>NC_138556.1:19624087-20144939 GCF_964273705.1 Natrix helvetica
AATAATAATAATAATAATAATAATAAATTGGGTGGTGTGCCTATCTCAGTGCTCATGTACATTAGAACATAGGAAAGGAGAAAAAAAATAAAAAAATAACAGCCATCTCAAGTAAAAGTAGGAAAAGAGAGTGTTTTGCTAGGAAAATTAGGCTTTTTCAAGGCAAGGCGTTCAGAAGTGTCTCGGAAGGATGGCAACGATAGAGACCCCTCCGGGGGGGAGGGGGCTTTGTGGGGGACAAGAAAAACCCTGGAATACTGAGAGGGGAAGGGAACCTGGGGAGGGTCAGAGTTTTTCCTCGGCCAGGCGCTGCAGGCAGTGCCTCCGGTGGGAGCCCTTGTGGTGCATCTCCATCACGGCGTCCCGGACCAGCTCAACGAACATCTGTGGCCAGAGCTTCTGCAGGGACTCGTATTTCATGTGGACATCGGTGGCCTCCTTCACCAGCTGCTGGACGTAGCTCTGGCAGAAGGACTTCTTCTCCTTCAGCTCCTGCAGGGGAGAAGGGGGGTTGAGGGCCACGGGTGGGGCAAGGAAATCCTTGCTGGGAACGCCAACGGTATTTTAACACAACAACCCCAACAACCCCAAAGAGGGAGAAGAGGGAAGGCGGGAGGAAGGGCAGCCGGCGTGGTGGTCTCCAGAGAATCGGAGTTATCAAAATGGTAAGATAGCCTCTCTCACAGGAGAATCCAGGTGATTTTTAGGGAGGGAGGGAGGGAGGGAAGGGAAGGGAATGAGCTAATGCTCAGGCATCGTGAATTTTCCTGCTGGAGCTTAAAGTGAATTGTTTCATAAGAGGAAATCAGAAGGGCCCTTTTGGGCAAAGGAAATTATGTAAGAAGCTGATTATAAAGCTGAGAAACGCTTTCGACTCGACGAAAGAACCCGGGTCAAGGAGCCTTTCCTCTGTAGCCCAAATTCTCTCCAGAGCTCTCACCTCCTGCTTTTCCGTCTGTAAAAGCCCCGAAACGTAGGTCAGAACCGATCGGGTGCTGTTTTCTCCTTCAGGCTTCCGCCGGCTGTTGCCGTTGTCACTGGCCGTCCCGAATTTCTTTCCTTTGGCCTCCAAAAGGAAGCAAAGCTGCTTCTTCCTGGGGACAGGCGGGAGGGGAGGGGGAGGGGAGGGGGAACAGATTTACGAGTCTATCAAATCCTGGCGAGTTCGATCGCGGATGGAGACCCTTTCATTGGCTTATGGGAATCGGATTCATTCCTCCCCTGCCTGTGTGGCCTCCTTTCTCTTCCGTGCCAGGATTTCAGAAGAGCAATTGGTTAGGAGAGGCAGCACCTGTCACGCGTGTTGGAGAAACACGGTTTGTGAAAGAATCTGAGGAGGGGGCGACACCTAGAACCAGGGGGGGGGGGGGAAAGAGAGCTCAAATAGGAGTGGGAAATGAAAAGGAAGAACCAGCTAATAACAAACCTTTCCTAGCCTTTTGTTCAGGTTGGACAGAGGAGAGCAGCTGCACTGCCTATCCAGAGGCCCTGAATGCAGACAGCAGCAGTTCTCGGCTGACAAAAATTTGTTTAGCGACCTCTCCAAGTCCCTCCCTCCCTCCTTTTATCCTTTCTTTCTCCCCCCCCCCTTTCTTCCATCCATCTCTCCCTTCTTTTATCCTCCCCCCCTCCTTCCCTCTCTCCCATCTTTTATCTTTCCTCCCTCCCTTCTTCCCTTTCTCCCTCCCTTCTTTCCTCCTTCCCTCTCCCTTCTTTTATCTTTCCTCCCTCCCTTCTTTCCTTCTTCCTTCCTTATCTCCCTCTCTTCTTTCCTCCTTCCCTCTCTCCCTTCTTTCCTCCTTCCCTCTCTCCCTTTTCTCTTTCCTCCCTCTCTCCCTCCCTGCCCCTCTGCTTATCCTCACTTGTTTACCTGCAGTCTCCCAGCAGTGAGATCAGGCGGTAATAGGGCACATTGGAAGATGCCACGTAGACCAAGATCCCAAAGAGTCTTTCAGCCATTATCATGTCGTTCTGAGTTACCTGCAGAGGAGGAAGAGGAAAAAATTAAAAAGAGAGAAGTCAAAGGGGGACCAAAGCAAAGCAGCCTCAACCCCCAAAATATGGATAAATTCAAACGGGGACTTTGGGAGGCCCAACAGCTCCTGTGTGAGAGACAGGGCAACCGAGGCAATTAATCAGCAGAATTAACAAGTAATGGGTGGAAGGGCTGGCCTCTGTGGGGGCTCCATCACTGGAGGCTTTTAAGAAGAAACTGGGCAGCCACTTGTCTGGAATGGTATATAGGGTTTCCTGCTTGAGCAGGGGGTTGGGCTAGATGACCTCCAGGGATCCTTCCAAATCTCTTCCAAGAGAGAGGAGAGAGAGAGAGGAGAGAGAGAAAGAGGGAGAGAGAAAGAGAAAAAGAAAGAGAGGAGAGAAAGAGAAAGAGAAAGAGAGAGGGAGGAGAGAGAGGAGAGAGAAAGAGAGGGGAGGAGAGAGAAAGAGAGAGAGAGAGAGAAAGGAGGAGGAGTAGAGGGAGAGAAAATAAATATATACCCATACACACAGTCTCAGGGGTATAAGAACAATCCAACAAGTTCCCAAAAAACAATTTATGTGGGGCTAAGAAAAACATCAAGAATGTTTTAGCATTTAGCATTCGGAATATAATGGCACCGTTGTTTTATATACGATCCTGGAGGACTTCAACGGAACAGTTTCCCCCTTGGTGAGAAAATAAGTGTTCCTTCTTTTCTCCTTCTGGGAGGTTCCAGGGGAGTTTAGGATCTTGGCTTCCTTCAACCCTCTGCTCCACGGTGGACCAAGGCCAAGAAAACAACTGAAAAGTAAAGCTTTGCGAATATTTAGCAGTGCTAAATATATTTCCTACGTTTAACGAGCGATCGGACGGAAACCCAAGTTTGTAATTGATTGCAAACCTTGTTAAAATTTGCTGCGTCTCCAGAATCGGCCTTTATTAAAAAATAAAATAAAATACCCCACCCAGATCCTTGCAAAAGACAGAAGTTCGGTGCTAAATCAATAAACAAACAAACAAACAAATAAATAGGATGAAATAAAGCCAGCAAGCAGTGGAGTTTTCCCTCCCCTCATTTCCTGGCTGCACTTTTGCTTTACTCCCCATTCCAATTTTCTCATGTTTTTTCCTGTTGGAATTTTTCGCTCGACACATTTATTGGCTGACTTGGCAAAGGCACACGGACACACACGGACACGCACGCCTGACGAGGAATTTGCCCATGTCAGCAGGGCAAGTAGAGTGTGAAAACTCGTCAGAGTCGGTCGTGACGCGAAGAAGCTCAGAAAGAAATTCTCAGAAATCTCTCTTAAATTGCTGTACAGCGTGAATACGTTTTTGGGGTTTTTTGGCACCAGAAACGCCTATGGAATGGTTGGCAAAGAGTTTCAGGATCATCTGAAGCAGAGGGTCTCCCAACCTTGGGCCCTTTAAGACTTGTGGACTTCAACTCCCAGAATTCCCCAGCGGGAGTTGGACTCCACAAGTCAAGTCTTAAAGGGCCCAAGGCTGGGAAACCTCTGACCTAAACCCCTCTAACTTTTTTTAAAAAAAATATTTTTATTCTCTTACATTCAGTTACAGGTATTACATTCACATCGTTATTATTCTTATTTATCTTTATCACTTTTACATATTTGTTTCTCCATATAAAAGGTTAAGATTTACATTCTGGGTTGCTTTGCTTATACCTATTTTGTATTATCACCACTCTATTTTTCCTTTCTTTTTGCCCTCCCTTCTCTACTTTCTTCCTTCCTCCTCTCCTTTCCCTTTCCTTCTTCCCTTTCCTCTCCCCTGCTCCTCTCTCCCTCTTCCCCCTCCTACCCTCTCTCCTTCTCTTTCTATCCCTTCCCTCCTTCCTCTCCTTTCTTCTTTCTTCCTCCTCTCCTTTCCTCTTTCTTCCTTCTCTCCCCTTTCCTCTCTTCTCCTCTCCTCCTTTCCTTTTCTGTTGTTGCGGTTATCTCTTTTCAACTCTCAGCTGGTGCATTTTCGGGATGGTATTCCGGCAAGCCCATCTAACTTGTACAGGAAATATATTAGCGTCCAAGATTAACATTGCCTGGCTTAAAGTGAATGACAGTTAGTCTTAGCCATGGTTTATGGTGGCTGACGACATCCACCTGAAATCTTCCTTCAGCCAGAAAAAAAGTGTGTGGCCTTGAAGGGCAAACAGGCGGAGTGGAGGGAAGGTTCGCTTCCTTACCTCCGACCCGTTGATCTTTTGCAGGTTAAAATGGTTCAGCCGGAACAGGACGTAGAATTTCCACAAGGTGAAGCCGACCACGGGGTTTCCCTGAGTCTCGACCGTCAACTGCTCGAGCCTCCACAGCTGAGCTAAAGCATTGAACTGCTGCAACATACTTAGGTTGGTCTCCTTGAACCTCAAGTGCTGGAAAGAGGCAAGCGGAGGAAGACGGGAGGAAGATGAGGATGTGGCAACCAAGCACAGAGAGCACCAATGGGCCCCGCAGTCCTTCTCCTCTGTGCAAACTCCTCTCCCTTCTAGCTCTGATGATGTTCCCTAGCTGGGTCATGAAACGTCTGCAAGAAAGCCACCGAGCTCAGAGAGTACCAAGGACCTCTGTAGTTCTTCTCCTCCTCCCTCCTCCTCCTCCTCTTCCACTCCTCCTCCTCTCCACAAACTCTTCTCCCTTCTAGCTCTGATGATGTTCCCTAGCTGGGTCATGAAACGCCTGCAAGAAAGCTACCGAGCTCAGAGAGCACCCAGGACTTCCCTTCAAGTGTACTTGAAGGATCTACTTGATCATTCTGACTCTCCCTCTATGCGAAGCGATCCCAGAGCCTTTCTGAGACCAGCCTCAGTCCTTCAAAGGGGGGAAGAGGCGCAACTTGCCACGAAATTGGGGAACTTGATCTTGAGTTTCGGGAGCGCTGGGATGATTTCGTCGAAGTCGATGAAAATGAAAGCGATGGTCACGATGTTTCCCGCTGTCTGAAGGCTCCAATTCCGATCCAGGGAGTCCAGAGCTCCAGAACCGTACAGGCAGAGCGTGTCACCGTCTATCTCAACCAGGTGGGACTCCAGACCAGGCATTGCTTTGCCCAAAATGGTCTCCAGGGACCTGGAGAGAGAGGGGGGAGGGAGGGAGAGGGAGAGGGAGGGGGAAAGAGGGGGAGGGAAAGAGAGAGGGGGAGGGGGGAGGGAAAGAGGGGGAGGGAAAGAGGGAGGGGGAGAGAGCGGGAAAGAGAGGGAGGGAGAGAGAGGGAGAAGAATTGTTATAGGGAAGCAGAGGGGAAGGGAGAGGAAGAGGATGGGAAGAGAGGCCCTCGTGCCATCCACATTCCCAGGTCCAGGCTGAAAATCCCTATCCAGGACTAGGAATATCCAGGCAGTCCTCAATTTACAAGAGTTTGTTTAGTGACCCTTCAAAGTTACAATGGGCTGGGAAAAAGGGAGTCGCGATCATTTCTCAGGTGACTGTCGCTGCCTCCCATGGTCACGTGACCAAAACTAGGGCCTTTGACAACGAGTTCATATTTATGACGGTCGCAGTGTCCCGGGGTCACACGATTCCCCTCGTGTGACCCTTCTGCTAAACAGAGTCAAGAGGGAAGCCAGGTTCACTTAAGGACCGTGTTACTCACTTAACAACTGCAGTGATTCACTTAACAGCGGCGGCAAGGAAGGTCGTAAAATGGAGCAAAACTCTCCGAGCAAACGTCTCGCTTAGCAGCAGAAACCCAGGGCGCAAGTGTGGTCGTAAGTCGAGGACTCCCCGTGCCATAACTGTGTGTTGGGGGCCGCTCCTTTATCTCACATTCACAGCCTCACAACCCTGAGATGCTTTGGGAATCGCCGGCTTGAAGGAGGCTTCTGGGCTCCCTGCCCGGTGTTTGAATTCCTCCCTTGTTCAGCCCAACATGTTTTATCTCATTTTTCGGTATCAGAGATGCCAGAAAGTGCAACGTGCCCCTCGGTTCCCTTTCATTTCTCAGCCCCTTCCCCAAGTCATTTATGGAGGACTCTAACCCACCTTTCTGCCAAAACCACTTACAAAAAATAAAAAGAAGCAGCAGCCCCCCCTGATTGGACTCTATTTCTGGCAATATCGCCTGGGCACATTCGGCGCGTCTTCCGTGGGTTCCCCTTTAAATCCCACCGTGCAGATGTCTCAAAGCAGAGACGGAGGCTCAAACACCTTCGCTAAGCCAGGAATAATCGAAAACCGATGGAGCTGCCTGTATTTCCAGGCCCTGCGTGTGGCTCTCCGGTGCTTCCCACACCGTGCCTGGCACCATACAGGAGCAAGAGGGCGGTTGGGCGTCTAATTTCCTCGCAAATGAAAGAAATGAACGGGAAATCCATTGACTGACGGCCCGTTCTTTATTGGAGACTTTTTCCTTGCAACACCTGACCTTTGCTGGAATCGTGGGCTCTCTGGGCCCCTAAAGCCGTGATGGCAAACTTATGGCATGCGTCCCACAAGTGGCAAGCTAAGCCGTATCTGCCAGCACGTGAGCTGTCAGCTCCAGCAGGCATGCGCACCCCAGCCAGCTGATTTCTTGCCTTCCGGAGGGCTGGGGGGAGGGGGGTTTTTGCCCTCCCCATGCTCCAGGAAATGGCCTCCCTCCCCAGAGGCCCCCCAGAAGCCCGGAAACAGATCATTTCCAAAGTTCCGGTGAGCCCAACTGCTGGCAGTGGGCAGAGTTAGCCTGCAATATTGCATTCTAATAGGAAGGAAGGAAGGAACTTAGACTTATATACCGCTTTACAGGGCTTCACAGTCCTCTCTAAGCGGTTTACAGAGTCAGCCTATGGCCCCCAACAATCTGGGACTTCATTTTACCCACCTCGGAAGGATGGAAGGATGAGTCAACCTTGAGCCTGGTGAGATTTGAACTGCCAAATTGCAGTCAGCCGGCAGCCAGCAGAAGCAGCCTGCAGTACTGCACCCTAACCACTGCACCACCATTCATCTTCCTTCCTTCCTTCCTTCCTTCCTTCCTTCCTTCCTTCCTTCCTTCCTTCCTTCCTTCCTTCCTTCCTCCTTCCGTCCTTCCTTCCTTCCTCCCGTCCTTCCTTCCTTCCTCCCTTCCGTCCTTCGCAATAGCCCTTAGATTTATATACCACTTCATAGTGCTTTTACAGCCCTCTGTAAGGCACTTTATGGCGTCAGCCTCTTGCCCCCCCCCCCAACAATCTGGGGTCCTCATTTTACACACCTCAGAAGGACGGAAGGGCGAGTCAGTCTTGAGCCTGGTGAGATTTGATCTGCCAAAGTGCAGGCAGCCGGCAGGCAGCAGAAGTAGCCTGCAGTTCTGCACTCCAACCACTGTGCCACTCTTGGGATGAGTGCTTTATGGAGGTTTAGGGCGTAAGTATCCGCTGGTGGCCTGTGTCCAGTTCTCAGCCTTCGGGACTGGCTGGAGCCGTCGCGTTCCTCCAGGCAGCCAACCAGGGATGGCAGAGAAAGCCGCGATTGGCCCACCGTGGGCTCCCCTCCTAAAGGCAACAGCTACGTCTTGTCTTCTCCTGCCTCGTGTTAAGGCAAAGAAAAGCATTTGGCTCCTGCCATTTTGATTTATAGAAACCTAACAGAAGCTCCAATATCTGGAGTCTGCAGAAACTGCTGACTGCGCCCTGGTTGAACCGGGGAGAGGCGGGGGGGGGGAGCTTTGCCTGCCCTCTCGCTCGAGGACAGTTTCTTGAGTAACGCCCCTCCGAAATGCAGGAGGAGCCGGAGAGGCCTGAGTTTCCCTGTCTGGGATAGAGTCTATCAAAGTGGGAGAGAGGACGCTGGGCTTTCTTCGAGGCCGTGCTGCT
This sequence comes from Natrix helvetica, assembly GCF_964273705.1. Taxonomy (NCBI): domain Eukaryota; kingdom Metazoa; phylum Chordata; class Lepidosauria; order Squamata; family Natricidae; genus Natrix; species Natrix helvetica. The sequence goes on from NC_138556.1 coordinate 19,631,854, forward strand.
TCCTGCGTGCGTGCACGCCCGCTTTCCTCCGAGAGGAATGAAGACAGTTAATTCTTCCAACGTTCTTCCCTCTGTGCGAAAAGTGAATTACGGTTTCCAGAAGGAATGTGGAAAACTCGCTTGACACTTCATATTTTACGAGGCAGGAAAAAAAGAGAGAGAGAGACGGGACTGAAAAAAGAATAATAATAATAATAATAATAATGGCATTCTTGATGGAGAAACTACTAAGAATAAACTTGCTTCGGAGGTTTTCCCCAATTGGGTAAAAGAAAAGAAAAAAGAACACTGTCCGGAAAATGTTCCTTTAACTGGAAGGAGGAGGAGGAGGAGGAAATGCCAGAAGTTCTCCAGGTGGGTGGGAGGCCTGATGTTCATGGAAGCCACTCAGGAGGCACTCTAGGTTGAAGAAATGGATTTTGTAGGGATTGGCAGGTCTACTTTTTCTCTGCTTGCCTGGTTTTGTTATAACGCTGGAGACAGCAGAGGGACAAATGGAAGCTGCTTTCTTAACCCTTAAGGGGGGCAGAGATATGAATGGAACCTGGAAGGAACCAACATTCAGAGTCAGGGAAGGTGTCTTCTGGATGCCATTCAAGATGTTGGGGTCCCCCTCGATGTCCTACATGGTCTACTCCACGGGTAGAGAACCATGGCCCTTTCTTTTAGGACTTAGGGACTTCAACTCCCAGAATTCCCGAGCCAGCCTTCTGGGAGTTGAAGTCCACAAGTCATAACAGGGCCAAGGTTCCCAACCCCTGGTCTACCCCCCTGGAGATGGCTGTCAGGCCTGCAAGCCATCTTTACTTTTGGGACGTTTTGCCCCACTTTCTACTGTTTACTTTCTATGGTGGGAAAATGGGAGGGGGGGATTATACGGAGTTGGGTGATATGTAGCCATAACAAAATTCTTTCTAGAAAGCCAAGGTCATCTTTTTCTCTGTCTTCTGTCTTCGTGGCAGTGGGAGGTTGAACCATGTGATGGACTTGTGGGGGTGGGGGCAGGATCTTGAACTTTCAGCTGGGTGGGGAAAACCCGGAAGCTTTCAGATTCGGATTTTCCCAGATGTGCCAACATGGCTCTCTTAATCAATTGGAACTTTGAGCAATCCTTTGCCTCGGACTCTGATTGACTTTCGGATGCTATTTGGAACCCTGACAGTGGCCTTTTCTTAAAGCCCTTTTGCCCAACTTTGTCCAGTGGAAGACATGTGGACTTCACTCCCCAGAATTCCCTGGCCAGCTGAGGAATTCTGGGAGATGAAGTCCCCATGTCTTCAAGTGGACAAGGATGGGAAACGCGGTCTGCCTGGACTCTTGCGTTCTTTCGAGGTTCCTTCTCTTAAAACAGTGTTAAGGTCACGCAGGACAGCTGTGCTGGCCCTTCCTACTCACACACAAACACACAAACACGTAGCTTCCACTTTTAAGTCCTGAAAGAAGTATTGATGCCTTTACTGCGGAGGAGTTTTTTAAAAACTCCCTGTCTGGTGTGTGCATGTGTGTGTTTTTTAAAGAATAAACTTGAATAAATTATGATTATTGGCTTTGGCAAAGCGGCTAAAAGCAGTGAGAAACACACACGCACAGCCGATAATTCCAGAAATTATCGTATGAATCACCAGCGAGTCGGAGCTAAGGAAGAGTTTCTCCTTAAAATAACACAGGTGCCAGAGGGAGAGAGAGAGAGAGAGAGAGAGAGAGAGATGGACCAACCGGGGAGAGGGGGGGGGACTGTTCCGAGGGGCCGTGTTGACGGGAGCCGTTCATGCGCAAAGAATTAGCAGCTTCACGCCGTCGGATCTGGCAGGAAACGCTTGTTTGTTGGAGAGAGAGAGAGCGCACAACCGGTTGTATATTTTTGTGCAATGTGGCCAGGTTGGGGGAGAGGAGAGAGGAGGAAAGCAGGGGAGGAAACCAGGATTTAAATACAGATGGGGAAAAAGAACTAAGAATTTCAAAACTACACGTAATCCCCGATTTACAACCACAACGGAGCCCAAAATTTATGTCGCTAAGCGAGATATGAGTTAAATGGGTTTTGCCCCATTTGGCGACCTTCCACGCCACGGTTGTCGAGTGAATCACTGCAGTTGTTAAGTGAGTCACACGGTTAAGTGAATCTGACTTCCCCGTGGACTCGCACTCGTCAGACGGTCGCCAAAGGGGATCGTGTGACCCTGGGATGCTGCAACCGTCATAAATATGAAACAGTTGCCAAGGAGTCTGAATTTTGATGTGACCATGGGGATGCTGCAACCGTCATAAGTGTGAAAAAGGGTCGTAAGTCCCTTTTTTGAGTGCCGTTGCCACTTCAGTTGGTCACTAAATGAAATGTTGTAAGTCGAGGGATACCTGCTGTGGTCGTAAGTCGAGGACTACCCTGCTAGAGGTTAGGTGAGTGTTACTCAAGAAGCTTGACCCCTTTCAGAGGCGTGGAAAGCTGCCCAGCATGAGACTACAGTGGCTGTTGGAGGAAGGAGACCTTTGATTTTCAAGGCCTCGTCCTGGACCGAAGTCGGCAATGTCGCCTACCTGCCTTCCTCCTCGGGAAATTCGCAAGCCGCATTCCTGTTGTTCTGACAGGGCTCCTCGCCTTGGAGATGCTCCGGGTTCGAAAGCTTCCGGACGAGGCGGTTCTGCTGCACTTCCCAGTGATGGGCGATATTGCAGATGGTTAAGCGCTTCTTCTCCTGGAAAAAGGGATGGAGTCCAGATCGAAGCTTTGGCCCGGGATAAGTTGCTGCCCGGTTTACAAAAACACCCACTTAAAGAGTCCGGGACGATCGTGGTTATCTCCCCTGCCAGGTTGAAGTCTAGAACACGGGCGGTAAGGAGAGCGTGGTGGGCGAGCATAACGGGTCTCTACCACCGTACGAAATAAAAGGCCCTGGGCTGGGAGATAACCAGGAATCGAGGCTTGTTAGCTTGCATCATCGTAACGATACCTTTAACAAAGTCTGTCTGTGACTTTCACGCCTCTTCTCTTCCTCTTTTCTTAGGGCAATGGAGGCCAAGCGCCGCTCTTCTTCCTGGAGTCAAACACAAATAAAAGACAAGCACTCAGTTTTCCCCAAGGCTCCCAAAATAAGACAGAGTCCATTAAAATCACTAATTGATGTCTCTTTTTTTTTATATCAAGAGTATGACTCCCTAGCAGGGACACGGCGGCTCAGTGGCTAAGACACTGAGCTTGTCAATCAGATGATCGGCAGTTCAGCAGTTCGAATCCCTAGCGCCGTTAATGGAGTGAACTCCCATTACTTGTCCCAGCTTATGCCAATCACACATACGTGCTAGTCATTCCTGACTCTAGGGGGCAGTGCTCATCTCCGTTTCAAAACCGAAGAGCCAGCGCTGTCCGAAGACGTCTCCGTGGTCATGTGGCTGGCATGACTCAACGCCAAAGGCGCACAGAACGCTGTTCCCTTCCCACCGAAGGTGGTCCCTATTTTTCTACTTCTAAGTTTTACATGCTTTCGAACTACTTGGTTGGCAGAAGCTGGGACAAATAACAGGAGTTCACTCCGTTACGCAGCACTAGGGATTCGAACCACTGAACTGCTGATCGTTCTGATTGACAAGCTCGGCATCTTAGCCACTGAGCCACCACGTCCCTCTTTCAGTCCTACACCGGTTACCTTTTAGAAGGTTTTTGAAAAAAATAACTGCAACCATCCGGAATGGCTCATGCCAGATTTGCTTCTAAATAAGAGGCTTGTGGCCTCAGCTGGCTGGAAGGCTGAATCTGAAGGATCCTAAGCAGGAATAATTGCAGCCTAATTCCAAATATGTATTGGTATGGCTGAAGTCTTTCCGCCCACTTTCTCTGTTCCCCTTCCTCTCTTTGATCCGCAAGGTCTTTGGGATATGGATCTACAGACTGAAGATCAGGAGAAGCCGGGGACGCCTCCCTCCCAAGCCTTTCTCTCCCCCCCCCCTGCAAATCCTTGTAAGCAGAAAGCAGGGATCAACTCTTCTAATGGGTCAGTGGCGCCCCCTAACGGGCATCATGCACCACATCTCGGTTGGACCCATCCCATTCCAGGTAAACTCAGAAGGAGTTTCAAAGTCAGAAGCGTCGAAAAATGAAATAAAATCTAGGCAAGCAGGCTGGGGAATTCTGGGAGTTGAAGTCTACCAAGTTGTGGGAGATGGAGGAAAGCTGTACTAAGCTCGTTGCTCTGAAAAGTGCTGTAGGGATTAATAGCCAGACTTTAAAAAACGAAAGATCTTATTTTAAAAAAAACAAACCATCTCGCTTATGGAAAAGCTGAACCTGTGGCGGCCAAGTCAGGTCTTCATGCTGCAGCTTCATTATGACTTTATTGGGCCTTAGAGAAAATCATTTGTCCGCCCTAAAATCTCAGCAACGGCTTGCCTCCCCAGATTCAAAGGTGGTTTGGCATTCCCCCCCCCCCCCCCCCCGGCAACCTTTATGGCTGTCAAAGTGTTTCGTTTCATTTAAAATTCAACACGTAAATCTGCCAAGTTAAGAACTGTGAGTTCCTTGTTGCTATCTGAGCTGGGTGGTTTCCTTGCAGACGTTTCGTGACCAAGCTGGGTAACGTCACCAGTTTGCTTGTTAAGGACTGCATTGAAATTTTGAAGAAGAAAAAAAAACAACAGGAGAGAATTTTTATCCTGGTTTTCTTTTTGAGGAATGGAGACCTCAAGAGGTGCTTAGCTGCTGGAAACGCTTCCCGAGGGTTCCCTGTGTTCTTACTGTGATTTTTTTCATATCCAGCTGTCGGAGCTGCATCATATGGTGGAGAACGGTCGGCTTGTACCATGCCTCCTGCGCTATGGGGTTGCCATCTAGGGTGAGCTCTGAAATGGACGCCGAGTCCGCCAGGCACAGGATGTCTTCCACGCTGAAAAAAAGAAAAAAAATGAGGGTCACTGAATGGAAGCCCCCAACCTCGGAGACAGCTGCAGCTGCTTGGCCTGCCTTGTCTTAAAAAGAATCCCACAGCAATCAAACCTCCCGTGTTACACAAAGGTGCATTTTGATAACAGTTGTCAATATTACTCGGCGTTTACCTGGGTTCTTCATTTACCTATTTACTTCACCCTGTTGAACATGCCTGGTGCAATATTTGAGATAATGGGATCTCTGGGCAAGACATTCTGCTAAAAGAATGGGGCTAAGGAGGCGGACGCTGAAGCAAGGAGGTCGTCGGGGGGAAATGCAGGAGGGCTTTAAGGAACTTTTGGCAACTTTTGTAAAACGTGTAGACTTCAACTTCCATGCTGGCTGGAAGAGAAGTGAAATCTGAGAGCTGAAATCCACACCCTGCTATCTGGGGAACTCTAGGAGTTGGAGTCTGCACCTACTAGCTGGAGAATTCTGGATGTATCCGGGGAATTGTGAGAGCTGAAATCCAGAGCTAAAATAGGATAGATCTGTGTATCCAATAGGAAGGCAGGTAGGCAGGAAGGCAGGCAAGCATCCATCCAGCCAGCCAGCCACTCACCTATCCATCCATCCATCTTATCATCCACCCAATCATCCAGGCAGGCAGACTAACTGAAAGGCAGTCACCAACCCAACCACCCACCAACCCACCCAACCAAACCTCCATCAAATCACCCAAAGATCCAGGAAGGCAGGCAGGCAGGCTGTGTGTCTGGCAGTCAGGCAGGCAGGAAGCCACCCATCCATCCATTTAATGATCAATCCAATTATCCAATCATCAGGCAGGCAGGCAGCCACCCAACCATCTATCCCATCATCCATCCAATTATCCAATCATCCAGGCAGCAAGCAACCCATCAATCCATCCTATCCATCCATCCAATCATCCAGACAGGCAAGCAGACAGAAAGGCACCCACCCACCCACCCAATCATCCAAACTAGCTGGGGAATTCTGGGAGTTGAAGTCTTCTGGATATGCTTGTTTTCTGGATTACCTCGCAAGGCTGACAAACATCCATCACCCACTCATTCAAAGAAGTACATCTCTCCCTTGGCAAAAACCAAGTAATCCCAATAGGGCTGACCTAAGCATGATTTCCAGGCTAAAGTAGGCTAGAATGAAGCGGGAGGCCACCTTCAAACCACCTTCTCTCCTGGGCCACCCTTGAGACCCCCTAACAGGGCCTGGAATCAGGGTTGCAAGGAAGCGACTGCTCGTTTCCCAAGTCAGCAAACCCCCCCCCCCCCCTTTCCCTGGTAAATCTGCATCATGGCCAAGTGCCAGGATGCAGCTACGGAGGCAACCTATGCCAAGGAGCTTTCCAGGTCCACAAGAGTCCCACCTCCATCAGTGCATTCCCCAAATTCCTTAGGTCAAGTCCGACACCGGAGTAGGAGCCCCCAGCCTCAGAGAGTGGCCGAGAGGGCTGTGCGGTGGGGCTGCAGGACCTTGGAAAGCTCTCTAAGGTACAACGCAGGAGAGCAGAGATGAGCCAGAGAATCGAGTTCGGCTTCATTTAATTTCCCTTTTTTCTCAACTTTCCATTTCTAAAGCAGCTGGCCTTTTTTCTCCATGTGGCTATGTTTTAGCACCCAGAGAATGGCCCAGGACATGCTTTTCCCAATACATGCATTTTTGCCACTTAAAACATCCACAAAAGACAAAGTTAACCTTGCTTTGAGTGAATGGCATGAAATCTGCACATCTCTGCTGATAGATAGATAGATAGATAGATAGATGGATGGATGGATGGATGGATGGATGGATGGATGTATAGATAGATAGATAGATAGATAGATAGATAGATAGATAGATAGATAGATAGATATAGATAGATAGATAGATATAGAGATAGATAGATAGATGAGATATAGTGAAAGATTGATTAGATAGATGATAGATAGATAGATAGATAGATAGATAGATAGATAGATAGATAGATAGATAGATAGCACACAATACAATATAATACAATAGCAGAGTTGGAAGGGACCTTGGAGGTCTTCTAGTCCAACCCCCTGCCTAGGCAGGAAACCTGCTGTATATTCACGTCAAAGTGAGACTTCCGGGTTTAAAGCAGGGAGTATATCGTATCCTGAACTTAAATTTTCTTTTCCATTTTTCTGCAATGCAATAATGGAACAGGCCGCCTGAGGGGGTGATGGCTTCTGTGTTGGAAGACTTGAAAGCAGTGGTCCTCTACCCCAGAGACTTTAAGAGGTGCGGACTTCAACTCCCAGAGCATTCTGTATTGGCTGGGAAATTCTGGGAGTTGAAGTCCACACCTCTTCAAGTTCCTGGGATGGAGGAACAACGCTTTAAACAGAAGCTGGGTGTCTTATCTGTTCAGGGATGCTGTAAGAAGGAATTCCTGCACCAGACGGCGGTTGACCTAGATGATCGTCAATTTCTCTTCCATTCTTGGGTTTGCTTCTTAGCACTGCTAAATCTCAAGAACATTAAGGTCCCAAAATAATCCCAGGGGGAGGCAATGTCAAGTGGGCGTGGGTCATCGTTGCAAGCTCCGTGTTGTGTATCTGCAGAGAGGAAGGTGCACACAGCCCCTCCCAACTGCTTTCGAGAGGGTGAGAATCAACTCTTCCGCCTGTTGCCCCCACCCCCACCCCAACACGCACTACACACACACACAGATGATAGAAGGGCCTGGCTGAGCACCTGATGATTATGAAAAGAGACCGGAAGATTTAACGGAGGCTGAGCAAAGCATATTAAAGTCTGCCACGCCGGGAAGGAAACTTGCAATCATCAAGAGGTGTTGCAGAACAGAATTACATTTACACGCCCACACAAATAAGTCACTGCACAAAAAAGAGGGAAGAACTGGCACCCTTCCCACTTCAAGGGATGGCAGCCTACTTGACAAGGGCGGAAAGAAAAGGGGTCGCCCCGGGAACAGCAGGCACATTAGCTAACAAAGACGAAGGCTGCAAGTCTGCACAGCTGGAACCCAGGAACTCCAGTTCAGGGGAAACTCCCGCCTTGTTTCCAACCTATAGGAAGGAGGATGAGCTGCCTAGCCTAGGTCCCCTCTTGGCCCCCTTTTATACAAGGGGCACCTGGAATCCAAAGAATGGGGGAGCGGGCTTTCTCTTGGGATCCACTCGGATCCTATCTTTTCTCCATCTCCCCTTTGAAGAACAAAAACTCCCAACCAACATGAGCCGGTGAAAGAGAAGCAGAGAACTTCCCGTCTGTCGCTTTAAAAAGCGGAAAACACGCTTGTTTCACGCTCTTTACCAAGTTCCACCTGGTCTGTGGAGATTCACCCTCATCCAGGTCCTACTTGTCCCAAAGTTGCTTTTTTCCCCAAAGCAACTGGACTTTTTTTCTTAACAAAAAAAAAGGTGCTTTTTTCCCCAAGGCAACTGGACTTTTGTTTTAAAAAGTCCAGCTCCTTTTGGGGGGGGGGAAGCACCTTTGGGACACGTTACCCGTTCACACATACACTGAACCAGTGAGATCAAAAGCCCCCCTGGGAAAGATTTGGAACAGATCCCCAGAGGACGAAAGGATCTTGAGCGGCTTCGGCTTACCAAGAGATGTTGTTGAAGCTGAGGAAAAGACGCTGCAGGCTGGGCAGGGTGTCCACATCTTTCTAAAGGGAGACGGGAGCAAGAAGAGGCGGCGTCAGAGGTGAAGCGGGCTGGGGAGGCAGCACTCCCGAGGAGGCAATCACGCCCCCACCCCTTCCCTTCTTGCCCTGCCCCCTTCCCGCAGCCCTGATGGGAGGAGACTTCCGTGGCGCAGGTCGGAATGAAGGCAGAGCCCTCTTTGGGAAGGGGGGGAAAAAAACCCCTGCTGTGCGGCTTGCGACAGGGTGAAGGCGGCGGAGAAGAGAGGGGTGGGGAGGCAGGACGGGATGCCAGACACTGCAGCTGCTCTCTGTCTGCCTGAAAGCCGGCCGGCTGGCTTCTCTCTCTCTCTCTCTCTCTCTCTCTCTCTCTCTCTCTCTCTCTCTCTCTCTGGTGCTGTCTCAGCATTTGAAAAGGGGGGGGGGAGAAGCACAGTGGTGCGCAAGGAGGAAGGGAGGGGAAATGTGCCGCAATGAACAGCAGGCAAAATAGAACAGGGCTGGAGAGCCATGTGGCTCTTCCTGCATCAAACTGCTAAGTCATGCATGCAGCGGCTGTTTCCCTTTGTTAGGGAACAGAGTCAGGGAGGGGAAGAAGAAATGGACTGTTTCTGACTTTGCAAAGGGAAAGACTTAAAAAACTGTGTTGTGAGGAGGGGGGGGTCCTTGGAGGTCTCCTAGTCCACCCCCTGCTCAAGCAGGAAACCCTACAATATTTGAGACAAGCGGTTGTCTGATCTCTTCGTAAAAACCTCCAGGGCTGGGAGCAGAAACGTCTTGCAAACTACAGACCAAGCTCAATATCTATGGAGATTCTCTGTCATCCAGGGTCATATCCCTTTTTTTCAAGAGGCCGCTGGACTTCCTGGCTTTTCTTTAAAGACGTTTTGCTTCTCATCCAAGAAGCTTCCTCAGCTCTGAGCCCAAGGACACAGATAAACCTCCAGGTGGCCTCCAGGACTCTATCGAAAAGGATTGAAACGACAGGCTGTCTGCAAGGAATATAAATCTTTCCATTCCTCACCACCCAGTCAAAGCTGGAGAACTTCTCGGAAACTTTTTCAGAGAAAAACCAGAGAGTCCGATTGCCTTTTGGGACTACAGATCAGGCTGTTTTGGAGCCAAGGGGCATTTTCTTCCCCCTGGTGTTAAGGAAAACCCCTTTAAGGAACGAGTCGGATCCAGCTGAGCGAGCGCTTACCACCAATCTGATCTTGTTGTAGCGCAGGTTGAGTTCCAGCAACGAATCCAGCCCACTGAGGTTTTCGGCGTGGGTCAAGCAATTTCGGGCAAGGTTCAACATTCGGAGATCTTTTAAGTGACTGAGGTTTTCCATGACAGAAATCTGAGTTGGTGGGGAAGGGGGGAGGAAGAGTCACTATTTGACCCGCTCATTTCCCTCCCATCGCCACCATTAAAAGAACAATTTGCCTTCTGAAATCTGAGATTTCAATGACCCAAAGGGATGTTGTAGAAATGAAATTGTCCAGAGTCCATTATTTAATTAGAGCATGTCTATGCGCTTATTCCCTTAATGTCTCTGATTAGCCTATAAAGGACAGTAAATCACCTAACCTAAAGGTTGGTTGGTTTCCGGCTTCTCCCCAGTTCATCCCAGTTTAAATCTGCCATCAGTTAAGCGTCTGAGCAAACCGTGTGCCTTTTATTAGAACAGGGCTCTCCAAACCTGTCAGCTTTAAGGCTTGTGGACTTCAATTTCCAGAATTCAGTGATGCTGGCTGGGGAATTCTGGGAGTTGAAGTCCACACATCTTAACCTGCCAAGTTTGGAGAGCCCTGTACTAGAATTAATAATTTATCAGAGAGGGTGCCACCAGATTCCTCCTGATTTTGGGCTGCCGCAGAATAATACACCGCTCCTCCTACACAGTAGAGAAGGTGAAACCAGGAACAGTGTCAGGGTTCCAAGTAACACCCCCCCCCCCATGAAAGAAGACTCTGAGGCTTGAGGTTCCTCAAAGTTCCATTTTATTAGCGATGTCATATCGGCACATCTCCACCCAAAGGAAAGTCCAAACCCCTGCCCAGCACCCACATATCCCTCACATGGCCCAATCAGGCACCGTCCCAACTGGAGATGCCTCCCAGTCACACCCCTCAAGGTGCAGAGCCAAGATGTCCTTGACTCTCCGAGAAAGGAATGTTATTTAGACAATATCTCCCATATTCCATGTAATCCCCGCTCCCATTTTCCCACAGCATTGAACGGGGCAGGCCTGAAGGCCAATGTGAAAGATGGCTTCTAGGCCTGACAAACAGCTGAGGCTGAGACTCTCTCTAGTATCTCCTTCACACCCAATCCTGGGACGCTCTCTTCTCTTTACTCATCAGGCTGTCGGAAGAAGTAGTTCCTACTAACTGCCAACTGACAGTGACTTCCCAACCCAACTGCCAAAGCATTGGTGAGTCCTACCTGATTGCCATGAAGATCCAAGACATCAAGGTTTACAAGATTATCCAGGTTGGAAATTCTCCTTATTCTGCAGCGGCATTTGAAGCGGATGGAAGGGGAGAAAAAAGGGAAATCCATTATGGCATCGATCTGAGAAGAGCTAAAGGATCTTGTGCCAGGTGACAGGAATTCTTTTAGAGCTGGGGAAGCTTCTTGGATGAGAAGCTGAAACATCTTCAAGGAAAAACCAAGTCCAGTTGCCTCTTGAAAACGCACTCTCACCAAACGGAAGCATCTCTAACCATTTGAATATTAGTAGCTCAGGTCAGGTAGTTACGTTATTGGTTTGAGCTCCGAATTGCTTGGCAGCTTGGTTGCAATCGCTTCGTCCCCATTCGGGGAGACATCTTCAGTGCTCTGGGAGATAAGCACCATCCAAAGCGCACAAGGTAATCTGCCATAACGTCCTACCTGTTAATGACTACTTTGACTTCAGCCGCAGTAACACCAGGGCTATCCATAGAGACAAACTAAATGTCATCCGTTCTAATCTTGATTGCAGGAAAAACGATTTCAGCAAGAGTAGTAAATGTGTGGAACACCCTACCCGACCCTGTTGTGAGTTTCTCTGACCCCCCCAAACCTTTTACCTTAAGCTGGTGGAACTTACGCATTTCTTAAGAGGTCCCCAAGGGGGCGTGCGCATAAGCGCACCAGCGTGCCTACCGTCCCTGTCCTACTGCCCCCATTCATATCTACTCTTTTTATGTGTTCATGGCTATGTTTGGCTTATTTTTTATCCATTTATTGGTGCCATTTTTTTCATGTGTTTTCATACTTGTTTCCTTGTACTTGTTGACAAACAAACAAATAAGTAAATAAATAAATAAACCACCAAGCAATTCGGAGCTCAGACCAACAACGTAACTAAACATCTCGTCTGAGCTCGGAAACGAAGCAAGTTCTGGTTAATCTAGACTGGATATCTGCAGCCAAACCAGAATTCTACCCAAAGCGGCTGAACTCAGCACACAAAATAAAACCTGCCGTAAAAACCCGGCTTCCCCAATTTCTTTACCTGTTATTTCCCAGCGAGAGGACCCGGAGGCACCTCAGGGTCGAAAGGCCGCTGATTTCCTCGATCTGGTTGTCGTACAAGTCTAAGAAAATCAGGCGCTGCAAGTTGGAAATGTTCTGGATTCGAGTGATGAAGTTGTGCTGGAAGCTCAGGAGGCGAAGGTGCTCCTCCCCGTTGATGATGGGGCAAACGGTCAGCTTCTGCCTGAGAAGGGAGTTCCAGATACAGCTCTAAGAAGGGAAAGGGTAGCTAGTGCCCCAGGGGTCGCTCTCCAACCTGTGACCCTAGGCCGGTGTTTCTCAACCTTGGCAAGCTTTAAGCTGCGTGGACTTCAACTCCCAGAATTCCCCAGCCAGAAAAGCTTTTGGGGGAATTTTGGGAGTTGAAATCTGCATAGCTTAAGGCTTCCGAAGGTTAGACAACGGAAGGAAACAACAACCTGAAACAAAAGGGAGGCTCCAACAAAACAAAGCATTACCCCCATTCCTAGATTTTCAAGATTTGAAACAGTACCCAATGTTTTAAAAAACTGTAAAAGCTAAGGAAGAAAAGGGGGAGGGAAAAAAAGGGAAGACTGGAAAAGGAAAACAAGATTTAGCAAACCTGCTAAAGTGAAAGTCCTCCTAGATCCCTAAAGCCAGCTATTAAAGCAAAATATAAATGGCAAGCTTTTGCTAATTACTGGTAGAATTCCGAAGCTGGGAAACAGGGATTCTCCCTCCCAGGGGCACAAAGGCTGCAGATGCTTGAAGCCAATGTCCAGCTGCAAACACCTGCAACAAGAGCAGTTCCCCCTCCCCCCATCCTTATTTTTACCTCTCAAGGGTCATCCGGTCCGAAAGCTGGATTTTCTCTTCTGCCGAGCGGAACACCAAAGGAAATCCTGTGATCCCATAAATATTACTATCTAACAAGGAGGGAAAATGAAGACTTTTCTTCAACTAACAACATTCGGACCAGTCTTAAAGCCAAGCAGCCCTTGCAGTCTCCGATGGGACATACTGGCTTTGTCACAAAACCTTGTTAAAGGCATCAGGCTAGAATGGTAGAGCTGCAAGGGACCTTGGAGGCCTTCTAGTCCACCCCCTGCCCAAGGCCCTGTTCTCCCAGAAACTGGGGGACCATGAGCTCTAGTCCTTCCTTAAGCACAAAGCCAACTGGGCGACCTTGGGCCAGTCACTTTCTTTCAGCCCTAGGAAGCAGGCAAGGGCGAAGATTTAAGTGACAGTTTAGAGCAGAGTTTCCTCAACTTGGGAACTTCCCAATGGGTGTGGACTTCGATTCCCAGAATTCCCTGACTGGTTTGGACCATAATTGCATCAGCCCTGCCGATCTGCAGAATTACCTGGGCCATTTGCACTGACATTATGGCAGCCCTGTTGAACGCGGTACTTCAAAGGGTTTGGAAAAGAGCCGTCTCCACAGACTGCCAGAGAACCCTGGCCGTATTTCATTTCCAGACTGGGGACATCGACAAAATTCGCTGCGATGGGGAGGCAGGCTTTTTTACTCCGGGACAAAGGACTTAATCTTCCATCTGCTAGAAGGAGGGGGGGAGGGGAGGGAGAGAATTATTTGTCAAAAGATTAATATCAAATTTTGGAGCCTTTCAGACTCCTGGGCATAAGAGCCTCTGAAAATATCAGGGGTGACTATTTCACTATCCGTTTACTATTTTGCAATCTTATATGCTGTTGAATTGTTAGCAATCTTGATTTTGACAGCGGCTTTCCCCCAAAATACCTAGTTTTCCAGGATGGTTTTTCTCAAGGTCGTGCTGCAAGAACCGATTGTGGAGATAAGGCTGTTCTTTGTGCAATCTCAACTCCAGCTGCAGTAGGAAATGTCAGAAATGGGAAATGCATTATGCACCTTATGAAAACCAAAACTAAAAAGGATTCTCCCAAGAAACACTGAAATGATGGAACACACAAGATTTTAAAAGGAGTGGCCAGTTATGGTGACATTTCTCAAATTGTGTCACGTGAAGCCTAGTAGGACTACGTTTTCCAGGGGTTTTTGCAAAACCATTCCCACTCATTGATTGAACCTTATTACTGCTTCTTTATTTAAGATAAGTTTTATTAATTCCAACACGGGAATGAATGTGTTCGGGAGGTGTAAACTGTGCTCACCACAACACAAAACATGCAAGAAGCGTGATCATAAAAAGAGCATGAGACGGCACATCTACGCACCCACATCAGAAGACATCACAAAACACCAAATTCACTACATAACTACAGTCGGAAACTCAGGGGGGGGGGGGGGTTCTCTAAATGTTTATTTTAAAAAATGCAAGTCTCACAGCTCTGTTTCTTTCTGCCGACGACGTACTTTGGAGAACTAGCTGAACTCCGTAATTGTTGGCCTGCGAACAAGAAAGGAGAATTAAGCACCTCCAAGGATCTTACATTGAAAAGAGGAATAGGCAGAAGAGCACTTTATCTTAGCCTTGTTTTAGGTAAATGGGGTGGGAAAAGGGTTGCTAAAATAATGCATGCATAAAATAGGGGGCATTTCATTCTGGTGGCCTTTGGAAAACCCCACATTTTTCTAAGAAACCTATTGGGTATACAGCTGTCTCTCTCACCTGGGAGATACTGAGGGGGTTGGAAGCACAAAGCAATAGGATGAAATGAACAAGAGAGAGCAGAAATCTATTCCCAAGCACTATAATCAAATCGAAAAATCAAATCAAACTTAAAACCTAAAATGAAAATGGGGGGAAAAATATAGTTAACATGAAAAATGGCTAAAAACAATGAAGGTAAAAAATAACTAAAAAAAAACAATAAACCATTAGAAGAAAATGATTAAATTTTAAACAGGTTAAAAATTGATTAAAGTTTTTTTTTAAAAAAGCCAAAATAAGAATAATTTAAAATGACAATAAAAAAGCATGAAAACAAAAGGTGATTTAAATGAAATTTAAAAAATTTAAAAAAAATGTTAAAATGCAAGGCGAAATTATTTCTGGATTTTTTTAAAAAAATGAAAAGCAAAATTATTTTTGGATTAATTTAAAAAAAAGACCGGTTGGAGGAGGAGGAAGGGGGGGAGAGGGGAGCTACACTCACAATGGCCTTCCCAAGCAGAGGAAGGACTACAGCCCCCATGCTGCACGCCCCCGGCTGCGCTCCATGGGACCTGTAGTCCCCGGCCTTCACGGGGGCCCCTCGCTTACCGAGACGTTGTGGCCCGGCCTCCCCACCCCGGCGGGCCTGCATTTGCTGGGCACCATGGCAACCGTCCTGCCCGCCGCAACAAAGCGCGGAAGTGGCCGCCGCCGCTCGCGCGCTCCGCCCGGAAGCCGCCCCAGCAGTTGCCATGGCAACGCCCGCTTCCGGGTACGCTTTCCAAGAGCCGCCAGGTCGGGGAGCCCAAAGGGGATGCGGGCTCGAGGCATTACATAGACACTTCGGGTTCCCCTTGGATGGTTTGTGAGGGGAAAAACGAACTTCCTCCCCTCACAAGCCGTCCTAAATGAACCGGACGTAGCCGTTGCAATTGGGGAGAGGCGAGAGAGAACGCCTTGGCTCGAGTCTCGGGGTGGGGTGGGGGGACAGGCTGCAGTTCGAGTGGGAGAGCAATGGGGGCCGCGAATGAGGTTTGTCAAACGGGAGAATAACCTGCTCCTACTTTGCTACTTGTAGGGTCAAATTGCCTGCAGAAGCCACGATGGGCAGACCATGGTTAGCTTAGCATCCTTGCCTAACGAAGCCCCCGTTTCTTTATGAGGTCCCGCAACACGCAAAAGCTGGGTTTGAACCCACAGGTTTCCCTTGTTGCCAAGCCCATTTCGCAAGAAATGCCAAGCACGGATGGAGAGTTTGCTGGTACGAAGCATTGACAGCTAAATCTCAGTTAGTTTGCCTGGGTTCCCACGAGCCGCTAAGCAATCCTAAACTCCGCTCGCTGCAGAAGACACACAGCCGGCCCAAATTTCCTTTGTGCAAAGTTGCATTCCCAAGAATTGCTAGGCACGGGTTGAGAGTCTGTCCACACCCCCTGCAAGCCAAGGCTGGACGCCGCTGGCTCCAAAGGACGCAAAGCGGGGACCACCTCCCTCCTTGCGCCCGGCGGGCAGGGCTGATGCGCGGCGTTCCCCCGTGCAGAGGGAAGGTCTCCGCTTGCCCCGCCGCCCCAAGCCCTGCCCAGCATCGGAGGCGGAGCGCGGCGGAGACAGGCAGGCAGGCAGGCAGGCTGGCTGGAGGCGAGGAGCGAGCCGCTGCGCCAAGGCCGGGCTGGAGGAGGATGGCGGGGCCGGAGCCGGAGCCCGCGGTGCAGATCCGGGTAGCCGAAGCGGAGGACGAGGAGCCGCGCTGGCCGAGCCCGCCGGGCGGCGGCAGCTGCAGCGAAGACGACTCCGGGCGGAGCGGCGGCTGCTTTGGAGGGGGCAAATCCAGGTAAGGGGCATCCCAGGGACTAGCGCCTTCCTCTCGTTTGGCTCCCGAGGATGCCCAGCGATGGAGGGGCGTGGGGGGGGGAATCCCGGGAGGAGGGGATCCCCTCTTGCTCCGCCAGGGCAGCCTTGGAATATGGGGAGGGGGTCCCCTAGAGCTCCCCTACTGCAAAAAGGGAAGGGGGAGATGCAGCCGCGAAAGCCAGGATCGAGCATGGGCTGCGGGGCTGCCAGGGGAAAAAGGGGATACATGCGTGCGTGGGGAGGGGCTGCCGGATGAGGGTCGTTCTGAGTTGGGCAGGCTGGACACGACCCTCCTCTCTGCTGGTGGAGAAAGTCCCAAGGGACCTCCTGCCAATCAAAAGATCCGGGTCTGGTTGCTCACCTTGTGGTCCCCTTTCCGACCTGCTTTGGACTCCCTCCTGGCACTACGTCTGGGTTTTTTCCCAGCTCTGCAGGGCGATCCTTTCCGGATGGGAAGAGGGATGGGATCTCCATCAGAGGGAGCTGCCTTAGCTAGGGGTCCAGAGCAAGAGACCCAACAGACAGAGTTGGATTAAACTAGTTTGTTGTCAAACCACCTTCTTCCCCCCCCCCCCCCAAGGAGGCTTCCCAGCTGCTGGCATCTCCAGCTTCATCCTGGTGAGCTAGGTAATCTATCTATCTATCTATCTATCTATCTATCTATCTATCTATCTATCTATCTTCTATCTATCTATCTTCTATCTATCCATCCATCCATCCATCCATCTATACCAATATCTCTATATATCTTCTAACCTATCTATCATCTATCTATGCCAGTATCTAAATATCTATATCATCTTATCTGTTTGTCTGTATGTCTGTGTTTATCTATCTGTCTGTCTCTCTATATATACTCCTATTGGAATTGTCCAAGCTTCTACTGGATGTGGGCATCACTGGGCACCAAAATGGCATTCACCATGGGAAGCACCGGCCGGAGCAGCTGAGATCTGGACTGAAAAACACCGGCGCTTCCCTGCTCTTAGGAAACCAACAGGCCCCCCCAGAAAGAAGGATGTCTGCCTTGGCATCTTTCTTTCCAGCCCGGCCATTTCTAGGATTATGGGCCGGGGGTGGTGGTGTGTATTTTCTCCAGGGGAGGAGTAGCCCAGGAAGATGGAGCGCTGGGCATCTCCATGTCATTGGCAGAAAACAACAACAACAAGGAAGAGCTGATTGATTCTTTGCTCCCCCTTTGCAAGGAGGAGAAAAGATTTTCATTTCAGCCGACTCTTCTGCCTGCAATCCTGCTGGAAAAATCCTGTTTCTGACATTTTAATATCTTTTTGTTTGTTTAAAAGCTGGGAAAGGAGAGCATATTTTCTGCCTGAGTGCAGGGAGGGGAGAAGAATAGGCGAGGGGGGCTTTCCTCCCACTCACAAGGCTCTCCCCTCTTATATCCCCAAGCCAAGCCCACGTGGGCATCCTGTGCCAAGGCTGGGCCGGACCGAGAGCCGCGTTGCTCGCCTGTTGCAAATTCGGCCGGATGTTGCAACAACCCTTCTGGCCCCCTCCTCTCCCTCCTGGGCCAGATGCTGGACAGGCAGCCGGGAAGGAGGGTCCCGTCCCCACCCCACCCCCGTCCACCCACCAGTCCTAGGAAGGGGGGGGAACCATGCCGGGAAGGGGCTCTCCTGCTGACTTGGCACTGGGGCGGGCAGGAGGTGCTTCGGCTGCAGGGGAACATCTGTAATCTGATGCTGGGGAGGAGCACAGCTGCCCTGCCCCACATCTGGTTCTCGGCAAAGCTTTCCCCTGGCTCAACAACCGTCCGTCTGAGTCAGCTGCTGTTCTGTAATTTTCTTCTGGGGAGGGGGAGATGGACATTTCCCTCCTTGAAGCCAAAACCTGTGGGCCCCCTCCCCGAATTCCCCAGCCTTTCTCATTCTTGGACAATAGAAGGGCTGGGGGAATCTGGGAGTTGAAGTCCACCCTTCTTAAAAGAGGCCAAGGTGTGAGAAGTAACTTACTTCTCTGACCTCGGAGAAGCAGCAGTGTGCTGACCCGTTAGCCTCCAGGGGCATTGCTTGGACTACAGCAGCCATAATCCCCAGCCAGCATGGTGTGTGGATTATAACTTCTGTACGAGTAGTTCTTGATTTATGAGGACAGTCGACTCTGAAATTTTCATGGCTAAGCGAGATGGTCGTTCTCGTGTGAAATTTGCCCCACGTTAACGCACCATTCTTGCCACCGTTGTTAAGTAAATCGCTGTAGTTGTCAAGGCTGGTAGCACGGTCGTTAAGTGAGTCAGGCATCTCTCATTGCCTTTGAAGCAGTGGCTCCTACCAGTTTGGACCGGTTCAGATGAATCGGTAGTGGTTTGGCAGCTTGGGTCGGTGGAAACAGCAGCGACCCAGGCCTGCCACCGGTTCCCCCCGGGGGGGGGGGATGCCATCTTGTTTTTCGGTTCTCCACATGCACAAAACAATTTTAATTGGACTGCGCATGCATGCATGCGCAGCGCACACGAGTGAAGGGGATCCGAATGACCCCGGGGCCCTGCGGCTGTCATAAATACAAGCCAGTTAGTTGCCAAGCGGACAAATGTTTGATCCTGCAACTATGGAGAATGCTGCAGTGGTGGGATGAAAAACGGTCATATCTCTTTTTTTTCCCACGCTGTTGAAAGTTTCACTAAACGAAATCGTTGTAAATTGAGGATTACCTGTTATCCTCCCCGATTGGGAGGGTCGCATTAGTTGTTTTATGTCTTTAATTCCCTTTCCTTCCCAGGTGAAAATGTTCCTTTGCAAACTTCCCACACGTTAGGCACGCTGTATTTTATTTTTAAAGATGCACCGTTCGTTCAAAAGACAGCAACTGTTTCCAAATATTGGGGAGTTTGGGATGCCCAGAGACCAGAGAGAAATTTATTTGGATTAAATATATATATAGATATTTGTTTTCCCGCTCACTGCTGGAAGCCCAGCTGAATTCTGCAGACGGTTTTCACGCCTGAAAACAAAACCCAAGCACGTTGAGCAACGTTTGAGGAATGTGCAAAGGAACAGATTCTTGGAAAGGAAAGCCACACATGCGTTTTTATTTATTTTACCAGTCCACTTTATGTAATCTTTTCTACATTTGTTACGGAGAATGGATCCACGTGGGCCTGATCTGTTTATTATTTGTTCCTTTCCTGGGCTATCCTTATCCTCCTTCTTTTTCTTCTTCTCTTTCTCCCCTTTCCCAGTGAGAATGACGGGGATGATTCGTCCCCTGCTTGGAAGCCCCCCGAGCACGACCTGATCCTGAAGCTGGTGGCTCAGGTAGAATATTATTTCTCCGATGGCAACCTGGAAAAAGACGCTTTTCTCCTGAAGCACATCCGGCGGAACAAGATGGGGTACATCAGTGTGAAGTTGCTCACCTCGTTCAAAAAGGCAAGCGCTGGAGGAGACGTGGCCTGATCCGCAGCTCTGCGGCACGTGGTTTGGAGAGAAAGGGACTGTAGGAGATAACCAGGCTGAGCAGGAGGGAGGGGTCAAACGTGTCATCAGTCACGAGTCCCTGCGTGGCCACAAGAGATCGAAATCCAGCCCAACTTCAATGCCTTTCTTGTCTCCCGCTCATAAAATAAAGTTGGCCAGATTCTTACAGAGAGCTTAAGCTCGCAACAAATCTTGATGCTGATTTGAACTGCCCGACTCTCCTGATTTCCCCAGGGTTGATAGAGACCCCAAAATATATTTATTGAAAATTAAGGTCCAGGAGAACAAGGTGACCTACTGTATGATCCTGTTATCATGCCAACTTTATGAAATAAAGGTTGATACTGCCACTGGATATTACAGATTAAGTCATACAGCCAGTCCTCGACTTACAACATTAGTTTAGCTGTCAACTCCTAAAGTTGCCATAGTGAGGAAAAGAGGGCAGCGCATTCCATGCATACTGTCGGCTAGATTCGGATCTCATATTACTGCAGCAGGCTTGAGAGGGGTGCACCTCATTGGGGAATTGATTTATGACACAGACTGAGGGAAGGAACAGGGGTAAAGTTCAGCTATATTTCAAATAAGGCTAAGATCTGACAGCACAAAAAAGGCATTGCCAAAACGCTCCTAATAAATGACTGGTTTTCTTTTGAAATTTGACTCGAGGCTCATGAATCAATTAGGGCATTTTTTTGGGGAAATCTGACAGTCAGCCACATCTTAGCCTTAGTTGAAATATAGCTGAACTTTACCGCTTGTTCCTTCCCTCCCCATTCGAAGTTACGACAGGACTGAAAAAAATGACGTGACTGTTTTTCACACAACCGTTGGCGGCATCCCTATGGTCACAGGATCAAAATTTGGGCGCTTGGCAAGTGTTTCATATTTGTGACGGTTGTAGTGTCCCAAGATCCTTTTTTGCGACCTTCTAATCAGCAAAGTCGGTGGGGATTCACTTAACCACCATG
The DNA here is from genome assembly GCF_964273705.1 of Natrix helvetica. Classification (NCBI taxonomy): domain Eukaryota; kingdom Metazoa; phylum Chordata; class Lepidosauria; order Squamata; family Natricidae; genus Natrix; species Natrix helvetica. The sequence goes on from NC_138556.1 coordinate 19,652,697, forward strand.
TTACTAATTTGACACCTGCACCAGTTCACTTAACTGAGGCAGGGAAGGTAATAAAATGGGGCAAAATTCATTTAACGATGGTCTTGCTTAGCAACCAAAATTTTGGGCTCAAAGGTGGCCGTAAGTCGAGGACTACCTGTAATTAAGGGGTTGCTTTTCTTTGCAGCCTCCTGTTCTTCTTTGATGCCCACCCGTGGGATCTGTGAAGGATTCTGGTCTTTTGCTCAGATAGCCTCCTCTTTCTTTCCAGATCAAACAGCTGACTCGGGATTGGAGAACCACGGCTTACGCTCTGAAGTATTCCGACCTTCTGGAAATGAACGAAGATGGCCGCAAAGTCCGCCGAAGCACACCGGTTCCCGTGTTCCCGAGCGAAAACCTCCCCAGTCGAATGCTTCTGGTCTACGACATCTCCCCAACTCAAGACCGGTGCCCTCTGGATGAAGGACAGGAGAACGGAGAAGTCCGGGAGAAGGTCATGGAGCATCTCCTCAAGGCCTTCATCCACTTCGGGGCCATCTTGTCCGTCCGGATTCTCAAACCCGGGAGGGACCTTCCGGCGGATGTCAAGAGGTTCAGCGGCCGCTACAGCCCGGTAGGGACCCAAGAATGCGCCATTGTCGAGTTCGAAGAGGTCGACGCCGCCGTCAAAGCCCACGAGTCGTTCTGCATCACGGAGAAAGCCGCCATGAAGGTCATCCTCATCGGGACGAAGCCTCCGAAGAAGAAAGTCGTCAAGGAGAAGAACCCGGAGAAAAACTCTGCCAAGGATCCGGCCAAGAGCCGCTCGATGAACAGGAGAGTCGAGGAGCTTCAAGACGTGGGCGAAGACTTGTCGGCCAACAGCTCCTCGGATCCAGACAGCGACCCGGCGTCTCCCAGGCCGAGGAGAAGCAGCTCCTCCAACAGGCTGAGCCCTTCGGCCTACCCCAACCACCACCTGAGCCCCAACGTGTCTCCGAGGTCAAGTCCCTGGAACAGCCCTTCCTCCCTGCGCAAAACCTCCCGGATGTCCCCGCTGGCGGAGGACGCCAGAGCCTTTCTCAGCACCAGCCCCGAGATGCCCAAACGGTTGGCAGATTACTCTTCGGACAGTAGCATCACTCCTTCCAGCAGCCCCTGGGTTCAACGCCGGCGACAGGCTCGGACTCTGGCCCAGGAGAAGGCCCCTGTGGGTAGACCAGAGCCCAGCATCAAAATAGCCGCCTCTGCTGGACTCTCCGTCGGGGTCTTGCGTTTGCCCAGGGGGCCGGATGGAACGAAGGGCTTCCATAACAGTCACGAAAGGAGCAACATGGCCAAGAATGTATAACCCCCTTTTTTTTAGCAATCCTTGGTGCTCTCTTAAGTTTGGTTGCTGGGGTAGCCCTGGTGGTGTTACCTAGTTGGGTTATGAGATGTCTGCAAGAAAACAACCATGCTCAGAGAGCACCAGGGACCCCATAGTCTGCTTCCTCTTGTTCTCCCTCCTCCTCCTCCCTGCAAACCCCACTCCCTTCTAAACCTGATGGTGTTACCTAGTTGGGTCATGAGATGTCTGCAAGAAAACAACCAAGATCAGAGAGCATCAAGGACCCCTAGTTTCAGTCCTGAGCTACAAATATTGGTACTGATGATGTTACCTAGTTGGGTCATGAGATGTCTGCAAGAAAACAACTAAGATCAGAGAGCATCAAGGACCCCTAGTTTCAGTCCTGAGCTACAAATATTGGTACTGATTATGTTACCTAGTTGGGTCATGAAACATCTACAAAAAACCCAGAGCTCAGAGAGCACAAAGGACCCCATGGTCCTCCTCCTCTTCCTTCTTCCTCCTCCTCCCTGCAAACCCCACTCCTTTGTAACACTGGTGACGTTACCCAGTTGGTCATGAGATGTCTACAAGAAAACCACCAAGCTCAGAGAGCACCAAGGATTCCTCCTTTCAACCATGAGCTACAGAAATTCTCCTTTATTATAAAGTTCTGTGTTTATTCCGTGTGGACATGTTGCATCGTCTCCAATCACTGAGTTAATTGCCTGCAGGATACAGGCAGTCCTTGACTCACGTCCATTCATTTAGGAACCATTTGAAGTTACGACGGTGTGGGGGGGAAAAGTGACTTATGAGCAGTCCTCGCAGTTACAACTGTTGCAGTGTCCCATGGTCACATAATTGAGACGAGCACTTGTGGCACCCCAGGATCATTGGGGGGCTTCCGACAAGCCAAGTCATTGGGGAAGCCAGATCTACATAATGACCATGTGATTCGCTTAATGACGATGAGAACGATCATAAGGTCATGCATGGTTCAACCTGATGATGACTCACTTAATAACTGCATTGCTTAGCAACATAAGTTCCGGTCCTATTTTCAGACGTAAGATGAGGACGACCTATGTATATCCTCCCAAGCTCTTGGCACGAGAATAGTCCTTTCATTTTTCAACAAAAGCTTTTGTGTCTCCATTGCTTCTCAGGTGTTGTCCGAAGCCGCCTTGTCTGCCCTTAAAAGTTGAATTATTACTGCTATTTTTAATGCCAGCCGCCGACAAGCCTTTTAAGCGTTTATCTTATCAATGTCTGTTTTGAAAAACAATCAGTGTGCAAATATATTTAGCAAGGGCAAAGCCCGAGTTGGCTTTATCCCACCAGTGATGGTTGACGTCCTTCACTCTTGTTCTCTTCTGCGACTTTTGAAGAACTCGTGAAGTTCTCAGTGGTTTGTCTCGTGCCTAGAAGCCAGGCAGGGAAGGGCATCTTTGGTGGCATGAAATAAAACAATACCTGCGCTTCAAACCGTCTCTCAGGCTGGGTGGACTGAAGAGTCGCAGATTCTGGTGCTGGAAGGGGAAGGGGAAAGGAAGAGAAAGGGGAAGGGAAAGAAAGGGAAGGAGAAAGGAAGGGAAGGGAAAAGGAAAGAAAGGAAAGGAAAAAGGAAGGGAAGGGAAAAGGAAGGCAAGAGAAAAAAGGGAAAGGAAAGGGAAAAGGGAAAGGGAAAAGGAAGGGAAAAGAGAAGAAAAAAGGAAGGGAAAGGAAAAGAAAAGGGAAAGGAAAGGGAAAAGGAAGGGAAGAGAAAAAAGGAAAAGGAAAGGAAAAGGGAAGGGAAGGGGAAAGGGGGAAGGGAAAGGGGAAGGAAAGAAAGGAAATTAAAAGGGAAGGGAAGGAAAAAGGAAGGGAAGGGGGGAAAGGGGTGGGGAAAGAAAGAGGAATGAAAACACAAGAGAAGGGAAGGAGACACCCAAGGGAGAATGGTAGAATTTAGGTTTCTTCAATCATTGAAATTTTAAAAGGTTGGGCTTCAGTAGAGATATGAACTGCAGCCCCTGTGGTGGCCAACATCTCATGCCACAATGGGTAGGCAGCCCTAGGTACAACCCATTGTGAGATCACTGCTCTTAGCAATGGGGGGGGACATACACAAACACATATAGGGCCGGCCAATTCACATATAGGGCCGGCCAAGGAGAGAAAATGGCTTACTGCTGCTACAGGTTAGAGTTCCATCTGTTTTTTGGGGAGGGGGCTTACCCCATGGTTGGCTGGGGAATTCTGGGAGTTGAAGTCGACGGGTCTTAAACGTTGCCACAGTTGGAGACCCCTGTGGGTGTCCAGCAAATGGGTTGAGTTCGCTGATGGTTCCACCTGCTGTGGGAATGCAGAAAAGGGCTTGATTTGTGTGGCCAGGTTTCATATCTTGGCGAATTCATCCTTTGGGCGAGCTGGGTTGAATCAGGATTGGGATTTCTTGTTAGATCTTGGGCTGGTAGGATTGTCCGAATAGATTGATTTTGGTGAAAAAGAGTGGGAATGTTAGCATCTCATGGACCTTTGGGGTTTTGTCATTGTTTTGTCTCTTGTAGACCACTCATTCCTCCTTACGCCATTGCTCCGGACTACACCTCTGATAGACCTCCGTATCTCTATTTTCCCAGTCCTGTAAGTCTGGCCTTTCCCCCTCCTCCTTGGGGGTTGATTTCTTGAACCTCTAGAAGCAGCTGAGCACTCTTCCTCAACTCTAGATCTCCCGGATCTCAACTCCCAGAATTCCCAGTCATGTTGGTTAAGAGTGATGGGAGATGGGTGATTCACACCTCTGAAGCTCCCGATTGGAGAAGACTGTTCCAAGTCTAGAGGACTGGACACCAGTGGAAAATGCAACCATATTGGGCTAAACATTCGATCAGTGTCTCTCAACTTTGGCCACTTGAAGATACCATAGGTGGACATCAACTGCCAGAATTCAACCAGCCATGACTTCAAGATGTGTTGATGTCCACACAACTCCAAGAGGCCAAGATTGAGAAACACTACATTAGAAGAGGCTCTCCTTCTAGGATGTTCTAGGTCAGGGAAACACTCAAAGAGCCATTTGGTCCCGTTTCCCACAGAAAACACCAGGAGCCACAAAGGTCCTAACCAGAAGCCCCCCGTTCAATTCTGGAGCTGACCAGAAGTTCAGTTCCCCCACCATAGAGTCTCCTCCTAGGGCGGCGTACTTACTGTCATAACCGAAAGCCCTATCAATTGTGGAGACAACTGGAAAACCCTCCCCTTGCCATAGAGTTCTGCTCCTGGCGCACTGTGCTTCTCTCCTCCCCCCCTACCGGAAGCTCCTCTCAAAATTGTGGCGCCGACCAGTGACAGAGCCGCAGCAGGAGGAGGAAAGGGCCACATGCGGCTCCAGAGCCGCAGTTTGCTGACCCCTGTTCTAGGTCCCAGGGTTCTGCCTTGAGCAGGCTGGACACAGAAAGATCTTCAACAGCCCAAGTTTTGCACCACATTGTAACTAACCATAGCCCTCCAGCTCCGCAGCGTCATTTTCTCTGACTTAGTTGTGGTGTGAAGGATCCAGACATGAGCCCAGTATTGTTAAAGGAGATGCTTTTCCTGACCTCACCTGAGGATGGGTGGGTCTAAAGAGGAGCAGAAGAAGGACTTTGAAGGACTTCTTCAAAGCTTGGGTTGTCCCCTTTCCATCAGGTTTATTCAACGAGGAAGTATCAAAATATCCCATTTCTCTGATTTAAACAACTAGTTCTTAAAAAATGGCTCTTCTCCAACACAAGGGAGTTAATTTATTTTCTTCTCCTCGAGATTGTAGACAACTACGGTTACATGAGAGAAGCGATTAAACAACGGGGAGCAATGATCATTGATAGGACTCAGGAGACAGGTAAAACCACGTTGGGGGGTTGAAACCTTCACTATGGTGGTAACTTGGAAGGCTACCCGGATATTCCCCATGGATCCGTAGCAAAATTTGGGCTGCTCCTTTTCAGGACCAGGCCCTGCCTGGGAACACAAGTGGATTAATTACGTCAACGTGATCAACTCCATCAATCCTTGGAGAGCGGCTGGGAAACCATTTGGTCAGTGATGGCTTCTTCTCTCTGCCTTCCAGAGAGAAAGGGGGGGGGGAAGCTTATAAAATTGGGTACGGTTGATATAACGGCTCACTTAAGGATCGTGTTGCTTAGCAGCAGAAGTTCCGCCCTCCATTATGGTCATAACTCAAGAACCACCCGTATTTTCTACCGATTCTGGTTTTCCGGCCCTTGCCTGTTATCATTCTCTTTGGCCCTTTGTAGTGTGCGACCGTCACTGGCTTTGGACTTCCTGAATAGCAGGGGAAGGAAGGAAAGAAAAAAAGAACGAACGACGAACGACAGAAAATCGACGAGAATCTCCTGTAAACCTTTGGAGACTTTATTAAATTTGCCAGTTCTCAGGTCACTCCAGCAGGCCGAGCTAAATGGACGCCAGCTTTTATCTTCAAAAACTTCGGGAGGGGGGTTGGGTGGGTGGGGGATGGCAAAACTGGGAAGGTGTTGGGAGGAAAACCCCAACTTTTAAAGGGAGGGGACATCCGGAATTGGGGATTGTTTTCTTCCATATATTGTTATTTTTTTCCATAGATTTATTTTCTGTATCATATAAGGTAAAGGTTCCCCTTGCACATCTGTGCTAATCATTCCCGACTCTAGGGGGCGGTGCTCATCTCCGTTTCAAAGCCAAAGAGCCAGCGCTGTCCAAAGACGTCTCCGTGCTCATGTGGCTGGCATGACTCAATGCTGAAGGTGCACAGAACGCCGTTGCCTTCCCTCCAAAGGTGGTTCCTATTTTTCTACTTGCTAACTGAACAACGGCAAGGATTCACAGAACCGACGTGGCAAGGGAAGTCGTAAAAAGGGGACAAAAGTACGCCCATGTCTCACTGAGCAACCTACATTTTGGGTTGGCACAATTGTGGTCGTAACTCGAGGACCACCTGCCCATGTTCAGTGCCGTTGTAACTTTGAACAGTTGCCAAAGGGAGGTTGTAAGCTGAGGATCACCTGTGTAGATCCAACGGACAAAGCCAAGAAAATAGTCAGCCGAGCCAACCCTCCATGGATCCCACCCCGCTCTCAATGAAGTTCCTGCAGCAGGACCGGCTTCAGCGCTTGCCATCTCTCCTTCAGCTTTGTCTTCGTGTGGCCGCAGGCAAAGACGTGGTCGATGGCCTCGGAGGAGAGCGCCCAGATTTGCTCGTCGGACAACTGGAAGGTCTCGGCCACCAGCTGGTACTCCGTGGACAACTCCGTAGCAAACACGCCTTTATCGTCCGTCTAGGAAGGAGACAAACTATGATAACCGGGACTTCCTGCTTTTGGGGGTGCAGAAAAGGGGGTTTAGCAAAGCAAACTCCTAAAGGCGGAGACTGTAGGTAGCTCAGGGTGGGCATGAGGGGTCCTTACCACTCTCTGAGCTTGGGGGTTTTCTTGCAGACGTTTCATTACCCAACTAGGGAATGTCATCAATGCTAGAAGGGAAGGGGGTTTGCAGAGAGGAGGAGGAGGAGGAGGGCCGTGGGCTCCTTGGTGCTCTCTGAGCTTGGTTGTTTTCTTGCAGACGTTTCATGACCCAACTAGGGAACATCATCAGATCTAAAAGGGGGTGTGGAGAGGAGGACAACAACGATGACTATGGGGCCTTAGCGCTCTCTGAGCTTGGTGATTGTCCCCAGACATTTAATTACCCAACTAGGGAACATCATCAGTGCTAGAAGGGAAAGGGGTTTGCAGAGTGAAGGACTGTGGGGTCCTTGGTGCTCTCTGAGCTGGATTGTTTCCCTGCAGACGTTCCATGACCCAAAATAGGTAACGTCATCAGTGCTAGTCAGTACTGGTCATCCCTAGCACCGATGGCGTTACCTAATTTGGCTCATGAAACGTCTGCAAGAAAACCCCCAAGTTCAGAGAGCACCAAGCAGCCCTCAAGCAAACGCCTGGGTTCTTTTTAAGGACTGGGTGAGTTTAGGCAGCCGTGCGGGGCCCGTAGCATCTAAAAAGAAGGCCCTGCTGTGTCCCCAGGAGAACCCAAAGCCCCTTACACAGAGGACCACGGGATGACCCAGGCGGTACCAGAATCCAAAATGGTGCTGGGCCCCGGAGGGCACCGTCTCGGCTTTCAGGTTGGACGTCAGGCAGAGTTCTGGGGGGGCAAAACAGGGAAGGTATGAAGCCAATCCACAAAAACAGGTGGGTAAAAAAAAAACAAAGCCAGTTTAGTTCATTGCTTCTCAACTTCAGCAGCTTTCAGAGGGATGGACTCCAACTCCCAGAATTCCCCAGCCAGCATTTCAAACTTAACACCTACCCAAAGCAACCTCCAATTCCTAAGAGTGCTTTTCTTAGCACAAAATATCAGATTGCCCAACATAAGGAGTGGATTGCAGTTCCTTTTTTTAAAAAAATGTTTTTATTAAACAGGGTTTCCCCCCCCCATTTTTTTAAACACAAATATCATCTTTGCAACATTTCCACATCAGTAAGCCTCCATTATACTCCTTTTATGTGTACATGTGTGTGTGTGTATGTATATGTATGTATGTATGTATGTATTTATGTATGTATGAATGCATGTGTGTGTGTATATATATATATATATATATATATATATATATATATATATATGTTATATTTGTACTGATAAATAAATAAAGGGAGACTAGTATAGATCTATTTCGAGCTAATTAGCTCTCATCAGCTAGCCATACCCTTACTGGGACTTGAACCCAGTATGGCTAGCTGATGAGAGCTAATTAGCTCGAAATAGATCTATACTAGTCCCCCTTTATTTATTTATCAGTACAAATATAACACAAATATAAAAGGCAACATTAAAAATAAAAATATGGTTTTCTGCCTGCATGGTCTTCTGTGATGAAGCCGAAGGACAGAAAGAGGGAGTAGTGACCTTCCTCCCATATTTAGGCATACCAGGGGTTGTAACACTAATACATACATACATACATACATACATACATACATACATACATACATACATACATATATATATATATAAATGTTTTCGTAGATTTTCACGGGTGTAGGTATGCTGGTTTTGTTGTATTCGGGTCTTTTCCAAATATATATACACACACACACATTTTTCATCTATTCATACGGTAATTTATGCTTATATTTCTTCTGTACATATTACTCTTTCAATGTACGTAGTTCTATACATCTTATATCATTCTATGTACATATATTCCTCTCATAACTATTATTCTGTACTATTTTATATACAATCTATCTTACATTTTCCCCTTATTAATTATGCAGTTTTATGATCGTTTTCTAATTTCTAAATTTTTCCCCCTTTAATGCTTTCTTATTCTTTACATCTTTCCTCTAGCCATTTGTTCCATAAATTCCATACTAAGTAGCACTCAGATTCTTCATTTTTTATTTCTTTTGTAAATCTGTCCATTTTAGCGCATTCTAATACTTTTTTTTATCACATTTTCTTCTGTTGGTGTACTTTTGTTTTTCCAGTTTTGTGCGTATATGATTCTTGCTGCAGTTATTACATGTAGTATTAAGCATTGAATTTGTTTTCCTCATAATTCCCCGTAATTATCCCCAATAGAAATAGTGGAATGCAGTTCCATCATCCCCACCCAGCCAACCCACCACCCATCGCCCAGCTTCCGCCCCTAGTCTTTCCTTGCCTAGAGGGATCCTGTTTCGCCTCACGAGATCCACCAGATCCTGCGTGGCCAATTCTGGTGTTTGAAGAAACGTCCCGTGTCCGATTCGGTCTGGAGAAAGACCCAGAAGCAGCCGAGTTTCATCCTCCTGTTTTGGGATCTGGAAATAAAGACGTGTGGGGAGGTTTTATGACCCAGCTAGGCAACATCATCGGTGCTAGAAGGCTTTTGGTTCTTGGTGCTCTCTGAGCTTGGTTGTCGTCTTGCAGACGTTTCATGACCCAGCTAGGTAACATCATCAGGCACTGTGTGACTTACTCCTTTGCCTTCTTCGAGATCTTCTACTTCTCAATGTAGTCCACCAACTAGAATAGCAGTCACCAACTGGAGATCCGGGGCCCAGCCGGTCATTAGGCAGATCATATTAGTGGTCCGCGGGATTTAAAATTATGCATTGAGTGTTCCCTGAGGTCCGAAAGGTTGGTGACCCCTGATCTAGAAGATGCCCTGGTGACCTCTCTCCATGTACAGATGTGAGCCAACCAAGTGCAGAGCTCGCTCGGGGCGACCGGTCCAAGGTGATCAGTGCTCAAACCCATTTAATGAACCTTCTCGCCACAAACGCAGAAGGATGCTCGGCCAGCATCCAAGCGTTACCTCTGAGAGATGCAACGACAGCTTCAAACCAGCTTTCTTGGCTTCCAGAAGAGGCTCCAAGAAGTCCTGGCCCCGCCCCGCCTTTAAGATAGAAAAAGGATAGCAAGTGCAGCCCCATGAAATAATGATCTGACAGATCCATCAAAAAAAACACCCCACCCATCACTTAAGATTTTACTTTCTGAGAAATCTTACTTTGGGATTTCCACTGAGGTCCAGACCAAGGACCACACCATCGGTGGAGAGCAAAAAATCCCCCGCCAACTTCACGGTTTCCTTCGCAGCAGCTACCCCCTTGCTTCTGTCCACCGAGACCAGAAACCTGGAACGTATAAAAACTCCCTGGGAACTTGGAAAGCCAGGAATAGCACCAAGGAAGCGGGGAAGTTTTTGTTCTGACCGAGGCTTCCCCAGCGGAGTCCTCGTCCTGATAAACCCCTTCTATTTCATTGACAGTGAATTCCTCCCCAGCAAAGTCTTTCTTCTCCCACAGTCTTTCAAGGTAGTTCACCATTACCGACCTTGATCAGGTTTGGAGAGTGGCCAGGCCGAGATCTTTCAGACGCCACAATACTTGGCAAGAATGCAGGAATGGACTAATTGTCTCCTGCAAACTCCACTCCCCTTTCGCTTCTCTTTTATTTCCTCTGGGAGGGGCCATTCATCCTCCACCTGTGGCCTTACTCCCAAGTCGACCCTTGTTCCTTAGCTGTTCCCTTCGTCTGGCAACTCTGTGCATGCGCATACTGGGAACAGGCTCCAGCTGTTCGTCTGCCTCACTTATCTCTGACTCCGAAGGCAGCTGAGAACTGACATACGGTCCTGGCCCCCTCTCTGCCTCCGACACAGAGCCCTCATCAGAGCCTTCCCCAGACTCCAGGACTGGCCCACGTCCCTCCCCAACCTCCTCACTGCCCGACTCTGCTGCCAGCTCAGCTGGCGGGCCACAACAGTCTTAAATTTAAAATTTTTAATTGATTTCTGAATATTTCAGAGGCTAAGGGCCTTCGAATGTGTTTTGGACATACGATAAATAGTTAAACGGGATTTTTTTTTAAAAGGAAATGGGGATGAAAAGCAATATGAGGATTTCCCCACTGGAAAAAAAATAGGGGGAATGTCTCTTGGGTTCCATCCAGTCTCCGCTGGGAATTGGGTGTTACAAACTGGCATTATGTGTGGTAAGCTACGATTTAGCCGAAGTCACTGAAAAAAACACATCCTGGATTTCACTCAAAGCCCCAAACACGCAATTTTGCAACATGAAGCTGGCCTCTTGAGAACGCAGAATCATGGAGGATCTAACGTACCTCACATCTATATCCAGTCCCTCTTCCTGACTCTGCTTGATGCCCTCAAGGACAGCTTCCACGTAGGTCCGTTTGGTCATGCCTGCAAATGAAGGAAAACAGGGATCATTTCCAGCTGCAAACAAGGAAGACATTGGAGTTTTTTTTTTTCTTAGCCAGCTTGTTTGGAGGTATAATAGGGCTACCGGCCATCTCAGCAATCATCTGGAGATGGTTTCCTTCAAAACCAGCTGAGAGGACATCTCAGGAAGAGGAGGAGACTTGGAGAAGCAGAGAGGGGAGTTACCTGAGCTTTTCTCCTCCCTGGGCGTGCTCCTTAATTCGAGATACTTGACTCCATCTGCAGCAAATTCTCGAATAACATCTTTGGTTACCTAAATAAAAATAGGCCAGGGATGGATTCGAAGAAGGCTACCACATCTCCTTTACCAGCTCTTTCGAGTATCCCAACCAATATAACAGAAATAGAATAGAGAATATAGAATACAATAGAGAATAGAATAGAATAGAATACATAATAGAATAGAATAGAATACATAATAGAATAGAATAGGAGAATAGAATAGAATGCAGAATAGAATAGAGAATAGAGAATAGAATATAGAGTAGAGAATAGAGAATAGACTGGACTAGACTAGAGTAGACTAGACTAATTTATTGGCCAAGTGTGATTTGTCTTTGGTGCAGATGCTCTCAGTGGACATAAAAGGCATGAAAAGATACATTCGTCAAGAATCCTCAGGTACAAAACTTAGTGATAGTCAAAGGGTGCAATGTAATAAACACAATATCCAAAACGAAATAGACATTCCCCCACCAAAGCAAATGATGGAACAGCAAAGGAGCCTTTTAAAAGGCCCCGGGATCTGGGTTCAAAATAGCTTACCATTAATATATCTTCGGGTCTGCTGGTCATCTGGTGTATGAACTGGAACATCTGGAAACATCTGCATGGACAAACGTGTGTAAGAATGGTGTGTAACAAGAGCCACAGCAACAGGTAGAAGCTGGGAAATATACAGCAACCAGCATATACAGCCGTCTTCGACTTATGGCCACAATTGAGCCCAAGATATTTCTGTTCTTAAGCAAGGCAGTTTGTTAAGTGAGTTTTTGCTCCATTTTAAGACCTTTCTTGGCACTGTTGCTATGTGAATCACTGTGGTTGGTAAGTTAGCGACAAGGTTCTTAAGTGAATCCGGATTCCCCATTGACTTTGCCTGCCAGAAGGTCGCAAAAGGGGATCACAGGACCCCAGGACACTGCGACCATCATAAGTACGAGTCAGTTGCCAAGCGTCTGAATTTTAATCACAGAACGCTGGGGGATGCTGCAGTGGTTGTTAAGGGTGAAAAACAGCCACCAGTCGCCTTTTTCAGTGCTTGCCGCGGTAACTTTGAACGGTCACTAAACGAACTGTTGTAAGTCGAGGACGATCTGCATTTATGACTGTTGCAGCATTGTGGTGTCCTATGATCGTTTTTGTGACCGTCCTGGCCGGCCCCGGAGAAGCAAAATCAAGGGGGGGGGGGGGGAGGAAGCTGGATTCGCTTAATAACTCTGTGATTCACTTACTAACAAACTGTGGCAAAAAACGGCAAGACTCACTTAACAACCATCTTGCTTGGGAATGGAACTTCTCGTCCCAAATGTGGTCATTAAGTTGAGGACCAGCTATGTGGTCTCCAAGGTGCCCCTGAAGCAGGACTTACTCTTCCAGAGTCCTTTTCTCCCCCTTGTCAATCACGACCATTTCCTCTCCGATCCGAAGGTGGGGGTTTTGCGCCATCAGCTTCTTAATGGTTCCAGCGCTGATGGAGCCATTTAAGTGGGCGTGGAGCTCCTAAAACGGAAAAAGAAAGGGGATTTGTCTCCTTGGAAGCGTCCTGGGAAGAGAATTTGCCCCCTCGGGAGTCCCCCGGGCTGAGCTTTTCCCTAAAAAAAAGCATTTAATTCTATTCCCAGTGAACTTTTGAGCACCGTGTTTCTCAAACTTGTTGACTCTTGGATGTATGGACTGCAACTCCCAGAACCCCCCAGCCGGCTGGGGAAATTCTGGGAATGGCAGTCCATTCATCTAAAAGCGCTTTAAGGGTTTATGAGCCAGGAAAACTCCCTAGTTTGGTTCCTTTATCTATGGGGCCTGATATTCCCATGTAACAATTTCTTCTATGTTTTCAAGAACGTCCCTAGCTTTGAAACCAAGAATAGAAGCTGAGACACAGCAGTGAGATAACATTTGCAGTAACGCCGTCCAGGCATGGAGGTTACCATTTGCTAGGCTAGAAAGCAACTCATTTCTGACAGCCTACAATAATATAAGCAGAAGCCAATAACAAAGCGTAGTCCTTAATAAATGATTTCTAGCAGTCTATCACAGCACGAAGGTTTACACTCTGTGTATGCTCGAATCCTTCAGGGGTCCTTTCAGTAACATAAGCAATTCATAGTAAAAGCAAAGAGCCAATATTGATTCAAAAAGTCCTTCAATTAAAAGATTGGCTTTGGACCTGCCAGGTTCTGAACCATTCTCAACCCGAAGACCCTCCCGATGGCCACTGGGTGCCCCCCACATTGCAAGCAGCTGGAGGCTCAGCTGCCTGTCCAGCCCAGCGGGGGCAAGGGAGCCTCGGCTGGGGTCTCCCCCAGCTCCTTCCCCTTCCCTGGAGACTCCTGACCCGCCACCCGCAGCTTGAACTCCAGGGATGCCCCCGGCCGGCTCTCACCACTTTGGGCAGCCGCTGGAAGAAGCGGGGCGCCCGCCTGGTTGCAGCCGCCTCCGCCATCGCCCGCAGCTGCTTTCCCGGGGCGGGACAGAGGGCGCTGCCCGCCTCTCGCGGGCGGAGCTCGGGTGCCGCTTCTCTGCAAGCAGCCGCCCCGGGGAGAGTCCGCCTCCCATCCTCCCCAGCCAGCAGGCTCTTTTATCTCGGCGGCTGGCTGGGGAGGATGGGAACCGCCGTGCAATGCCGTTGGAGGGTGAAGGGAAAGGCTGCAGGGACGCCCCCCACCCCCAAAGCCAGGGAGCCTCGGCGGGCAACGGGGCAAGGCTGGGGATTGAGACTGCTGGGTTCACACGACCCGGCGCCTCGCCTACTGGGGGAAATGCCCGTAACCCCCTTTTGGGAAGCACTGGACCATAAGTACACAAGCTCCTTTTGCACACTCCCGAGCCAGGTTTAATTTTTTTGCACAAGGGGAAAAACTCCCAAACCAGGTTGCATTAACCAAGTTGGTTTATCGCGCCACCGCAGCAACAGACGGTTCAGGCTTGACTGAGTCGCCTTCTGCCAGGACACGTCGATGCCCCTCCGGCCCTGGCGGGGGCGACCGAAAACGATCGCCGAGGACTAAGAAAGGACGGCCAACAGGCCCAGAAGCTCTTCTCCTTCTCTTCCCGCGCAGGCGCAGAGCCGCGGCTTGCCTCGCTGCTCCGCCTCTTCCTCGGCCGTTTCCGTGGAGAGGGGAGGGGGGGGCGGAGTCGGGCCCTGTCCCCGGATGAGGGCAAGATGGCGGCGGCGGGGATGGCTGCGCTGCGGGCGCTGAAGCGGCTCTGTTGTGTCGCCGTTTTCCTCTCGCAGCTCTACGTCCTCTCCGGCCGGGGTGAGAAATGGGGACGGGGGGCGCTCGGAGGGACTTCTTTCCCCTCCTTTCCCTTCATTAATTAGGCTAATCAGGACAGACTCCTGGGGGGGCACTTATGGGGAGGGGCCACAGGAGAAGGGGGCACTTATGGGGGGCTCGAGGGTCCCAGGAGCCCCTCTGGGGTATATGGGGGGGACTCGTAATGTGGGCTGGGGAGTGCACTCTGCACATGTTTCAAGGAGGCTTTCATCCCCCCCAGTTGCTTCTGAATTGAGTAGGTGGGCTTCTGCCATGGGGGAGGGGCTGTTGGAGCCCCACAGGGGGGGCGGGGGGGCTTCTCTGGAGGAAGGACTCTGGGACAATTCTTCCCCGGCCTTTGGGGGTCCCGGACTGGAAAAAAAGGTTCTGGGTTCAAGGAAACCAGCGAAGGGGTCGTCGGGTGGTGCAGAATGGGCTGAAAGCATAAACAGCATGAACAAGAGTGGGAAGGGACCTTGGAGGTCATCTAGCCCAACCTCCTGCCCACGCAGGGGACCTGTACTAGGATCGAACTGCCGGCCTTTCTGATCAACAAGCCCAATGTCTTAGCCACTGAAGGGGGGGGGGGGGGGGATAAAAATGTAAACACGGGGCCAAGGACAGCCGAGTGTCCCAGTGCTGCTCTTTAGGCTGAGCTCTGTACAAGCAGAGAACCCTCAACTTAAAACGGTCCTTTTGGTGACCACTTGAAGTTACAACAACACTTAAAAATAGGGACTTGGGGTCATTTTTCAGACTTGCGACCGTTGCAGCCTCAGAATCCAGATCAAAATTTGGATGCTTGGCCACCGACTCGTATTTATGACGGTTGCAGTGTCCCCAGGGGTCACGGGATCCTCTTTGGCGACCTTCTGACCAGCAGAGTAGTTAAGATTCACTTAACAACTTTGCTGGTCGCAGAGAGCTTCTGCGCCGAAGACAAATTCCTTGTGTGTCCAATCACACTTGGCCAATCAAGAATTCTATTAACAACGGTGTTATTAACTTAAGAACAGCAGTTATTTCCTTAACGACGGTGGCAAGAAAGGTGGTACAATGGGACAAAGCTCACTTAACCAATATCTCACTTAACAACAGAAATTTTGGCCTCCATTGTGGTCGTATGTCAAGGACTACCTGTAAGTCTCCTTTTTGTGGGGTCCCAGTGGATTTCACCCTGAATTGCCCTAAATTCTAGCTAAAGACCGTCCTGCACAGGCCTAGTCTGCCTGTGTCTCAGGTCCTCTCTCTCTGCTTTTCTAGGGTCGCTGAGCTTGGAACATTCCCACTCACAGGCTTCGCTCTCAAAGATGGCGGGGCTCCCTTCCAGCACCCACATCCCAGCATCCCAAGTGCCAGGTAGGTCATGTGTTACAATCCCATCGCTTGGTTTCGGAAGAGTTTTCGCTTTCTGAAACATTCCAGCGAAACATTTTTTAAAAATGTCCCTGGGTAATAAGAGTTCAGGAGATCAGCTTAATCCAATCTGCTACTTTCTCTCCGCTCGTTTATTTTGCTGGTTTTAATATTGAAAGTCACACTCCGCTTTTCTCTACTAAAGCGAGTCGGTCACTGATGTTTTCCAGGTGAAAATCATCATTTCCTCTGGAGGAAAGTCACGGCATTGCAGGGTGGATTTGATTTAAATCAAGTCGATTCAAATCACAATGTAAATCACTAGTAAAAAGGGTTGATTTAAATCAACTCGGTTTAAATCATAATTTTTAAAGAGCAGCTGTCACCTCTGTCCCACAGCAGCTCCTCCTCCTCTGACCTGCTATTGACTCACCGACAGTCCCAATGTTGCAGAATATACAGCCTCCTCACGCTACATAGCTAAGCTCCATTTCATGCTGAATAAACTACATTCTTAATGTATCTTAAATAGAAAAATATCATTAGATTTTTACTCCAAAAGCATTTTATTAAATGTGATAAAAATCAGATTTAAATTTTTAAAATTCAATTTTTGAATTAAAAAAATCTATTTTTATCTACCCCGCAGCATTGTAAAAATGTCTAAAATTTGGTTACATATCATAGCAGGGAAGCAGAATTCGCCCAGTATCTCTCTCCCCCCCCCCCCCGGGGGGGGAGCTACTGACCTCCAAGAAAAACCAATTCAGGACCATGCTATATCACTTAACTATTTGTTTATATTTCATGTTTCTTAACCTCCCATCTCCCTCAGAGTGAGTACTCCTAGGAGTAAGCTACTTGTAGAATTGCTAAACCAAGAGTTATAAATACGTGGTCAGAAAATGGTAATGGAATTCCCGAGGACTCAAAAGAAGTTTCATATATGTTATTTTAGGGAAGATAGGTAAAGGTTCCCCTCGCACATATGTGCTAGTCGTTCCTGACTCTAGGGGGCAGTGCTCATCTCCATTTCAAAGCCCAAGAAGAGCCAGCGCTGTCCGAAGACGTCTCCATGGTCATGTGACCGCAGGACTAAACACCAAAGGCGCATGGAACGCTGTTCCCTTCCCACCAAAGGTGGTTCCTATTTTTCTACTTGCATTTTTTACCTGCTTTCGAACTGCTAGGTTGGCAGAAGCTGGGACAAGTAACGGGAGCTCACTCCGTTAGACGGCACTAGGGATTCGAACCGCCAAACTACCGATCTTTCTGATTGAAAAGCTCAGCATCGTAGCCACTGAGCCATTGTTCCGTAAGGAAGATACTGAAACATTTTTTTAAAACTATGTTTTATTTCTGCAGAGGGCACCTCCATTCCAACTTATGTGACCCGATGCCCCAGTAATGGGATTTGTAGCCGGCTGCCTCCGGAATGCACGACTTGCAGAACAAACTATTCTTGCATCTATGGCAAATCGGTTGCGTTTGAATGTGAAGCCAAACCCCAAGTCCATTGTGTTGTAAGTTAAAAAGCTTTCTTTATAAACAAACAGGCATGGCATGAAAATAGTCCCTGGTGTTTACTTCGTGTAGGAATAAGTAATTATTTTAGTCTATTCCAGAAAAACTGAACACTAACAATTACTTTGCTCTTCTGATTTGAAGCAGTGTTTCCCTGCTGGAGACGGGAACGGTTTACTTGAAAAAGAACAATTGCAGAATTCTCAACTAGCAGAAACATCCCACTTATTTAAATGATTTTTTTTTATTAAATAGCTTCAATTTCTATTAGGGTTGAAATCTGTTATTTTTTTAGTTTTGTTTTTATTCTAACATATAGTTACAGTTATATGTTCACATAGTTATTCTTATTTATCTTTATCACTTTTACATATTTGTTTTTACATGTAAGGTTAAAATACACATCCTGGCTTGCTTTGGTTACCATCCCATACACCTATTTTGTATCATCACCACCCTATTTTTTTATTTTATTTTCATCCTCCCTCCCTTCTTTACTTCCTTCCTTCCGCCTTTCCCTTACCTCCTTCCCTTGCCTTATGCCTCTCCCCTACTCCTCTCTTCCTCCTCCTGCATTCTCTCTTCTCTTTCTATCCCTTCCCTCCTTCCTCTCCTTTCTTCCTTCTCTTCTCCTCTCCTCTCTTCCTTTCCTTTTCTGTTACTGTGGTTATCTCTTTTCAACTCTGAACTGGTGTATTTTCGGGATGATATTCCCGCAAACCCTATTATAATTTTATGCTCTCCTATTCCCTTTTCTTCGTTATCATGTCCTAAATGCTAGGGCTGAAGTCTGCTGTTGACAGCTGAAGAGATGAAACAGCAAGTGAGCAAAAACATATTACCTTTAATCTCAATTTTTCAACCTTGACAACTTTTAAGATATGTGGACTTTGATTTCCAGAATTCCCTAGCCAACCATGCTCTCTGGGGGACTCTGGGAGTTGAAGTCCAAACCTCTTGATGAAATTGAGAAGCACTGATCTTAGCTGTGAATCACACTCAGGAGGAGGATGACCTTCACTGCTTCCTTTGCAGGATCAAAATAACCACCCTCAGAAGACTTTCTTGATTAACATGACTTGCCAATTTTGCTGGCAGCTGCCACCCTCCAACTACCTTTGCTCCAATCCTACCAACTGCAAGACAGTCTCCTGCCCTCGGGAGCGCTACACGGCCAATTGCACCGTGAGGGACCACATCCACTGTCTAGGTAAGCCAGCCATCTCGCCAGCTTGGGTAACCTGTCCTCTTTTCCTGCAGTTCCCGGAAGTCTGCCTTGTAAATCTTTAGCTTTGTATTCTGAAAGAAATCATGAGCTTATTTTATTTTTTCTGAAAGTCAGCAGCTGATGGTTTTTTCCTCTGTGCCCCAAATACCAGGCTTATAATGTCTCTCTTGTTGCAATGACAACTTTGCAGTGACAACAATTTTAAGGCTGTGCCTTGTTTTTCTTGTCCGCATCCATCTTTGCAATCGCACTTTCAAGATTTTTACATCTGTTGTTTTTTTTTAAAGGAAATCGTACTTTTCCCAAGATGCTCTATTGCAACTGGACCGGAGGCTACAAATGGTCAACAGCCTTGGCCTTAAGGTAGGATAAGAAGCACTAACCCCTGGACACTCTGGATAATACTTGGATAGTGCTTTAAATATATATACCAGGTGCTTTGACAAAACACCTAATCATTCCCCTGGCTCAGCTGATAAAGGAGGAGAGCTTGTGGCTTAAAGGTTAATATAACTGCCTAACATGTAAAATAGCCCAAGTTCAAATCCCAGTAAGGGTATGGCTAGCTGATGAGAGATAAATAGCTTGAAATAGATCTATACTAGTCTCCCATTTATTTATCAGCAAAAAATGTTACATCTATCTGTCTATATTTCAAATTCAGGCTGCTGGGAAGAAATTGTAATCTACGTGTTAAGTAAGCAAACTTTCTCTCAATTTTTAACCCGCCAAACTGGCAGGATGAGTTCTTTCAGCGCATTGTTCTAGAACAACCCACTTAGGATTTGCAGAGTCCTTGTTTTTTGCAATAACATTTATTCACTTTTGCTGCAAAAACCAACCGTCCCGGGGCAGTCTCTAATCCTTTCCCGTGTCGTCTTTCAGCATCACGCTCGGTGGCTTTGGCGCAGACCGGTTCTACCTGGGACAGTGGCGGGAGGGGCTGGGCAAACTCTTCAGTTTTGGCGGCCTGGGGATCTGGACACTGATAGATGTGCTCCTGATTGGAGTCGGGTACGTGGGTCCCACAGATGGTTCACTCTACATCTAAGCATCGCAACAATTGGGTGGATCACCCTGAGAAATTCACAGTTCGGACTTGGATCTCTCTGGAATCACTTGCACGTCTGTTTAATGTACAGTATCTGTACTCGGCCTGCCTTTATTTTAAGGTAAAATAAAATGACTTGTGGAATGCTTGGCTGGTGTAGATTTCTTTCTGTTTTGGGCATCACCTTTGTTTTGTTTTGTTTTATGAAAAAACAAAGCCTACAGAACTATTTCCTTGCTGCATTGAACAAATTTAGGTTAGCACAAAGCATTGGTGTTATATCATAATCGTGCCTACTACAGGTGTTAAGGATGGAGTTGGCTATTTAAGATTATTTATTATAGAGCGCAGAGTGACAATGCCAAAATACAGCCCATAGTAGAGGCTTTGCTGATTTCCTGGTGCGAGAAATGAAGCAAAAAAATGTTATCTGGACATATATTTATAATAATTTATATTTTTATCTCTTGTAAGGTTTTTTTTTTAAATCGAAATGTGATGTGAACGTGCGATATGATAAATTGTAATTTCCCAAAGAAAGAGGCTGGTTGAGACGGTTACCAGGATGAAATGTTTGTTTTATTCAGCCAAAGAGGCAAAGCGCTCTACGTATGCCGTCCCTCAATTCAAAAGCTCCAGCTTTGGAGAATCTTCTGCGGCTTTCTTAGAAACACTCCAGTGAGATAACCAATCCAGGAAGACACAAATCTGCTTCCCCCCCACCCCGTTCCCGGCAAGAAAGCAAAGTGTAAGTAAGGCATCATCAGGAACGTACTTGCAAGCTCTCCAAAGAGATGGCAAAATTGATAAACTCATTTGGACAGAACAGCTTCCTCACAGATAGCATCCCTCCAAAATTAATAATAATAAGATATGAAGGTGGAAGTTGGCCTATTTTGCAACAACATCCTTGTAGGAACAATTTAGAATTTGAACTTGAGGGTTCTGGAGAACAGATAGTGGAAATTTTGAGTAGTTCGGAGAACCGGCAAATACAACCTGTGCCTGCCCCAGGAGTGGGGAGGGAATGGAGATTATTTTGCAGTATTCTTTCCCTGCCTCTGGATATGATGGTGCCTTCGGGTCAGTGTTGATTCCTGTCATGTGCCAGGACATGACCCAGCAGTTTTCTAAGATTTTCAGAAATTGTTTGCTCTTGCTGCTTTCCTAGGGCTGAGAGAAAGTGGCTGGCTCTAAGTCCCCCTCCTGGCTCCATGCCTAGGGAAGGATTAGAACTCACTGTCTCCTTGTTTCTAGCCTGGTGCTTAATCACTCTGCCTTTCATTCTGTATATTCTACCTTGTACTCTGCTTATCGTATATCATCAGGTAAACGGACATGATTTTATGAAGTTGCCTATAAAAGGCGGCTTCTCAAGAGTGGAAATATTTCTGTTCGTGGGAAGGGAGGATAACCTGCTCCCTCGCCCATCAATAGCAGCAACCACACTTACAAATAAATGTCCACAAAAGGCATCTCTCATGCTCTATGACAGGGGTCTCCAAATTTAGCCACTTTTTAAGATTTGCGGACTTCGACACCCAGAATTCCCCAGCCAGCCCCCCTGGGAGTGGAAGTCCACAAATCTTAAAAAGTGGCTGAGTTTGGAGACCTTTTGCTCTATGAGATCCAAGCCATTATCTCTGGGGCTCTCTTTTCCTTTTAAAAACAAAACATGCACGCAAACAGTCAAAAGAATCCAGAAGTAGTTTCAGCTTTGCAACCGGCACCCACCATCCTTGGGCGACTGGAAACGCCACAACCCTGGATAACGGCAAGTAAATCCAAGGTTACAGTTCCACCTTTCTGGAATTTTTCTTGGTTCTTTGTTGGCGATGAACTAGAATTCTTCCTCTGCGTGTAAAGTACGCGAGGCTTTCAGCTTCTGTAGTTTCTGGAGGGCCAAAGGAACCGAAACTTCTCCGTGAATTTTGTTGTCCCGGGTTCGGACGTTGATGGCGTTGCCTGCTTTTTCCTTCTCTCCAACCACTGCAAGGAAACAAGGTTAGGGCAACTGTGCCTCAAAGGAGGGTTAATTCCTTAGAAACCCCGATAGCGCCAAGTAAGCGTTTAAAAGATTACACCATCAAGCGTTATTTCAAAGAATTGACCTTTAAGGAAATTTCAAGTTGTACAAATCTAAATTTAGAGTTCTCATTTATAGATAAGTCCTTGACTTAACAACCGCTCACTTAGTGGCCAAAATTACAGACTTCAAGAAAGGTGCCACCCCCATTTGTGATCTAGTTTGGTTGCTAGGCCATAAACCAAAACTTCTCCGTGAATTTAGCCTCGATGGCCATTTGTAGTGGCCGATAGTCACAGGAGCAAAACTTAACAGTATTTATTTTATTTTTTTTGCTGGAAACTAGCCTTTATTTAAAATAAAAATGGGTTTACTTAACTATTATTTGCTTTCATAACACTGCCCCAAAAGTTATAAAATTAGGCTGGTCATGTGATGACTTGCTTAACGACTGACATAACTTAAGATGATAATTCCCAGCTGAAGCAGAGAACTGCCTATATCAGGGATGTCCAAACTTGGCAACTTTTAAGACTTGTGGAAGCTAAGACTTTAAGCCAGGGGTGTCCAAACTTGGGAACTTTAAGACTTGTGGACTTCAACTCCCAGAATTCTGGGAGTTGAAGTTCCCAAGTTTGGACACCCCTGCTTTAAGCTATGCTGGCTGGAGAATTCTGGGAGTTGAAGTCCACAAGTCTTAAAGTTCCCAAGTTTGGACACCCCTGCTTTAAGCTATGCTGGCTGGAGAATTCTGGGAGTTGAAGTCCACAAGTCTTAAAGTTCCCAAGTTTGGACACCCCTGCTTTAAGCTATGCTGGCTGGAGAATTCTGGGAGTTGAAGTCCACAAGTCTTAAAGTTGCCACACCCCCGGTCTATATGGTTAGAAGAAATATTTATGGCAATTCTTTTTTCTATTAACTTGGCAAAAAGGCTCTTATGTAGTGGGAATAACATTTATTCTCATCACTTCTCCTAACCCTGTAAGGTTATTCCCAGCCCCTCCAATGATTAAACAATTCTACCACGCTCAATCAGGAGACCCGGGACATGGGAGAGCCAGTTTAATTTTTTTTAAAAAATAGCATAGGTACCAAAAATGAAGTTATACTGAGCCAGCTGTGCATTTCTTATCTTCTTATTCAACGTGCAGCTCTGATCTAAGTCAACATCCGCCATAAGCCCAGCTTCACAAGCCTCGTTGCAGACCTAAGCATGAAGAAATGCTGTTTTTATAGCCCTTGCAGAATAAGGGTATAGAATAGAGATTAAAAAAGCAACAGAACCACGGAGTTGAAAGGGACCTTGGAGGTCTTCTAGTCTAACCCCTGCTCACGTAGGAAACCCTATAGCATTTCACAAAAATGGTTGCCCAATCTCTTCGTAAAAGTTCCCCTCGTACATACGTGCTAGTCGTTTCCAACTCTAGGGGGCGATGCTCATGTCCGTTTCAAAGCCGAAGAGTCAGCGCTGTCCGAAGATGTCTCCGTGGTCATGTGGCTGGCATGATTCAACGCCGAAGGCGCACAAAACGCTGTACCCTTCCCACCAAAGGAGGTCCCTATTTTTCTACTTGCATTTTTTTTAGGTTGGTAGAAGATGGGACAAATCACGGGAGCTCACTTCGTTACGCAGCGCTAGGGATTCGAACCGCCGAACTGCCAATCTTTCTGATCAACAAGCTCAGCGTCAGCCCGAGCCACCGCGTCCCTTAATCTCTTCTTAAACACTTTCAAATTGGAGCACCCACAATTGAAATATCCACAACAACATTTTGAAGCATCAAAATGGGGCGTTTTCCCTCCTCGCAGCCCTCTACCTGCCCTGCTCTTCCTTTCTATGGATCATCTCTGCTCTCACCTGCTGGGCATATTCCTCACAGGTAGGTCCAACAGGAACCAGCATGACTTGCCGAGGGGAGAGCCAAAAAGGCCTGGACGGGAAAAGGAACGGGCCGAGGTTAACCGTTTTTAAACCTCACCGTGACAACCTACAGGGAGCCTTTTTTCTCCTAGGATCAGATGCCCACCATTTGCCACTGTAGTTTTCTGCCAGGATAGCCACCATCCTCTCCACAGAGCCCAGAATCGCTCGATGGATGATTACAGGCCTCGTCTTGTCGTTGCCGTCTTTGCTGAAAAGCGAAACAAACGAGAACTTTTCAACTTCGTTTTTTGCTGTCCTTCTAATTTGGGTTTCATCGTTTTCTGTCGTGCAACGTGCCCAATAAGGCGAAGGTTCTGGTTATTCCTTGCCCCTGAGAGAGCTTTTAAGGAAGCCGTCATCAAATGTGTTGGAGAGCCAGGGCTCCCCAACCTTGGCAACTTTAAGGCTGGTGGATTTCAACTCCCATAATTCTGGGAGTTAGCCCGCCAGGCTTAAAGTTGCCAAGATTGGAGATGCCTTCTCTAAGCACTGATGTTTCTATTGCTCCTATCCTCCTTCATCTTTGCACAATGCAACATTCCTTCTTTCAGCTAGCACTGATGACATTCCCTTGTTGGGTCATGAAACGTCTGCAAGAAAACCACCAAGCTCAGAGAGGATCAAGGACCATGCAGTCCTCCTCCTCCTCTCCACACACCCTTTAAGCACTGATGATGTTGCCTAGTTGGATCATGAAACGTCTGCAAGAAACCACTAAGCTCAGAGAGCACCAAGGACCCCACAGTCTCTCCACGCTCAAATACAAAATACCAAATGTTTCTCTAATCCTTCTGGCAACACAGTTGGATTGAAGGACATTCAGGAACTGCCTGAGTGCAGATTGAGCATCTGAACTGGTTTAATTCCTCCTCACCTCGTGGCTACCACCTTTGCTCCATCACCTTGCCATTCCTCCCTGTTTTTAGCCTCTTTGGTCACAGCCTTTTCCTTCCAAAACTCCCCCGTTTTCTCTGGGTCACAACCTTGGGTTGTGGACACTTACCCAACGTAAGTCAAATTAAACCGGACGGGTAGCTGGAAGTCAAGCTGGATCGTAGCACACTGGTGGTACCGGCCGATAGCATCTTTGATTGTAATATCGATCTGCAAAAGACACAATAATACTTTATCTATCTATCATCTATCTATCTATCTATCTATCTATCTATCTATCTATCTATCTATCTATCTATCTATCTATCATCTATCTATCTATCTATCTCTATTTATATCTATCATCTATCTATCTCATATCTGTCCATCTATCCATTCTATCTATCTATCTATCTATCTATCTATCTATCTATCTATCTATCTATCATCTATCTATCTATCTTGTATGATGCCCAACTTGTCTGACATTATGAACCTATATCTTGTGATCACCAAAGAAGAGAGCATGCATCTTTTTAAACCTTAAAAGGAAATAAAAAATCTAAGGCATTGATGACCCAGAAAAAAACCACAACAGGGAGCTTAACCTCAGTGCAAAAAGTGGTAAAATTAGACGTGACTCACTGCTTAACGACTGAGGTTCTGGTACCAATGCTGATAATAAATTGAGGACTACCTGTGCAGAATGGAGTTTGCGTTCCCGGGCAAGATTTTGGCTCGAACCCAGAGCCTCTCACTAACCTTGGGCCCATAAAATGCCCCGTCACCTGGATTGAGTTTCCAAGGTTCCCCAAAGTCATCCAAGCTGTTCTGGAGTTGCTGAAGTCAGAAAGAAGAAGAATTGCAGTTAAAATCCCCTCTGTGTTCTGCCCCGCTCCACACACCTTGCCACCCTCACCTTCTCTGCCTGGTCCCAGATCTCCTTCTCCCCTAGGAAGTTGTTGGGTCTTGTGGAAAGATGCAGCTGGAAGGTGAAACCAAAAACAGCATAGACGGACTGCAGGAAATCCAGACATCCTTTCATCTCCTCCTTGATCTGAAAGTGAAGACATCCATCAGCAGGAACTTCAAAGGTGAAAGGAGCTGGTATTTCCCTAAAAACAATATCCCTGTTGTGGCCCACCAGTGGCCAGCAGAGCTGGCAGCAGATTCGGACAGAGAGGAGGGTTGGGGAGGAACCTGGGCCAGTCCTGGAGTCTGGGGAAGGCTCTGGGGAGGGCTCTGTGTTGGAGGGAGAGAACAGCTGGAGCCTGTTCCCAGTGTGCGCATGTGTAGAGTTGCCAGATGAAGGGAACAGCTGAAGAAGAGGGGTCAACTTGGGAGGAAGGCCACAGGTGGACGATGAATGGCCCCTCCCAGAGGGAATAAAAGAGGAGCGAAAGGGGAGTGGAGTTTGCAGGAGACAATCAGTTCGCTTAATTGGTTCGTGATTCTCCGAGACTCCTGGCCAAGGTCTGCAGATATCAGCCTGGCAGCTCTCCAAGCCAGATAAGGTCTGTGACTGTAAATCCTCCCTTGAAAGACTTTGCTGGGTGTGAATGAGCAGAATTCACAGCCCATTCATAAAAGGGGGTTTTGTCGGGACCAGGAGTTTGCTTCCTGCTCTTGGGAAGCCTTAGTCGCAACACTCCCTCCCTTAGTTCCCTGCAGTGCAACAACCCAAGTGAGGTGTCCTACCTGCTCCATCGTGCAGAAGAGATGAGCGTCATCTTGTTGGAAGCGTCGGACTCGCGTCAGACCACTGAGGGTCCCCGAAAGCTCGTTGCGGTGAAGTACCCCAAAATCAGCCAGTCTCAGAGGCATCTCCCTCCAAGACCGAGGACGATGGGCAAACATCAGGCTGGCAGAGATGGGGAGAAGTCTGCTAGATCGAGCAACAATGTTCACCTCCACTTATGGAGATCCCATGACCCCGTTTTTCCCTGTAGGATTTCGACATGTAATCCCGGGGGTCAAAGGAGCCTCACGTTAAGGGCTTAATTCCACAACCTGCTGAGAAAAGAGAGACAGGGACCCTCACCAGTGTCCGGGACAGTTCATCGGCTTCAGGGCAAAGATTTCTTTTTCCGCCTCGAAAGAGAACATGTTCTCACTGTAATGCTGCCAGTGGCCCGAGGTTTCCCAAAGTTTACTGTTGTAGATATTGGGTGAAACGACTTCCACGAAGTTCCGTCTCTGATACTCTTCCTGTATAGGATAAGGTGGTGTCAGCCCCCCCAAAACACAAGTACGACACACGGAGATACTGCTGAGTAGTTGACTTATTGATCCTACGGACAGAATCTTGCCAGACTAAAGCAACTATGCAGAATGAATTAGATACGCTTTGTGAACTGCTTGGGAGGGACAGTCTTAGCTGTCTTCCTGCCCATCAGACTTTCCAAGCTGGGTTGCCTCTTTGCCCTCTGGAAAGCAGCCCCTCCCTTCCTCCTGGGACTCCAGACTCCATCCTGGCACAGGTGGTGAACAGGTGATGGGACAAAATACATGCTGACCGCCTTTGATCTGAGGCCCTTAAAAATTCACGTGATTTATGCTAGATTTGGCAGATGGGAAGGACCAAATCAGACCAAAAAGTGTTGTGGCCCACCAGCAGCCAGCAGAGCTGTCAGAAGATTCAGACAGTGAGGAGGTTGGGGAGGAACCTGGGCCAGTCCTGGAGTCTGGGGAAGGCTCTGATGATGGCTCTGTGTCGGAGGCAGAGAGGGGGCCAGGGCCATCTGACAGTTATCAGCTGCCTTCAGAGTCAGACATCAGTGAGGCAGAAGAACAGCTGGAGCCTGTTCCCCAAGTGTGAATGCGCAGAGTTGCCAGACGAAGGGAACAGCTAAAGAACTTGGGAGTAAGGCCACAGGTGGACGATGAGTGGCCCCACCCAGAGGGAATAAAAGAGGAGCGAAAGGGGAGTGGAGTTTGCAGGAGACAATTAGTTCGCTTAGTTGGTTTGTGACTCTCCGAGACTCCTTGCCAAGTTTTGCAGATCTCGGCCTGTCAGCTCTCCAAGCCAGATAAGGTCTGTGACTGTAAATCCTCCCTCGAAAGACTTTGCTGGATGTGAATGTGCAGAATTCACAGCAGATTAATCAAAGGGGTTTTTGTCAGGACAAAGACTTTGCTTCATGCCCCTGGGAAGCCCAGGTCAGAACAAAAAGCATGTCTCGTTTATACATAACTTCATTTTTGCACGTAATCATTGTTGGGTTCCAAAACCCCAGGCACCCTGAGATTCATGTAAGCAATGTGAGGTTATGGCCTCTCTATAAATGGTTGGGGAATTCTGAGAGCTGAAGTCCACACATCTTAAAGTTCTCAAGGTTTAGAAACACCGCTGTGTAGCTGCACTTACTTTGATGAAATCCACGAGCGTGTTGTAAATAAAGGCTCCACGGGGAAGAAAGAAACAGCTTCCAGGGCTCAGGTCATGGAAAAAGAAGAGCTCTTGTTCCTGTAGAGTCACCCAAAGTGAAAAGAAGAGTCAGCCTTACCAAGAGAAGGAATAGGCGTAGCTCAGGGTTGACCTTTTCTTGCAAAGCCTACTCCTTCCTAGCACTGAAGATGTTACCTAGTTGGGCCAGCCCAGAGAGCACCAAACGCACCACAGTCAACCTTGACAGGGTGAAGTTGTGTAATTCTCAAATGTAACAACAGATGCACAGCAGCCCCCTGAATGTTCTTGCACAGGATCCCAACCTACCCTACAGGGACCTCTAGGCCATCATAAATCCAAAGGTTTTCAGGCCCCCTAAGAAGCTTCACTCTGAGTTTCTCCCTCCAAGTCCAAAGCCCACCTTGCCAATTTTCCTGTGATCTCGTTTTTTGGCTTCCTCCTGGAATTTTTCCCACTCCTTCATCATTCTGGCCTCTGGGAAAGAGATTCCGTAGATCCGTTGCAAGGTTTCCATGTTGGACTTCCCCTCCCAATAGGTCGACGAATTCTAATAATGCAAAACAATGGCACAAAACAAAAAAACAAAATTCACCAAAAAGTGGGGAATGGAGAGATGATTTAAGAGTCTGAGAAATAAATGCACTATTATGCTTCCCTGATCATCCGAGCCAGTGTTTCCCGACCTCGGTGGCTTTAAGATGTGTGGACTCCAAGTCCCAGAATTCCCCACCCAGCTGAGTTGAAGTCCAAGCATCTTAAATTTACCAGGATTGAGACACAGTCATCTGGATCCTTCCCAGGAACAAAAGTTATCAGAAGCGGCCCAGGGTTTCTTGATAAAACTCAACACGTACTCTTCGTTTTTGATACACCCTACTTATATATCAGGGACACAGTGGCTCAGTGGCTAAGATGCTGAGCTTGTCGATCAGAAAGCTCGGCCGTTCGGTGCTTTGAATCCCTAGCACCGTGCAATGGAGTGAGCTCCCGTTCCTTGTCCCAGCTTCTGCCAAACGAGCAGTTCGAAAGCATGTAAAAATGCAAGTAGAAAAATAGAAACCCCCTTTGGTGGGAAGGGAACAGCGTTCCCTGCACCTTTGGTGTTGAGTCATGTCGGCCACATGACCACGGAGACATCTTCAGACCGTGCTAGCTCTTCAGCTTTGGAACGGAGATGAGCACCGCCCCCTAGAGTCAGGAACGACCAGCACATATGTGCGAGGGGAACTTTTACCTTATATATCACTATATTTATATTCCTCAGGCTGGCTGAGGAATTCCGGGAGTTGAAGTCTACACATCTCTTCAAGTTCCTAAGGTTGACAAACACAGCTCTATTGGTTACGACGAATGCTTTGAATTGGGTCTGGAATTTTATCCTGACCATTGCATTTCTACTAAAGAAAATCTTTCTTACCTTAATTATCTTTAAGGCCTTTATTTTCCCAGTGTGCCTCACATGAGGGCCTCTGCATAAATCAATCAAGGGACCACACCTATTAGAGGAACATGGAAATAGTTAACTGTGTTTGAGTTATTAGCCACTTCGCTCACCACGAATAAACGTGCTTACACTGAAACATTTCTAAACTTCCACAGCAACAACCTAAGTTCCTTAAACTTAAACCAACATTAGCCTCACGTGCTTCTCCTCTCTAGTTAAGAGAAGAGAAACTATTATTTTAGCACAGAAAATCAAATCCATCTGGTTACCTGTATACAGTTGTGGTCGGCGTGTGAATTTTCTCATTCAGGATCCGGCATTTAAACGTGTTGTACTGTGCAGAGTAGATAAAGAAAATTGGCAAAATAAATATATTGAGACTTAGCCTTTTTTGGAGCCCACGTTCTCTATCTTTCGCTGCTTCACACCAGGACTCCTGGCCAATGTTGGTTGGAAAATTGGAGATCTAGAATTCCTGCATTTTTAGAGGTATCAACTAGGAAAAAATGTGATTCTGTTAACAGTTCCCAGAATTTGAACCAGGATAATTTCCTGCTCCCAGAAATTCTATGAATCTTTTTGGAGAAGCTCTGAATTATTATTAAAGGGATATTTTTATTGTATTCATTTATTCAGTCAATGGCCAGCTACATAACAAAAAAGGGAATAAAAGACAATTGCGATCGGGATCGACAAGAGAAAAATGAGTGTGATTATATATTATTGACAAGAACGAAATGATTCAAATGTGGTATAATCTGAACAGTCCTATTGCAAAAATAATATATTTATTTACCTAGCACTAATGAAATTATACACTAAAATACATGTCCTCCGAAAATCGTTGAAAATAACTAAGCAGGATGTTGATAAAAAGAGAGGTTTTGCCTTATTATCCCTGCAGGAGCACAAAACCGAATAGAGAATAATGAATTAATCAAGGAGAGAAGCAACCTAGAACTAAGGAGAAATTTCCCAATGGTGACAGCAATCAAACAATGGAACAGAAGTTGCCTTCAGACGTTGTGGGTGCCCCATCCTTGGGAGTTTTCAAAAATCAGACTGGACAACCATCTGTCTGAAATGATATGGGGTCTCCTGTTCGAGCAGGGGGTTGGACTAGAAGACCTCAAAGGTCCCTTTGAGAACTTCAGGACTTACTTTAAACATTTCTAGCAAATCTTCTTTTCGGACTTCGAGCCTTTCAAACGGCTGCTTTTCCTTCATGATGCTTTTGCAAATGCTCTCCAGAGTCAGTAACTCTGTACTGGAAACCCCTCTGGAAAAAAATAAGAATTCTAAATCAGTAGGTCCAGCTGCAGCTCCAATAAAATGAAGCCCTGGTCACCTTCACACCACAGGTGAGTCCTACATCCCTTTACCCCAGGTGTAAAGGTAAAGGTTCCCCTTGCACATGCGTGCTAGTCGTTCCTGACTCTAGGGGGCGGTGCTCATCTCCGTTTCAAAGCTGAAGAGCCAGTTCTGTCCGAAGACGTCTCCGTGGTCATGTGGCCGGCATGACTCAACGCGGAAGGTGCACGAAACACTTCTCTTCCCACCAAAGGTGGTTCCTATTTTCCTACTTGCATTTTTACGTGCTTTCGAGCTGCTAGGTTGGCAGAAGCTGGGACATGTAATGGGAGCTCACTCCGTTACATGGTGCTAAGGATTCGAACCGCCGAACTGCCAACCTTTGTGGTCAACAAGCTCAGCGTCTCAGCCACTGAGCCACCGCGTCCCTCGACCCCAGGTCAAAAAAAAAATAGTTTTTTAAATTTAGCCAAAGCATCCTTGATTATTGCAAGCCGCTTTGGACACTGTGGATGAAACATGATAAATATTTTTGTTCTATTTTAATGGAACATTTTATGCACCCCACTAGCTGGCAGAATGTACCTGTTTTCCATATGCATGTCGTAATAGAAGCCGTTTTCAATGGGGGGTCCATAACATAAGCATCCCCCGTAATAATTTTCCATGGCTTCACCAAGAATGTGGGCACTGGAATGCCAATAAACCTAGAGAAAGGGGAGAGGAAGGACCCACAGCAATGAAAGTCCAAAATTGGGGCGACTGGTTTGTATAAATCCAACTGCCAGGGAAGTTAGTTGATTCTTTTGTTTTTATTGAACTACGGTTAACAATGTAAGATTAACATTAACCCAAGATGCTCAGAGAGGGAAAAATAGACCGTATAAAAATATATGAATAGAATGGAATATAGAATAGAATAAGAACAGAGAATAAGAATAGAATAACTTTATTGTCACTTTATACAATAATTGGCATTCATTAAAAATGAAATTTCATTGCATGCAGCTCTTCAATGGTCATCACCTCCAAATTTACACCACATAAACATATGTAGGTCCTCTACATATACAAATTCACCATTTATCTAACATATACCATATTATAGTTTATTCCTATTGATATAAATCAATTCCCATGTTATGTTATCTTAAATTTTCCAGTTGTTACTTGGGCTGCTAAAATGAAACATGGGACATCAGCACAAATCCTGTAGCATCAGCATCTATTCTCAGAATAAGGAAGTTCCTCACATCCATCGGGAAAGCTAGCCCGTTTCGCATAGCCAAGATGGAGCAGCCTTTTTAACGGCTTGTCCTCTTTCATCCGAGCTTCTGCCTTTCAAATGCTTTGCAGGGAAAATGGGGGACCGTCCACTTACCGCCTGAGCATCTTCGTTCTCAAAAGTCAGCAGTTCCAAGGTGGAATCTCCTTCCATCGGCCGGTCAAGGTCCCACAATTCCCCATTCACTCTGGCAATGATGACATTGTCAGCAACTCCCCGGCTGCGGACAGTGGAGATAGGCCAAAGATTTAGCTTCTGCACAGTCCACATAACCCAACAATCCCCTTCAGATATGTCTCAAGGTAATCTCTTTTAAACTGGGCCTTTAATTCTGCAGTTTCAGAGAAAGGGATAAGACAAGAAGCGTAAAAATATAAATGAGTTACAATGCCCATCCCTTGCTTGTGTGTCTCAACCTTGGGTGCTTGCAGAGGGGTGGACACAACTTCCAGAATTCCCCAGCCAGCTAGCTGGAGGATTCTGGGAGTTGACGTCCACCCCTCTGCAAGCACCCAAGGTTGAGACACACTTCTTCCAGGTAACTTTTTAGAATAGAATAGAATAGAATAGAATAGAATAAGGAGTAGATAGCATGAGTAGAGTAGAGTAGAGTAGAGTAGAAGGGAAGAGAATAAGGAGCAGAGTAGAGTAGAAGACAGGAGAGGAGAATAGAATGGAATAACAGAGTTGGAAGGGGCCTTGGAGGTCTTCTAGTCCAACCCCTTGCTTAGGCAGGAAATCCTACACCACTTCAGACAAATGGCTATCCAACATCTTCTTAAAAACTTCCAGTGTTGGAGCATTCACAACTCCTGGAGGCAAGTTGTTCCACTGATCAGTTGTTTTAGGTTATACATTTGTTTTATTTAAAGTGTTCAAGATTCATTTGTGGTCTTTTTTTCACCTGTGGTCCTACCTCTGCTCACCGTCTTCCTAAAATTTCAAGCCAGCTGTAGATCACAGATAGAAAAGACCCAAATTGTCACGTTTATTTCCAATCAAGCAGAGAGATTTATAATTTCAGCCATCCTGGTTTTAGCTACAAAAGCAGAACCGGACTGCACTCTCAGAAATGTCAAAGGTTACCTGAGGTCGACAGCCACCTGGTAGGGGGTCGTCTTCCAGGCCTGTCCGCCCGTCACCTTCCCGTCGGAAAGCGTGATTTGGATCGTCTGACTTTGGCCAGATGTTCTGGAGCGGAGAAATGCATCGCTCTTCTTTTTCAGCTCTTTGTAGAGCTCTAGTCTGCTCCGGATGAAGGTCGGACCCTGGAGGAACAGTTAAAAAGGGCACCTGGCAGGACTTACCTGCAGCCAGGTACCATCTGAGAGGAACACCTGTGTTACACTCACGCTTTGGTGCCAAGGACCTGTCCTTGTTTCTAGGTTCTATCATATCTCAAGGCTTAAAATGGACACCTAACATCAAAAACGTCACCAAAAAAGCACAACAAAGAATGTTCTTTCTGCGCCAACTCAGGAAGCTCAAACTGCCCAAGGAGCTGCTGATTCTACAGCGGAATGTTTGAGTCTGTCCTCTGCACCTCCATAACTGTCTGGTTTGGCTCTGCAACCCAACAAGACAGACAGAGACTTCAACGGATAATTACAACTGCAGAAAAAACAATGGCTACCAACCTGCCTTCCAATGAGGACCCGTACACTGCACGAGTCAAAAAGAGGGCTGTGAATATATCTACAGACCCCTCGCATCCTGGACATAAATTGTTTCAACTCCTACCCTCAAAATGATGCTATAGAGCACTGCACACCAGAACAACTGGACACAAGGACAGTTTTTCCCCAAATGCCATCACTCTGCTTAACAACTAATTCCCACAACACTGTCAATAATTTATCAAGAATGTATTACTATTATTCTTCTCTTCCTTCCTTCCATCTCTTCCCACTTATGACTATAACCATGTTGCTTCTATCTTTACAATTTATATTGTTTTATTTGTTTATTTGTTTTTATTTGTTTCTTTATTCTATTCTAATTCCTTATTCTATTCTATTCTTATTCTCTATCCTATCGTATTCTAAAGAAGATTGGCACAATGTGGACCACCCACCAACTTGGAGAGGGCTGGGCCACCTCCACCATACAGATTGGGGGGGGGGCACTGAAAGACCCCCTCCTCATGTTTAAAAGGAGGGTCAGGCAACCAATGGGAGAGAAATTGGCTGCTTCTTTTTTGAATCAATATATGGACAGAGGTACTTCACCTGTCCCAGCAGGGACAAATGTGAGATGATGGGTCCTTCAAGCTCATCAATCTGAACCCCCACCCCAGGAAAATGCAGCCCCCCCAGAAAGACCACCTACTTCTGGTGGGCCCCCAACTGTAGCTGGGGGCTCCGTTGTCTTCTCCCTTTCCTGCTTCCTTGGGGCGTCTTCAGTCTCCAGAAAGTCCTGGTCAAAATGAAATTAATTGGATGCATTGTCCATTCCCCTGAGGGGCTGGGGACGATGGGACCTGCAGTCTATGTCTGTCTAGGTTGGGGAATGGTGAGAGACGCATTGTCCATTTCCCCCAAGGGACTGGGGATAATGGGACTTGCAGTCTGTCCCTCTTTGGGCCGGGGGATTGCGGGAGGCACATTACCCATACGCTTGAGGGGTTGGGGACGATGGGACTTGCAGTCTGTGCCTATCAAGGCTGGGGAATGGTGGGAGATGCACTGCTCATTCCTCCGAAGGGGCTGGGGACGATGGGACCTGCAGTCTGTGCCTGTCTAGGCCGGGGAATGGTGGGAGACGCATTGCCCATACCCTTGGGGTGCTGGGGACGATGGGACATGCAGTCCGTGCCCCCTCCAGCCCGGGGAAAGGTGGGAGCGGGCCGAAGGAAGCCGCGGGGGTCTCACTCACCTGGCGGGCCCGCTCGGCGGCCAGGCTGCGGCGGAGGTGGAGGAGGCGGTAGCGCAGCTTCTCGTTCTCCTCCCGCAGCGCCCGCAGCTCCGGGCCCGGCCGCTCGGGGGACGCCCAGGCAGAGGCCTCCTTCAGCCGCGCCACCTCGGCCGCCAAGCCCCGCATCTCGCGCTCCTGCCGGGCCAGGCGACCCTCCGCCGCCGCCGCCGCCCCGGCCGCCATCGCCCCGCCGGATAAGGAGGAGGGCCAGGCCGGGCGGAGGCAGAGGAGACCCCTCCTCTCCGCCGCCGCCTCCAGGAAGGGAGGGAGGGAGGAAAGGAAGGGAGAGAAGGAAGGAAGAAGAGAAAGAAAAAGACAAAAGGAAAAAAGGAAGGAAGGAAGCCGCAGCAATGGGATCGCAACAATGTATCTCTTAGCGGAGAAAGTGGGCGGGGCGCCGGCAGACCACGAGGGGGCGTGTCCCTGGAGCCCCGCCCCTTTGGATGGGCCTCCCTCACCAGATGGAAGGGGCTTCCCTGGCAGCCATCTTGACTCTGGACCCTCTCCTCCCTCCCTCCCTCCCTGCCTCCCAGAGATGTGAAGGAGAAGCATGTCGGGGTACAATTCCTGTGGGAAATTTGGGGACCTCAGGTGACCCTGTGGATATAATTTGGGGGGGGGGGGGCTCTCCTGGCTCTCCCACCTCCCTCCCTCCCTCCTTCTTTCCTTCCTTCTCTCCCTCTCTAGCTCTCTCCTTCCTTCCTTCCTTTCTCTCTCTCCTTCCTTCCCTCCTTCCCCTCTCTCTCTTTCCTTCCTTTCCTATTCTCCAAGCCCCCTGAGAGCAAGAAGCAACCTAAGGAAACGAAGCAATCCTGTCAGAGCTGAAGAAGCTTCTTGGATGAGAAGCGAAACGTCTTCCAAAGAAAAAACAAGAAAGTCCGGTTGCCTCCTGAAAAAAGCACCTTTGGGACGATCAGGGCCTGGAGGACTGAGAATCTCCACAGACTTTTAACCTAAAACAGTGGAGGAATTGCCTGACAGTCAGAACAATTAATGAGTGGAACGACTTGCCTCCAGAAGTTGTAAATGCTCCAACACTGGAGGTTTTTAAGAAGAGGTTGGACAGCCATTTGTCTGGAATGGTCTGGGTTTTCCTGGGTTGGACTACAAGACCTCCAAGGTCCCTTCCGACTCTGGGATTCTGGGATTCCTTTCCAAGCAGCAGTTGTCTGTGTGGGTTGTAGACAAGGAAAGAGGAGGGGGAGGTTATGACCATTAGCCTCAGGTTTATTATTCATCCCGTTCTGATGCCAACCCCCCCCCCCGGCGACCCTGGGCAGCCCCACAAAACCATAGGTGACGTCAAAACAACAACGCACAAGAACCTAAGCCCCAATTACAAAAATCACACTACGGATAAGGACGTTATGATGACAAGGTGGCCCATTCCTAAGTCTCCCTTAGCTGGGAGAGGCCTCAGGAGTTTCATTTGTATGCCTTCCCGTGTTTCTCGTCTTCTGAGATGAAGGATTCTCCGCCCCCCCCCTGCCCCCCTCCTCCCAGACGAGGGGGGATTATCAAAAGGGAGGGGGGGGGAATAGTAAGCGTGGGAAAACAGCCCGATGAGGCAAAACTCCACAGGGTGCAAAATCGCGCACACCAGCAGGAAAAAAATTAAAGCAATTAAAGCCCCATTTAAAAAAACCTAAAGCACAAAGGGGGCCTGCAAGGAAAAGCCTCTCTCTCTCACACACTCCCCTCCGAATTGAAAGCACAGAGTTTGTCAACCTTGGGGGCTTTCTTCGGATGGGTGGACTTCAACTCCCAGAATTCCCCAGCTAGCCACAGCTATGAATTCTGGGAGTTGAAGTCCACTCATCCGAAGAACCAACACTGCATTAAACCAGCAGGGCCTTGCAAAGGAGAATGCAGACATTCTTTTGAAGGGAAGCTGAGGCTGCAACGCGTGTGTTTGTGTGTGTTTGTGTATGTAAGTGTGTTTTATGTGAAAAAGACCAGAAGCCTAGGAGGGAAATCTGACCAAAGTCAGCCTCTTTGAGGGGGACAGAGGGGTGTCATTTTGTAAAAAAACATAGCACAAACCTTGTTTTCCTTCGTAGGCCTTTATACCTCCGGACGGTAGCTTTTGCAAATGTGTTTGCTGGGTGCATAATTACTCCTGACAGGAATGGTGCGATTCTCTCCCCTTTAATCCTAATTCGTTAAGTAGGTAGTATTTATAAAGTCTGTTTTCACGAGAGCCCCTTCATTCCACCCGGCAAGGAACAACATGCTTAATGTTAAGGACTCCCGAGGGCTCATTGTTAGAAATGTCAAGTTTCCTCTTCAAATTTTCCCCTTTGGCTTTGGAAGAAGAGAAGAGCCGTGGAGGAGAGCTAAACACGCTTTTCCGTGCTGTAAATGGGCTAAACACAATGCCTTCATAGATAAATAAATGAATAAATAGACTCTGAAAGAATGTATAGCAGCTCTGAATTGCAAATTGAATTATACAGCTAGTCCTCGTCTTACAACTGTGAAATACGTCTCATAAGTCCCATCTTTCAGTGCTGCTGTAATTTTGAACAGTCACTAAACTGTAAGTCAAGGACGTAGCTTGGATTCTGGGCAATTGGGAGGCATCTACAGAGGCTGCGTCCTTCTCTTGTGCTTTCACACCTGTTCAGGTAATCATAGGGGCTTTGCAATAAACTTGAATTCCAGACAAAGGTGCCTCTGCTGGGATGCCACTCCTAAAAGTCCCAAATAGCAGATTAACAGAGTTGGAAGGGAACCTATTGGTCATCTAGTCCAACCCCCCCTGCCAAGCAAGAGGCCCAACACCTTTCCTGACAGATGGCAGTCCAGTCTCTTCTTAAAAGCCTCCATGGATGAAGCTTCCACAACTTCTGAAGGCAACTTCTGTCCCATGGGTTGATTGTTCTCCCGGTCGGAAAATTCCTCCTTATTTCCAGGTTGAATCTCTCCTTGGTCTGTTTCTACCCATTATTCCTTCTCTGGCCTTTGGGTGCCTTGGAGAATAGTTTGACCCCTTCCTCTCTGGGGCAGCCCCTCAACTATTGGAAAACTGCTCTCCTGTCTCCCCTTCTCTTTGCTAGACTAGCCAAGCCCAGTTCCTGCACCAGTTCATTGTATGTTTTAGCCTCCAATCCCCTCATCACCCTGGTTGTTCTTCTCTGCACTCTTTCTAGAGTCTCAGCACCCTTTTTTATAGCGTGGTGCCCAAAACTGGCGGCGGCTGTGGCCTAGAGGTGGAGCTCTTGACTCGCAATCAGGAGGTTGTGAGTTCGATCCTAGGTAGAAGCAGATGTAGGGACTCCTGCTTGGGCAGGGGGTTGGACTAGATGACCTGCAAGGTCCCTTCCAACTCTGCTAACCTGTTAAATGTGTGGCCTTACACACCACACCATAACTCAGTGCCGCTGTTGCGTCTCCTCATGAGGCCGGTGGCCATGGCTTTCGGTGCTCCCAGAGGGTTAATGAGCATCAGTAATCCTCTTAGGGGTCTTCCACCGGGCGTGTGTGTCGTCCCTTGGCACGGGGTGGTAAACGGGCCGGGAGACGGTCGGCCAGGGGCTCCTGCTCGCCCGGTAGGCTAACTCTCGTGAATCGCCCGCCTGCTGGAAAAAACAGCTCAGCCAACGATGAGGCAGATTTAAGACTCTCTTCTTTTTCCTCCTCCTCCTTATTTTTAGCACAGCAAAGATGTTTGGTTTGCCGGCCCGGCCTTGGTTTTATAATAACTCCGCACACCCGGAGAAGAAGGAGAGGCGGGATTGGAATCGCTGGCTCGACAACATCCTAAGCAACCAGCGGGAGAGGATTGCGAAGGAGTTGGACGTAGAGAAAGTGCTGTCCCTTCTGGTTGGCAAGGAGGTCCTTTCCTGGCAGGAATACCGGGACGTGGTCTCCTGCAAGGAGCAGGCAGCCTCGTTGCTGGAGAAGCTCAGCTGCAAAGGTCCCGGGGCCTTGGCCGCTTTCTGCTCCGTCCTAGAGGAGGTCTGCCCTCACCGGCTGCTCTCGGTTCTCCTTGACGCTCAAGGTAAGTGCCCCTCTCGCTCACTTGGAAACGTGCCAGGAGGCTGATCAGCAGCGCTGCCTTCTCACGCCCCTCCAGTCTATAATTAGGAATTACTCTCACTCTGCCAGGTGGGACTCGCTCTTGGGGGGGGGGGGGCTCTTGGG
Organism: Natrix helvetica; assembly: GCF_964273705.1. Classification (NCBI taxonomy): domain Eukaryota; kingdom Metazoa; phylum Chordata; class Lepidosauria; order Squamata; family Natricidae; genus Natrix; species Natrix helvetica. The sequence goes on from NC_138556.1 coordinate 19,691,714, forward strand.
AAGAAACACGGAGAGCGCCTGCCTACCTACCTACCTACTTAGCTGTCTGTCTGTCTGTATCTATCTATCTATCTATCTATCTATCTATCTATCTATCTATCAAATCTAGCTATCATCTCTCTATCCATATCTATCTATCTATGTCATCTAACTATCATTTATCTATCTATCCATTCTCTTTCTTTTTCTCTCTATCAATCATTTATATCATCTATCTATATCTCTTTATCATTTATCTGTCTATCCATTCTCTCTCTCTCTTCTATCTATATCATCTATCTATCTCTATATCTATCTATCTATCTATCTATCTATCTATCTATCTATCTATCTATCATCTATCTATCTATCATCTATCTATCTATCTATCTATCTATCTATCTATCTATCTATCTGCATTTTCTATCTATCCACCCATCCTCCATCCATCCATTTTATTTCTCAGCCTTTCTGGAAGAGAAGGCAAGAGTCATCTGGTTCTAATACATTGGCCAGTTCTTAATATTTCAAAGAGGTTATCAGCTGTCAATTTGCAGCTAGGTTGCCATGGTGGCAAATCAATCTTTTCAACAACCTGCCTTCAGGTACTTTTGGAGAATAATCTTTGTGGCAGCCCTTCAAATACTGGAAGACTGCTATCGTGTTGCCCCTAATTCTTATTTTTCTTTAGAAAATTCTACATTTCTTGTGGAAAAGCACCCTATTTCTTATTGTGAGCTCAACTCGGAGGCCTCCAGAGGCAGAATTACAATTTAATTTCTCCCACTCCAGGTGGCTTCTCCCAGACTTCCTTGGAGGACACGCCTGAGAGCCTCAAAATGAGAAGAGCTTCAGAAATGGACAACCACGATCCCAGCGAAACCAGCGATGTGGAAGGAAACTCTTTCCTGGAGGACCCGTTAAACCATCCCTTCACCAAACACAGGTTAAAAGCTGGATTATTATTATTTTCCCCCCCTCCGATTTTTCCACTTTGAACAATTGTAAAATGCATTTTAATGTTCAGCAGACAGGAGGCATTTTTCCCCATCCCTGCCCCACATCCCTTGCAGGCAAAAGAGAAGATGGGGAAGAGATGAGCTTTGGGCCAGCAAGTTGCTTTGCAGAATCATCATCTCCGTTTAACGACCTTATAACCCCTTGTGGGGTGGAGTCGTGGGCAACCGAATGGAGTTGAGTGTTTAGTGGCCGGATGCCTTTACTGTTGCCAATGAGGAGTTATATTCGGAAGATATATTCTCATTGTGCCCAGAGAGGGAAATATCTGCCTCTACCTAGGATCGATCTCACAGCCTCCCAATTGTGAGTCCACCACACCATTTTGAAGAAGGACCGGTGGGAATACAGAAGCAGAGTTAGTGCTGCTTCAGGAAATTGTGTTGCCATGGAAGCTATCAAAGGCAATGCCCTTTTTAACTAGTGAACCTCTGGCGGTCCTCTCTGGGGAATTCTGGGAGTTGAAGTCCACACATTAAAGTGGCCACAATTGAGAAACACTAGCCCTGTAATGGCAAATCTATGGCACACATAAACAGGTGGCACACGGAGACATATTTTGCCAGCACGTGAGCTGTCAGCCCCAGCGCGCATACCTGTGCCAGCCAGTTGACTTTCAGCCTTCTGGAGGGCCGGGGGAGGGCGAAAAACAGGCCCAACGGGCCAACCAGAAGTTCGGAAACAACTCATTTCTGGCTTCCGGGGGCCCAGGAGAGGCCATTTTCACCCTCCAGGGCTTCAGGAAAGCCTTCGGAGCCTGGGGAGGGTGAAAAACAGGCCCAACAGAGGCTTTCCTGGAGCCTGGGAAGGGTGAAAACGGCCTTCCCCGCTGCCCCCCCTCCCACGAGAAAATACTAAGCTCAGCTGGGAGGTGAGTAGTGAGGGGGAACGTTGGGGGGGGGGATTGTGCCCTCATTTGCAGGTGGGGCCGTGCTTTGCATTATGGGTGCCGGTGTGTGTGTGCCCTCACAATCTTGGCACCCAACCACAAAAGGGTTAGCCATTGCTTCACTGGCCCAACGGGTCATTGGAGAGACTCCCATGGTCCACCAGGACAAGAGAGAAAGTTCCAGATATTGAGATATTGGTCATCTGGATCTGGCTGGCGACTCCTGACAAAGAGGAAGAATTTCCTCCAGGAAAGGCACGAAAGGAAAGGGACTCGTATAATTTATAATGTCAAACCATAACCCGAAGCTGGGCAGATATGCTGCCTGCATAAATTCACGCCGTACGGAAAAACCAAGGTAACAGTTTCTCTTGTCAACTGGCTGGCCAATTAAAAGCAACCGATGTGGTCTATAAATATAACTATGCCGAGACTGGGATCAGTAGGAAGGAATCTGCAAGAAATCCTCAAGAAACTGCAAATGAAAAAAGAACACGCAAAGCAAATGTTAATCATAATATCTACTCTGTTTACCAAATAATGGGGCCCTTTTTTTACTTATTAAAACTGTCTCTGAAAATTCATCTGTTTACCTAGTTTAAGGTTGCCTTTTTTTTGCTGTTTGCCATATTAACCAGGTTCCACTACTATTTTAAACCAAATATCCTGGGTTTAATTTTGACAGTGCAAAACCGGTCTTTTTTTAACCCTAAATCATGCATGTGTGGCTTAGCGTTCTGTCTGACCTCAGCCATTATGGCTTATTCAACCAACCATGGTGAAAATAAATAAGATTTAGCGAGTCAACTCCCATTATTCCCAGCCCAAGGGATCGCGCTACTATGCATCGCTCTGTTTTTCTTGCAACCAGCAGACATCCTCTCTCTAGACAACACCAACCAAATGTCATTCGTTGATTCCCCCAAAGCTAAGCAGGGTTGGACTGGGTTGGAGCTTGGATGGGTGACGACCAAGGAATCGAACCGCTGCCATCTACACCAGGAACTCAAAAACACCTTTATGCAAGACAATGACAAACGATCTCCACATCCTTGCCAAGAAAGCACAACAGATGCGTCACTGGGAGCTGAGTCAACACAATGGCCCGTGCATTATTGTCCCCGTTATTATTGATAACAGCTTTTTCGACGCATGGAGCTCATGCAGAAAGATAACGTTGATGCCTTCTGGCCCACCGTTCAATAGGATGCGAAATGTGAAATGAAAAAGGGACAGAGAGGGACGAAAACAGCAACGGCTGGAGCAGGGAACCGGTCACAATCACAGAAGAAGCTGAGATGGCTCTTCTTCCTTCAGCCATGATATCCTTTCAGACAAGCAATGGTTATAACTTATTGGGGTCTTCTGGATGATGGAGGAGGCCAAGCATCTGCTACCTTACGGCTCCGGGTCCCCAGCCTAATGCTTAAGGGTTTCTTTTGAGAAGGATGGAGATCCTGCTTCTGCTTCTTCTCCAGCAAGAGATCAGATCTACTGTTGCTCAGTTACTTGCCATTGTCTTGTGTTGGTCATTGGCTTCTTCTCTAAAGAGGTTGATCAGCCAACCAGGATCCCCATGTCTCTGAATTTGGTTGGATTTGGCCACTAGATGGTACTGTATTAACGTAATTAACCAACTCGCCGGTAACCATTTGAAGGTGAGTTGGGAGACCTTGCTCCTTCTCTGAAGAAAACACCCCTTCTTCTCCTTGAACTACACCTGTTGGACTTCCACCCACATAAATGGATTGCTTTCCCAAGTGATAGAAAACCTCAATAGGATTCGGGTGATTGGGATATCCTGAAATTTATTTCATCTCAAAAAGATGCTCGTTCAGATCAAGTGGAGCTAAATTCCATCATAATGTACAATACAGATAGACCTCCATTGACAACTGTTGGTTTAGCAACTGATCGAAATTGTGACAGTGACTTATGACTGGTCCTGAGACTTAAAACCATGGCAGCGCCTGTCGCATGATCAAAATTCAGTCACAGTTCACTTAATGACTACATCGCCTAAGTGCAGTTCCAATTGTGGTCATAGGTCAAGGGGGATTCTGTATTTCAGACACATAAGTCTTGCCTAAGGGCCACCCTCCCCAAAAGTCATCAATCCTCTCTTTCAAACCTGTGTTTTCTTTGTTGTCTTTGGCTCCATCTGGTATATTCCCAGTGTTGTAGTCTTCCGGCAGCCAGAGGAGCTGGCGGCAGATTCGGACAGTGAGGAGGTTGGGGAGGAACATGAGCCAGTCCTAGAGTCTGGGGAAGGCTCGGATGAGGGCTCTGCGTCGGAGGCAGAGAGGGGGCCAGGGCCATCTGGGAGTTATGTGCTGCCTCCGGAGCCTCCAAAGTCAGACAGAAGCGAGGCAGAGGAACAGGCTCCCCCTGTTGCCAGTGTGCACATGCGCAGAGCTTCCAGAAGGCAAGAACAGTTAAAACAGAAGGGACAACTCTGGAGTAAGGCTTGGAGGTGATTGGCCCCTCCCATAGGACATAAAGGAGGAGCAAAGGCCCATGAGCCTGTGCAGGAAGCAACTTGGTTCATGCTGGTCAGTTTATCTTCTGAAAATACATTTGGATTCTTTGCTCCATGTGGTCTTGCCAAGCTAACTGCTAATTTAGTCTTTGGCAGCGTTTTCAAAGAAGATAAAGGTGGGTGCTTATCAGCCTTATCCCGAAGGACTTTGGCAGCCTGCTGTAGGACTCTTTACAAACTATTTTGGACTCATTACGGGCTGTGGATGAATATAATTCACAGCCTTTGAAATAAAAAGAGGGTTTTTGGACATAATCATGTGCGTTTTACTGTATCAGGAAGTCTTGGTGAGAACACCCATTTCCACCTCAAACTAAACCCACCGTGTTAGGCTGGCTTCATAAACCCTCTGTCATTTATGGGTTTGGGGTTTCTTGGACTACAAACTCCATCAGCTCTGTTCAGCAAAGCCGAGGCGAGAACAGCTTAAGTTTAAAAAAATAAATGGATTGCATCTGTTAGTTAGGTCATCTGCAGAATATTCAGGATTCTTGTAAAGTAACATAAAGGTTTGGATGACCGATATACGTGTGTTTAGAAATACGATGCGTTTCCAAATGCTCCAGCTTCAAGCCAAAGCCGGTTAGCACTCAGAACTGACTATTTTTTTATTGTCCTGACTTTACGATGATTTAAACGCTGCCAAAGATCTTAAGTGGGACTAGGGATCTGTAAATCACTTCAACAATTACCTTGGGAGGAATCAACCTTTGCCAAAAAAACCCAACACCAGGCTGCTGTGTGTCCAGCCTGATGAAATTGACCCTTCACGTAAAAGCAACTCAAATAACTTTTTTTTCTGGAGAGCTTTACAGGAGCTCAGTTTATTAACCTCAACACACATGTGCTATAAACCACGGTGCTCTCCTACAGAGCAGGCACAATGGCAGAGAAGTTGCCAGAAGACTTGAAGGATCCCGGTTCTGCTGCTTTGGGTTCTCTCACCTCAAAACAGAACCTCGTGGCTTCCCTTGCTTGGCAAATTCCACTGAAGAAAATAATAATAATAACTGTGAGCTTTTAAAAATTTATTTTTTGAGTCCCGACAACAATCCTGTCAGGGCGTCTAGTAGCATCATCCTCAATTAATGACAGCTTGGCACAGAAGTTGACATTCAAACATCGTCTACTGCTCTTTCCTGAACATCAGGCTGCAAGAACCGTGATGCCCAACAACTCAGATTTATTTTAATTTTTTTAAAAAAGATGCCATTATCTCTGCAAGGGGCTTTTTTTGCTGTGAGCCCTGGGTTACAGTGTGTGTGTGTGTGTGTGTGTGTGTGTGTTTTAGCAAAGTGAGTCCGTAGCAAAATAAACTTTGCATGTGGCATTGCCCCTGAAGGATTTTAGCCAGCCTCTGGCCTATCCAAATCTACCCAAATTCCTGCAATTTTGGTGTAAGGGAAAATTTTTTTTTAGACATCTTTGTATTTTGATCTTTGGCACGTGCAATCATGGAAAAAGCAATGGTCCTTAAGAACATCTGGAGCACAAGCTGTGTCAGGTGCATTTACTGGAAGGCCAAGGCTGTACGAAGCCAAACACTGGGATGTTTGTCATTGCAACCAATCTCGGTCATTGCATTAAAACAACTGGCAGGAGCTGCTGCTTCCTTGCTGGCTGCCAGTTCAACCCACCTGCAGTTGCAATGATGGGAGAGAAATCTACAGATCTATTTTTGTTCTTCCTTTCGGCAATTTTTGTTTTTTTTTTTGCTTCTTGCAGTCAAAGTCCGTCATTGGTTCTATGCTCCTCCTGCTTATTCTCCTTTTCTAAACAGAGAAGCGCACAGAAAGCCCAGTCCTGTGACTCACACCATCTCCCCCCCCCAAAAAAGCCTAAATCCTGTAACAGCTTCAGAGGACCATTGTTTCAAGGTACTCATTCTCATTGAGGAGCAGATTTTTTTTTCTAACTGCAGGAGAAATTCACCTAGAGTTGAAGGAGCATGAAATTCTGTTGTGCATTTTGGAACAAGTTGATATATAGAAATGCAGTCATGAGTAATGAGTCTCCACATCTTTTTTACATCGTGGCGACCAGAACTGAATGCAGAATTCCAAGTGTGGCCTTACCAAGGCATTATAAAGTGGTATTAACTCTTCACGTGATCTTGATTCTATCCCTCTGTTGATGCAGCCTAGAACTGTGTGGGCTTTTTTGGCAGCTGCGGCACATGGCTGGCTCCTATTTAAATGGTTGTCCACTAGGACTCCAAGATGCCTTTCACAGTTACTACTATTGAGCCAGGTACCACCTATACTGTACCTGTGCATTTCCTTTTTCTTGCCTAAATGTAGAACCTGACTTTTGATGCAGAACGGGGGATTCCCTGCCAATGCTAAGAACCTCCATCCACTGTTTGGGGCCTGAAATTCCAAGTAGTTTTGTTCCGTCTCGTTCAGCGCCGTTGGCCCTGCTGCGTTTTTTTTGGCTCACCTTGACACTTTGGATGCCTCTCTGCAGACTCCGGCAAATGTCTACCTGAGACCCATTGATTCCCTGAGAAATCAGAACTCTCCGTTGGATGGCAGCCCAGCTGCGAAAGATGCTTTCTTTCATGGCGACAACGCCCGAGAACTCCGGGGAGCATTCAAGGTTTCTTTGGAAATCACGCCGGCGCTCTCTCTGTTTTTTGCTCAGCGCTTGCGGTCGGAAAAGAGAGGAACATCTCACCTGAATCCAAACTAAAAAAGGCTGAGAGTCTTTTTCCCACCTCAGCTCCAGAGGTAGCAATTCTGATTCCTAGAATAACATTTGCCAGTGAGATGGAGAAAGAGAGAGCCCCGAGGCCTTGCGCCTTTGAAATTGTGGCTTAGAACAGAAGAAATGCCAGAATTGTGCTTCCATTGTGCTGCTCATCAAAATGCATTTCAACAATCCATACAATGATTCCCTTGTTTAGCAGATTCCTGCCTAGTAAGACTTGAGGTCCCTAGCAGTAAAATGCAGAATAAAACGTAAAATGTCATGGAACATAAAACCCCCAGAAGGTCAGCTCCCACGATGAGTCAAGCTCTTAAAGCGGCCGCATCTTTCCGCAGCGGGGAAAGTTGCAGAAATCTTAAAAAGTTGGGTTGCTTTCACGGAGAGCCGATAGGTGTTCACACAGGAGATGAGAAGTCCTCCTGCATCAGTTTTGGAAGGATGCACAACTTATTCCTCAAGCCCTTTTTGGCTGCATTTACCCAACACCTCTGAGTCTGAGCCATAGTGGAGTTTGCTTAGATGTGGTGAACCGGTGAACCTGCGCTGTGTTCCCCCTCCCTCTCAGAGTTGAGAGCTGTCCTTGTTGGCCTTCTAAAACCCAGCATAAAACCAAGAGGTTATTGAAAGTGCAAGGAAGTTATTATGGGTGGCTGCGGGGATGGATAATGGAGCTTTATTGTAAGGGATGACCAGGCTGGGCCTGAGGGTGGGGTCAAACACGTCATTAGTTTGCAGCCCTTACTTCCTCACAAGAGACCTAAGTCCACCCCTACCCCCTCGTGAATTCTGTTGACTCCTACCTAGCGTCAATTTGCCTTGACCGTTAGTAGATTAGTGTCTCTTGTATAGGTAGCATAATAGAAGCTTGTAGTATTTTTCAACTCTACTCCAATTCCTGGGTTGTTGCAGCTGATATACTGTATTTTTTGGAGTATAAGACGCACCTTTTTCCCGAAAAAAAGAGGGTGAAAATCTGGGTGCATTATATATACTGAATACAGAGTTTTTGGCCTCCCAACCCCCCCCCCCCCTTTCACAAAAGTGGACATGCAGAAGGTTTGGGAGGCCTGTAAAGTCCTCCTGGGAGCTGGAGAGGGCAAAAGCAAGTGATAAAATGGGCCGTTTTTTGCCCCCCCCCCCCAGCTCCCAGGAGCACTCTACAAGCCTCCCAAAGCCTATGCCTGCCCTGTTTTTTTGCAAAAAATGGGCTGTTTTTTGCTCGTTTTTCCACCGCCCACAGCCCCCAGGAGCACTCTACAAGCCTCTCAAACTCTCTTCATGCCCCATTTTTCACAAAAAATGAGGCGTGCAGAGGGTTTGGGAGGCCTGCAGAGTGCAAAAGCTTTTTTAAAAAATTTACCTCTTCAAAATCTTGGTGTGTCTTTTACTCCGAAAAATACGGTATATATTTATTGATTGTTCTAGGGCTGGATCAGTCGTCTTATCCACTCGCCTTATCCTGGCTGTTTTGCTTGTATTGTTGAGGATCTGATATGATTATGACCCACCAAGGACCTGGTTGGTATCCCAGCTCCCCCATTGATGTTGAATTTGGTGTTCTTGGGTCCCACAAGAGTCTCTGCTCTCCAACCCCCACCCCCCATAGACTCAGGGCAGTGGAGGGTGATGAGCAGACTAGAAGGAGAGGGGGCTATTCTGGGCCCTACCTAATGAGATTAGCATTTTGAGGACAGGGCTGGAAAGGGGCGAAGGGCAAGGACTCCAGGTTCTGGTCACTCTCCCGGGACTCTGTTTTAGAAGGGGAGAATCCAGCCTGGGGGGAAATAGCCTGAACGATGAGGGTGTGGGATACTGCAGATGTGGGAGAGAGATGAGGTCCTTGGTTGAAGGACTGGGGGGAGTATGCAGCTATGGAGATGAGCAAAGAGGAGAATTAAAAATATGCTGTGTCCACACGGCAAGACAGCATTGTCTTGCCAGATGTGTCTTGCACTACGGCGTTCGTCCTCCTTGGCTATTAGCCATGCTGACTGCACCGATTAGAGTCTTCATAATATAGGAGCATCACAGCTCACTGCCTCTGAATTATGCCGAGGTGGACAAAAAAAACACCCCTGCTTCTGACATCTGTTTTTTGGTTCGGATGCAACGAAGGGTGTGAAATGTGAGTTGAGTAACATCTTGCGATCCTGCGTTGACCTCAAAGAGCGTAAAAGCCCCTTCACGTTTTCTCACCGGGGAAGGTGATGCTAAGTCATTTCGAGTGTGGACGTACACTCAGGTTTTCGTGACCTGGTCTGAGCCTCTGAAATTGTCTTCTCCATTGTGTTCTGCCCATGTGACTTCAGCTCCCCCCAGTCCCAGGCAAGACAAGGTGGTTCAGCTCAGGTAGCCATAAGGAAAAGCAAGCCAAGGGTCACATCTGCCATCCTGTGGCTCATTTCTCTTACTAGAGATGCAGAAAGAATATCTGGGTTCCACCTTTTTCAACTTTGGCAGCTTGAAGATGAGTGGGGAATTCTGGGAGTTGAAGACCCAAAGAAGAATCTAAAGTCTAGAATCACCTATTGTTTTTATCCACCTGCTTCTATGCCCAAACCAGTTGCCCAAACCAACTACCCATGGCATACATCTCCTGGATGTTCTACCCAGCCTCTCACTGAGAAGAGCATAGGGATTGGTTTCTGGAAGGATTCCGTTCCCATGCGCATTAGATGGGCCTTGTTCAGATGGTCCATGGATGTCCTTGAGAGTTGTCTTGTTGATGGCCTCCAACGTTCTCATTTCTGGAAGATCTTCTATTGATTGGAGCCCCAGATTCCTTATCACTTGAAGACACTTCAAGAGTCCCGATTTCCGGATCTGTCCATGGTTCTGAAAATGGTACCAGCGGACGAGAATCTCTGTAGCTCTAGGCCGAACTGTGGCTTGTTCTTTTCTTGCAGACGTTTCAGGACCCAACTGGGGAACACCATCAGTGCTAGAAGAGGGAGGGGGCTTGGTCTCTGTTGATACAGCGCCTTGCCTTGCCAATGGTTTCCTCCTTGTTGTTTACGGCTCCATTGTTGGTCTGATGGCAAAGGCTGAATCAACACCCAGTTCTTCTCTGGAGATGGGCATTACAGCCTACAAGGCTTAGAACCCACCCAACCGTTTGGTCCGGAGCCCCCTCCTCACGCAGGATGGGGAGACCCAGGATGGCTGTGCCTTCTGGACCCCCAAGCCCAGGGCCCCTTCCCCCCCCCCGTGGAAGACGAGCCCGGAAGCCCACCCACCCAACTCACCCAGCAGGCAAGCAGACCCCGGAGGTCCCCCTGGCCAGAAGAGGAGGACCCGAAGCCCAGCAGAAGCCCCGGCTAGGAGCCAGCCAGCCCGGGCGCATCCGGGCCGTCCCCTTCCCACCTGCCACGCGCAGGGCACGTGTGGATGCCCCAGCAGGAAGCGGAATCCCAGCCCGGGCGGGCAAGGTGGGAGCGCGGAGGGCGGCATCGGCGGCGGCGGAGCGGAGCGGAGCGAGGAGGAGGGGGGGAGGGGGGCTCCGGGCGGGCGGGGCGGGGGAGGGAGGGAGGCGCGCGACGCAGGGCGGGCGGGCGGGCGGGCGGCGGATGCCTGGAAATCAGCCCTTGATGGTTGCATGCAGCGGCTGGAGCGGCTCTGGCGGCGGCGGGGACGCAGCGGGGACCGGGGGGGCGACGGCGGCGGCGGTGGCGGCGGAGGAGGCGGCGGAGGCGGAGGCGGCGGCACGATGAAGTACCAGAAGTACCTGACGGTCTTGCAGATGGCCATCGGGGTGACCGCCTCCAACCGGGGCAGCTTCATGCCCTTAAGGAGGAAGCTCTGGTGAGTCGGCCCAGCACCGGCCGCCAAGCAGGAGGAAGAGGAGGAGGAGGAGGCTGCGGGCGACCCGGGAGGGAGGCAGGCAGGAGGAGGTGGAAGGGGGGGGCGCCCGCTACGTCTGGGCGGCGGGGGGGGCAGGACCCGCCTGCTGACCTCCGCTCTCCCCGCCTTGCCTGGCCTCCCTTTCTCCCGCAAAGCCCGCCTGCAGCGCCGCGATGCGCGCTCCCACCTCGCCGCTCGCAGCCCCCGGGGACGCTGGGGGAGGGGAGGGAGGTTGCAGAGAGGCCCCGCGGCTCCCGTGCTCGGATGGCTGGGTGCATGCACCGGCGCCTTGCCTGCCTTCCCTTCCCTCTCCCCGCAGCCGGTGCTCCGGGGCCAGAGATGCAGGCGCGGAGCATCTTTTACCACGGCCGCACCGGGACCCCTCCCCTCTTCCCCTACGGGCCCGGTGCGATGCTGCCTCTCTCGCCCGGCCGACCCCTCCGACCATCTCCCGAGGCGGCGCGGTTTGCATCGGAGCTGCCGCGGGGCGACGGGGAGGATGCGGAGCTCGGTGCCCGGGAAGGCCCAGGCGGGCCCTTTCACTTCCAAAGCCTGGCTGGAACCAAGGGGGACTCTCCTCTCCTCCTCCTCCTCCTCCTCCTCCTCCTCCTCCTCCAGGGTCCAGCTGCTGGGCAGGCCGGTTGGCTCTTTGCAGCTCCTCACCAGGCAGCCCCTGCGCTCCTTGGGCATGACGGAGGTCCCAGAGTGGTGGAAATGCCAAGGGCACCCAGGAAGGGTGGCTGTAACTACCTTAGCTTGCTGTCTTGCAAAAGAAGGGCATGGAAGTGCAGGGCCCACTCCAATTCTTGGCCAATCAGTCTCAGGTGAAGGAGCCGAGGGAGGAGGATGGTCCCAGTGGCCCAAGCCAGGTGTCCTTCTGCCCACTTCCTCCTTTGCAGAAGACTTTCCCAGCAGACCAATGCAAGATCAGGGCCAGATTTTTCTTTCTTCTCTCTCTCTCTTTGTAGAAAGAAGGGAAAACATCCCACTCATTTAGATGGGCCTTTGAGCTTTGCAGGAAGGGGCTGCAGCTGAGGTTGCCCCCCCCCCCTCAAGCAGTGCAGGGTGGGTTTGGTGGTGCCCAGGATGACGGAGGAGGATTTTTTTTAAAAACCAGAGAAATGTTGACAATCCAGGTGTTGGTAGCACCTTCTTCCTTCCTTTCTCCTTCTTCAGAGGCCTAGTGATTGGACAATACCTCTCCTTTCTTCTTCCTACTGAGGATGAGTGAAAGAGAAAGCCCCCTGGAGCCCCTCTTATTTAATTAATTTATATCCTGCCTTGGTTCTATTTATGAACAACTCAGAGGCCGGGATCATACTTTGTATTTCCTTCTCCTTCTATGTGGCCCAAATTATGGACTGCACTAATTATCTTTGGACACGCAAGCCACTTTCTCCTCCTCTTCTTCCTGGCAGTCTCCCCTCCTCACTCCTCCAGGCCTGGCTTTGTTTATTTTTATTTTTTACTTTCTAGCAACCCAGTTAAATGATTTCAGGAGGATGGGAATCAATGGGCTGTGCAGGTAAGGAATCTTTCAGGAAATCCCTCCTTAAGGCGTCTCTGTGGTCTTGATCAGGGAGGTCTTTAAGACTTGTGGACTTCAACTCCCAGCATGGCTGGCTGGGGAATTCTGGGAGTTGAAGTCCATGGGTCTTCAAGTTGCCAAGGTTGGACAACCCTTTTGTCAACTGAAGAATTGGGGTGGTTCTTCCCATGAAAAGGGATCAGCAAGGCGTGCTAAAATATTGTAATTGTTGCTTGAAATGTGCTGGAGAATTGAGACAACAACTTGATTTCGCCCCAGATCAATGTCTTCTCATCTCTTGTGCTTGAGAAAAGGCTTAAATGCTAATGGGGGGGGGGAGGAGAAAATGAGCATTAAATAGATTCAGAATTTGGTGATTTTTTTTCGGAGTTTGTCATCTTTGGGGGAATTTTCAGGTCAGGCTGTAGCTTTGTGCTGTGGTTTCCTGGAGGGTGAGAATTTAGGAAAGAGGCACTAGAGAAATGTTCCTTCTCAGTTCTTGCATTGATGTGGTGTGCTGGAATTGATGTGTTGTTGCTAAGAAGGGTCAGGTGTGCTTCATTAAATTATATCCTGTTTACTACCTGTGTTTAAAAAGTCCATCAAAGGATGGCACGGAAATTGGTCCTTATATCTGCAGTGAGAAAGAGAATTCAAAATACTCCCTAAATTCAACAAGATGTCTTTTTGAATCAAATGTGTTTTTAGTGTTGTTGGGTCAAAATTTGATGGATTTATTTCACATGAGTCTCTCTCTCTCTCTCTCTCCCTCTATCTCTATCTATCTATCCATCCATCCATCCATCCATCCATCCGTCCATCTATCTCTGTATTTATATCTATATCTCTCTATCATTTATCTCTCTCTCTCTCTCCATTCTCTCTCTCTCATCTATCTATATCATCTATCTATATCTATCTATATCTATCTATCTATATCCATCCATCCATCTATCTATCTATCTATATCTATATCTATGTATCGTATGTATCTATCTATCTACCTATCTATCTATCTATCTATCTATCTATCTATCTATCTATCTATCTATCTATCTATCTTTATCTATCTATCTATCTATCTATCTATCTATCTATCTATCTATCTATCTATCTATCATACAATATGTACATATATACAATATATGATTGCCTGTTTGGTCATTTTTCTCACTCATCCTGCCTTGTGGTTGTTCATGTCATTTTTCTCTGTACGACTGTTTCTTTTAAAAGCCCAATTATCCTCAAAACCAGTAGAACAGATACTGCCCAGGGGATAAGAGGCTTCATGGTGTCTTATGTTTATTAGGACTAATTTAAGTGGCATTTTTGTGGAACAGCAAGAATTGATCAACGTAAAATCTCCAGGGCTTAGATTTTTTAAAAAATGGACAGTGAAAGCTTTATTTATCTTCAAAATGCCCTCGGAACACACCAATAAAATGTTTTTTTTTATTTTTTAAAAAAAGAGATGGCCGACTTTTAAAATTACAAATGTAGTTCCTGATGGAAGATTTAGCGTGTGATGGTTGTTTTTGAGTTTTATGAGCAATGTGATATGATTGGGATAGGAAAACCCAGGAGGAAGATCAGCCCTTTGATTTGCTGGCTATTCCCCAGTTCCTCCAAATGTGAGCGCTAGTAAAATAAGTCACACAATAAAATTAAAAACAAAGATTTAAAATACTTAGGCTTTTTTGGGGGCCAGATAATCCTTTTGAATCCAGTTGAATGAAGGTGGCAGCTACAGTTTGGGCTCCCCTGTGGAACATCTGTTCATCTAATTTCCTCCAAGCTAAGCACAGCTTCTCCACTGGGACATTGGAAATCCTGTTAATCTGTGGGTGATGGGGTTTTGTCTTGAGGGTCACTCTCTCTCACGTTGCATGGGAAAATCTCATTTCTCATGTGGGCTGCCAGGGTCAAAACTGTGGCCCAAAGAAAGCCATTGAAGAACCAAATAAATGGAATAATGTCTCCAAATGGATTCTGGGGGACAGTTTTCATATCATGGAATTGCCACCAGTTTAAAGGTCTTCAAGAGGCAAAGATACATCTCCGTGAGTTCTTGTAGCCCATAACAGTAGGAAGCACCAGTGTTTCAGCTTTTATACTTCCCAAAGGAAGGAGTTCTCAGCATCTTCTTAAGTTAAAACCAAAGCAAATGATGTCGGTTAGATGGACCTTCCACAACTGAACATTTTCAGATGTTTGGGGGTTCTGTCTCTCAGAATTGCCAGGGACACTGAGTTTTCATGAAGGAATCCTGGGAGTTTTAGTCCAATTTGAGTCTCTAATGCCAGGCCTGTTTAGGAGTTTTATATTGGCATCTCTAGGACTTACTGTTGTAGGAGAAGGTTCAAGACTGGGTTATCTTAGCATCGTCAGATGGATCTCAGCTAACCTGAAATCCTGAAGTGAATCCTAAATAGGGACTTGTTCTAAGCAAGCATCCTAGATGGCAGAAATACACTATATTGCCAAACGTATTCGCTCACCCATCCAAATGATCAGAATCAGGTGTTCCAATCACTCCCATGGCCACAGGGGTATAAAATCAAGTACCTAGGCATGCAGACTGTTTTTACGCACATTGGTGAAAGGATGGGTCGCTCTCAGGAGCTCAGTGAAGTCCAGCGTGGAACTGTGATAGGACGCCACCTGTGCAACAAATCCAGTCGTGAAATTTCCTCGCTCCTAAATATTCCACAGTCAACTGTCCGCTCTATTATAAGAACGTGGAAGTGTTTGGGAACGACAGCAACTCAGCCACGAAGTGGTAGGCCACGTAAACTCATCCAACATCAGTGTGTGACCTCACAAATTTCGCTTCTGGAAGAATGGTCAAAGATTCCCATCAACACACCCCTGAACCTTGTGGACAGCCTTCCCAGAAGAGTTGAAGCTGTTATAGCTGCCAAGGGTGGACCGACGTCATATTGAACCCCATGGATTAGGAATGGGATGTCACTGACAGTCAGTTCATATGCGAGGAAAGGCAGGTGAGCGAATACTTTTGGCAATATAGTGTATGTGTTATGTTATCAGAACATGCAACTCAATATTGCTAAAAACATTCCACCAGAACTGTAGAGAAGGCTTACATTTTTCTCAACCGTAGCATGAACCAAATATGCTTTTGAGCAGTCTTTCTCATATCGCTTCTCTTATCTGGTTAGAGGACAATCCAGGATGGCCTCTGTTGTGGTTCATTTATCATATTATCTGAACCATAAGCTATCTCCCTTCTTAACAAACCAGAATTGGAAGCTGTGGTTTGTTCTTGGATGGGGATATAGGGCTTGTCTAGTAGAGAAAATCCAGGGGTGCTGCTGTTTTAAATCGAGCAGGAGGCACCATTTGTGGTAAGGTAGAAATCTTTTTAAAAATGATGATTTGGTAGGAATGAGGAAAAGGATTTTTCCTGGAATGATATGTATGTGTATGTATGTAAGTATATACTGTATGTAAGTATATACTGTATGTATGTATGTATGTATGTATGTATGTATGTATGTATGTATGTATGTACGTACCTACCTACCTTTTCTATCTATCCATCCATCCATCCAGTTATCAAGCTATCATCATCTAATTTAGATACAGCCCATCTTACTCTTAGAATGACTAGATCCCTTCATTTCTTTGGACTTTGTCACAGAATCTTAGAAGCCCAACCTCCCAGCTTAAGTGATTGTGGTAGATGACTTTGTGTTTTTTGTTAAATCTCACCCTCCCCACTCACTGACAATGAAAAGAGGCCAGGTGGGCTGTTCTACCCCAGCAGAGAGCACATCTGTGCCATCTCCTGCCCAGCAGCCTTTCAGATGATGAAAAATGATGGTCCTGTCTCCTCTTCACCTTGTCTTCTCCAGCCTTTCCTAACTGGGGTTTGGCTTCCAGACCCATCTCCACCTCTGCATCCTTGGCTTCAGTAAGCGGTTGTACCTCATCCCAGGTTCCCGCAGAAGCTGGACCGCATTTCCTATCCCATTGATACGAAACTTGGCTCTGGGTTAGAAATATTGTTCTCCTGCTTGCCGTCCTCCAGGTAGGGTGTGAATGGCAACTCCAGTTGACCTGGCTTTGCTCGGAGACCACGCTGCCCATCCACAATGGGTATTTCAGTCCCAATGTGTCTCATTCAAGAATTGAAGTCCACACACCTTCAAGTGTGTGGACTTCAATACTTGAATTAGACACATTGCGAATGTTGAGAAATGCTGGTGTAATCGTTCTCCTGCCATGTGTGTGTCCCTGAAAGCGTGTCATCTCTGAGTGAAACGTAAGGTTCTTGGCACATGCCTTCCATTAATTACACCTCCATTATGGAACATTTGGTTTGAGATTTCAATAAGTGTCATCTATGATACGCACTTTGAGCTTCTCCCAGGTCAGTCATTTATTTACCAAGCAATTAGTCTTTTAATTTGGGCTTCTCTCTTCGGTTCGACCTTGGATGGTTGGGGAACGAACAACCGGTATTAATTCTTGGCACAGGGAGTGAACTTGTTAATGATACTCTTCTTCTGAGTTTTGCATGTTCTTTTTTTCCCCCTTTTGCGGTAGGAAAGAGAGGGAGGATCTAAGATGATTAAAGGCCTTGACATATGAAGAACAGTTGCGGGAATTAGGTATGGCTAGTTTAGAGAGGGATGTGGTGGCTCAGTGGCTGACACTGAGCTTGTCGATCAGAAAGGTCGGCAGTTTGCCGGTTCAAATCCCTAGCACCGTGTAATGGAGTGAGCTCCCGTGACTTGTCCCAGCTTCTGCCAACCTAGCAGTTCGAAAGCACATAAAAAATGCAAGTAGAAAAATAGGAACCACCTTTGGCGGGAAGGGAACATTGTTCTGTGCCCCTTCGGCATTTAGACATGCCGGCCACATGAACACAGAGACGTCTTCAGACAGCGCTGGCTCTTTGGCTTTGTAACGGAGATGAGCACCGCCCTCTAGAGTGGGGAACGACTAGCACATCTGTGCGAGGGGAACCTTTACTTAGTTTAGAGAAAAGAAGGACTCGGGAGTGACATGATAGCAGTATTCCAGTTTTTGAAGGGCTGCCGCAAAGAGGAGGGGGTCAACTTATTTACCAAAAAACCAGAAGGCAAAGCAAGAAACAATGGATGGAAACTAAGCAAGGAGAGAAGCAACCTGGAATGAAGGAGAAACTTCCTAAGTGAGGACAATTAACCAGTGGAACAGAAGTTGCCTCCAGAGGTTATTTATGCTTGAACACTGGAGCCTTTTAAGAAGAGATTGGACAATCATTTGTCGGAAATGGGTCTCCTGCTTGATCAGAGGGCTGCACTAGAAGACCTCCGGGGTCCCTTCCAGCTATATTCTGATTGATTGATTGGCCTCTAAGAAAAGGTGGGAAGATGTTATTTTTCCATCCAGCTGTTTTTCTTTCCTGAATGGGACATTCCGTTTTCCTAGCCGTTTTTTCCAATATTCCCACCTGCCTCCCCCAATATTTAGGCTGTAGCAATCTACCGCACGTCTTTTGGAAGTTTCCTGCTCTGGTGTGTTGTTTTTCCAAAGATTTTAAGGATTTGTGCAAATCTCTGATGACTCTTGTCTTTTGCTCCAAGCTGTAGAAGTGACACCTCTGCAGACTGTACAGTGGAAATAGAAGGGATTAAACAGAGAGGATTATGGAAGCAAAACGCTAAAATTAGACTGTTGGACAGGCAAAGCGATCCAATAAGAATTCTCCTGGCCTCAGGGAGCTCGTCTTGCTGGGGAGATATTGCGTCCTGCTTGACCGCTGAGGCTAGCCACAGTGGAGGAATCCCTCCGGGCAGCTGTGTGATTGGCCAGAAAATCATAGAAACATACAGGACCAGCTGCAAGGGATCTGAGAAGTCATCTAATTGGCCTCTCTGCTCAATGAAGGATCCACTAAAGCTGTGGACACTTGAAGATGGATGAACTTCGGCTCCCAGAATTCCTCAGCCAGCAGGCTTGAAGATGTGTGGACTTCAACGAGCTGGGGACTTCTGGGAGTTGAAGTTCACCCAGCTTCACATGGCCAAGGTTGAGAAGCACCATAGTAGAGACACTTAGACAGATGCCCAGGCCATAACCCTCCCTACTCCTCTTCCTTAATCTCCACCATGCTGAAGAAAGGAACTGCCATGGGAATGCATTGAGAATGGTGCCCCTTTTGTTTTTTGATGGGAGCACGACCAGGTTCTCATGATAATGAAAAGCAATGATGGAACCTTCTCCGTTGAGTGGTTGGAAAATCCACCATCTTTTTCTTGGGGGAATCAGAGTGAAGGATCCCAAGTCCCCCATTCTCTATCAGCCATCATCTTGGCTTCATTAAAGTTGCCTCTTCAAATTTTTCAAGAAATTATCCCCTTAAACCTCACAATGGTCAAACAGCTTGATGACCTCTGAATTCTGAGTGTTATTACAAGTAACACATTTTAGAATTCAGCTATATGAGGCTTCCACGTTCTGAATTCTGTATTGTGCAAGAGACGGAGCCGTTTGGGGAGGGGGCACCTGCGATGGAAGAGCCCACAATTTCTGAAGCCCCCCCTCAAATGGTGCCAAAATAGCTTCTTCCTTCCCCTTGACTTCTTTGAAATTCCCACTTTCTGTCTCTCGAATGAGGTAACAATGACCTTTGGGGAAAATGGGTTATAGTAGGTTCTTTAGTCTGGGATACATTGGCAGAACATTTAGAGATACAGATTGAAAAACGTGGCCAGTCTATCCCACCTTCTGTTCTCCCCGTCATTGGTGCCCCATGGTGGGATGGCGTGATGGAATATTCCACCATTGGTGAAAGGAGGACCACCTGCAGGAGAGAGGAACAGCAAGTGTCTCTTGATCCTGGGATGCCCTCCTAAGGTCTACAGTGCCTGGGGGATTCTGGGAGTTGAAGTTCATTCATCATCCAGTTGCTAACATTGAGAAAAACTGGTCTACAGGATTACACCACGGGTGAAATCCTCCTGAACCTGGAGGAATGATTGTCCTTGGCTCTGCGAACCGGTAGTAAAAAAAAAAGTTTCTGAGGATCACGTGGCTCAGCTGTGAGATAGATAGAGGGGGGGGGGTTTGCTGAGAAAGAAAGAAAGAAAGAAAGAAAGAAAGAAAGAAAGAAAGAAAGAAAGAAAGAGGGATGGGAGAAAAAAGAGGGAGGGAAGAAAGAAAGAAAAAGAAAGAGGAAGGGATGGGAGAAAAAAGGGAGGGAAGGGAGAAAAAAGAAAGAAAGAAAGAAAGAGGGATGGGAGAAAAACGGGAGGGAAGGGAGAAAGAAAGAGAAAAAGAAAGAAAGGGAGGGAGGGGATGGGAGAAAAAGAGGGAAGAAAGAAAGAAAGAAAGAAAGAAAGAAAGAAAGAAAGAAAGAAAGAAAGAAAGAAAAAAGAGAAAAATAAAGAAAGAGGGAGGGAGGGATGGGAGAAAAAAGGGAGGGAAGGGAGAAAGAAAGAAAGGGAGGAAAGGGAGAACGAAAGAAAGAAAGAGAGAGAGGGAGGGAGGGAGGGAAAGAGAGGAAGGAAGGACCACAAAACTGGCACTAGACGCAGCTTCAGAGGATGCCTTGAAACAGCACAGCACTCCAGGGCTGGAAGGGACCTGGAGGTCATCTAGTCCAACCCCCTGCTCCAGCAGGACATGTTAAAGTGAGTTTCTGTCTTTTGACACCACCACCCCCAGACACAGGACCACATAGCCATGGCCACCCAATCACATGGCCAATGCCAAGATTCTCCTTTGGTTTTATGGTCCAGTGCTTTCTCAAGTTGACTTAAGATGATTTTCCGCCACAGCAGAGACAAATGTATCACTGGAACGACTTGGTTTGACCTCTGTTGGCTCTGAAAGACCCCCCCCCTTTGCTTGCAAATAGCTGTCCGTCATTTTTAGTCCTCAGAGTGCATTCAGGGTCAGTCATGGTAGCATCTGCCTTCCCTCCTGGTGCTTCCTAGAAGGTAGAACTATAAAATCATACCTGCTAAACTGGATTCTCCATCATCCTGGTGGCTTTTACAACGATAACCTTTGGATAGCGTAACATACAACCTTCTCTCCACCATTCCTGGGAATGTAACAAGAAGTGATGGGCAACGAAGACATACACTCTTGCCTTCGGGTTTTCCCAAGAGTTTTGTTATCAACCTGAACTTCTTGACTTCTAGGAAAGAATTGGGTTTCGCTCTTTTAATTGAATGCTTAACATTTAAGTGAAGCTTAAGCTATGTCCTCCCCTCCCTCCTCCTGTAATTCGTGTGGTGCCTTTTTAAAAAAAAATTCCCCTTGTTCCTTGCCAGAAGGTTGGCATGAATAAAACGAGACTCTTTATGAAGGATACAAGCAATGTCTCTAAAAGGATATCAATCACCCTATTAACTTCCCTCTAGGGTGGCATTAAAGTGCTTTGGCCGGTGGGACCGGAGCAACAATTTCTTTCAGAGAGGTTGTAAATCCGGGCTTCCTACTAGCAGTTTATGTTTATGGATGTGTAAAATGGGTCTGGTGGAGGAACTTCATAAACATGGATGGGGTTGGGCACGAAAGATCAGATCTACAGGTGAAGGTCCAATGAAACGGATTTATTGCCTCCACGCAGGAATCTTCCCAACTAACGGTTAGCACCAGAGGTCGGCTCCTACCAGTACGGACCGGTTCAGCTGACTAGGTAGTAACTCGGCCAGACACGTGACCGGACCGGTTCTATCCTGGGTGCCACCATCTTTATTTTCTGTTCTGCACGTGCGCAAAACAACCTTCATTGAGGAAATATTTTTAAAAATTTGTTTTTTAATGGTGTGCTCATGCACAGACCTTTTAAAGTGCAAATGTGCACTGGTGGGCGCATGAGTGAAGTAAGCATGCGCACGCAAAAATTTTCAGGCACCGAACCAGTAGTAATGTTGTCAGGAAACACACACACACACACGGTTAGCACCTGCTTGGAGTTATTTAAGGGTCAATGGAAGTCAAGAAAGGCTGGATTTAGTTTGCTTGTGGCCACGTGGGGATTCTAGACCGAACCCTCTTTTGATGCCACCCCCAGGTTCTGCCACTTCTTCTCCCACAGATGGGCTCTTCACCGATGGTTGCAAGTTCTTACTTGCTGTATTCTATCTTGTCCCGCCATATGGTTCTGAACCCTCCTTGATGCATTGTTGAAGCATTTACTTACTTCTTTTAAATCATATATCTATAAATGATTATACGATGACAGTCTACAGATGGGGAAGCCAGGGGAAAACCTCCCGCATAATGTAGGAAAGAGATTTGCATCCAGCACAGTTTTGCAAGGGATAAGAAGAAAAATCTTGATTGCCGTCAATGATCAGTACGTAATAAAACTCAATAATGTAGAACAGATTACATGTATAATGGATGAATGAGTAACTCAAGCTTAACTGGGTGAATCAATCAGTGGACTACGCGTTTTGCATACGGTATAAGAAAGGTAGCTACATAATAGGATTGCATAGTTCTCAAAGTAAATGGAAGGAAGGAAGGAAAGAAGGAAGGAAGGAAGGAAGGAAGGAAGGAAGGAAGGAAGGAAGGAAGGAAGGAAAGAAGGAAGGATAGGGGAAGACTTCCAATTTTCTTTTACAACCTTTGCAAATTTAAACTAATCTCTTACTCTAGGGTTACAACATCTTCCCTTTGTTTACGATCTAATTATTATTTTTCCTAAGCATCAAACCCATCCATCATCATATCATTTTTCTTACACTTCACACAAAAAAAGCCAAAAAGGAGACAGCCTGCTTGTTTCTATATGCATTAGGTTGGCAATATTTTTTGTTCTCGTCCATGCCCTGTTTCCCTGAAAATAAGACCTCCCCGGATAATAAGACCAATCGGGCTTTTGAGCGCTTGTGCTAAAATAAGCCCTTCCCTGAAAATATTGCAACACAGCAGCAGCCATGAGGTGACCACGCTCGCCTCCTCCTGCACCTCAAAAATAATAAGACCTCCCCAAAAATAAGGCCAAGCGTTTATTTTGGGGGGGGGGGTTCAAAAGAAAATAAGACGCGGTCTTATTTTCGGGGAAACATGGCATTACTGAGCAAGTGATTTCATCCTGTCATAACTTGGGGGCCTGCTCCAAAATCCAGCAGAAATTTACACACAAATGGCAGGTATACCCACTTGGGATAAAGAGAAAGAAAACGTATTTATTCGTAAATAAATTCATTGTTTTCCACTTCCTGGTTATTTAGGCTCAGTTTCAGATGCAAAAGCCCTGAGACTTTTTTCCAATCCTCGCAGTGCGTGGAGGTTTCTGGGGTTTTTTTTCTAAAAAAAAAAGGGAAAACCAGCCTAAAATGCAGTCCCCCCTTTTTTCTCTCTCTCTCTCTTTCCAGGGTCGCCCCCTCTTCCGAAAACCCCAGTGGTTCGAACTGTAGCATCAGCCAGGGGAAGCCTTCCTTAAGAAGGATAAAGGGCCGCATCCATCGGAGCAAAAGTCTCGACAGCCTCGATTTCTGTGAGTTCAATGTAAGTATCTGGTTGTTTCTGTCTCCCTCCCCTCTGAGGTCCGATCTGTGCAGAGCGGCAGCTGGATCTCGGTCGGTCGGTCGAGGTGGGGAGCCGCGCAGGCGCCCAGGGCAGCCTGACTGAATGGAGGGGGGGGGCAGCCGTGCGCTCCTGATGTGCCTGCACACTAGCAATGCGAGGTGCGAAAGCTATTTCTGGACGATCCTCGCCGCTCGCAGGGAGAGAAAGTCAGGTCTGAATTGTTTCCCGCTAGAGAGAGAAAGAAGGGAAAAGAAATCACTGTCCATGGAAAATCAGCATGGCTTTCTTGAAGGTCTACTTTTCTACTTGCAGGGAGTGGTTAGGAGAAGTTGTACGTCTTGTTGTGAGCAAATATGAATGTGTGGACAATATACAGGCCCTTTTAAATTGATTGTATTATTGTTGGTTGCACAATCAGACAGATGTTTAAACTGGATCTGGCATTTTTATCCAGCTGTTTAATTCTTCCCAAGAACCTGGGATAGGCAGATGTTCTGGCTTGATGGTGTTAGAGGTTCCACTGCAGGATGTGAGTTGTTGCAAATCAAGCTGCCTTTTGTAATTGACTAGTGGTGGTTTTGTCAATTCCGATGGTGTTCAAGCAGGGTTCCAGATGTATTATTATTATGGCACAGTCATCCAGATGCTTAGACTGGATTTGGCATTTTTATTCACCGCTTGAGGCCTTCCAGAGGAACCTGGGATAGGTACACAGTGTTGTTTGATGGGGTTAAAGGTTTTGACATAGGACATAAGCTGTCCCAGGTTAAGCTTCCTTTTGCAATTGACTGATGGGGATTTTGTCAATGCCAATGGTGTTCAAATGATGCTCCAGCTGTTTTGGGATTATATCATCATCATCATCATCATCATCATCATCAACAATTTATTGGCTGCCTAGCTCCAGAGTTACCCTATGGTAAAATGCACATCCAATAAATTTAATTAAGAAATAATAACTAGTGAAATAGAAATAACCCCCTTTTCTTAGTCACTGCTACTGACCGACTGCTGAAATCTTTAGGAAGGTATCCTATTGTTAAGAGTTTTGCTTTTTGAAACATACAGTAATAACTGTATGGTCGAAGTCTATGTTGGGTTTTCAAAGAACTCCTGCTAAATTCGTAAAATAGCTTCTTCACGATAGACAGCCAAGAGTGTTTGAGTTAAATTCTGGAGTCTGTTTGTCAGTGTTCGAAATATCATCCAGAATTAAATCAGAGTCCAAGGCAGAGCATTCCTCAAAGTTCCAATTTATTAAGAGAGACATGTTGGTACATCTGTGGGAAACCTGAACCTGAAAGTTTCCTGGGTTTTCCACCCAGCTGAAAGTTCACGATCTTGTCCCCACACCCACAAGTCCATCCCATGGTCCAATCTTCCTCTGCCACGCTGGCATTTCCACCCATCTAATTCCGGCCAAGTGCATCTGCCTCAGAATAGGAAAATTCTTCACTCTTTGGGGTATCTGTGCAACTAATGATGAGCATCCATTAAGCTCCCCAGATATAATCTTTCAAATTATCTAGCAGATAACAATGAATGATTTGGACTTTCTTTCAATGGGAAATTTTGCCCTCCGTCCCTCCTCCAAAAATCCCCAAGGAAAACTTTGTGAAGAGTTAATAAATTTCAAAGGACCCTCAAGTTTTAAACAAAGCCATCTTGCTCTTTTTTTAAAAATTCTTCAGGTTTTAAATAAGCGCAGGCTTTAACTTCAGTTATTCGGTGCTTTGCTGTTAATTAGAATTCAGTGGCACATTTTAAAAGTCTAAAAATACGATCTCGCTGTTAGAAAGAGGGAGAGGGATTTTTTTTTCTTCCTTGGTGACTGCCTGGACAAATATGTTGTTGTGAATTATAAACCTGGATAGTTTATTTTCAGCTCCATCTGCCTCCGATTAAACTCCTGAACCTGATTTAAGGGAGGGCAAAAGGTTGCTGCTGGCCCCATTTGTTTTATCGCTGGTGGAAGGATGGAAATGAGGTGTGTAGTTTTGGTTTTTGCAAACTGTGGGGACTTAGCAGTTAATTCTGCAAGTTATTGGTCAGATCCATGAATAAATGTGTCTGCTTAAAGTTATGGGTCCATTTCAGGTTCTGGAGAAGGTGGTTTGATAGCACCAGGCTACATGAAGATTGCAAAGCTGGTGCTTTCTTGTGTTGCAGGTCCTGGAGGAATCTTCTCTTAGCCAAGAGCTGATGGCTGGGCAAGTCTGTTTTGACCATTTTCTGCCATCCTGGAAGATCTGGGCAGGGTGTCACGCAAGAGACCCTCTCCCATTCCAGACAAATGGCTGCCCAATGTCTTCTTCAAAGCCTCCAGTGATGGAGCCTCCACCACCTCTGAAGACAAACCCTTCCACTGATTGATTGTTCTCACTGTCAGGAAGTTCCTCCTTAGCTCTAGGTTGCTTCTCTCCTTGCTTAGTTTCCACCCATTGCTTCTTGTCCTGCTTTCTGATGCTTTGGAGACCAGGTTGACCCTCTCTTCTTTGGACCTTTCCTTACAGGTCAATCAATCAATCAGAATAGAGCTGGAAGGGACCTTGGAGGTCTTCTAGTCCAGCCCCCTGCTCAAGCAGGAGACCCTCTACCACTTCAGAAAAGTGACTGTCCAGTCTCTTCTTCAAAACCTCCAGTGATGAAGCACCCACAACTTCTGGAGGCCACTTCTGTTCCACTGGTTAATTCTTCTCACTGTTAGGAAGTTTCTCTTTAATTCCAGGTTGCTTCTCTCCTTGATTAGTTTCCATCCGTTGTTTCTGTCCTGCCTTCTGGTGCTTTGGAGAATAGGTTGTCCTCCTCTTCTTTGTGGCAGCCCCTCAAATGTTGGAGCTCTGCTATCATATAACCTTACTCCTCTGGGTTGTTGCTGAGTAGGGCAGTTTTTCGCCCTCCGGAGGCTTCAGGAGGCTTCCCTGAAGTTCCCGAACTTCCGGTTTGCGCATTGGGTTGTTTTTCGCCCTCCGGAGGCTTCCCTGAAGGGCGAAAAATGGCCGAAAATGAAGGCCAAAGTCAGCTGGCCAGCACGTCTTGTGTGCCCTAACAAATGACTCCGCGTGCCACCTTTGGCACGCATGCCATATATTCGCCACCACGGCCCTAAATAATGACCTTTCCTAGAGCAGACTGAATTATGGGGAAAGTCAAACCAAGCCATAGGGTGCTTCCTACCCCTAAGTATGAAGGTGGGTCACAAGATCCTACAATCATCTTCTTTAAATGACCCCATAATCCCTTGCAGGGTGGGCAACTGAGTGGAGCTGAGTGTTTACTGGCCGGATGCCCTGCCCTGTCGCCAGTGCAGAGTTTTATTCAGTAGATGTTTTCTTATTGTGCCCAGAGAAATATCAGCCTCTACCTAGGATCGAACTCATGGCCTCCTGATTGTGAGGCGAGAGCTCCACCTCTAGGCCACCCCACCACTCAGAGGACGATCCTACAATGCTGGAAAGGAAAAGGTGAACTTTTTTCTATCCTAGTTTTATCCCATTTCCAGTTTGAAAGAAATCTGTTTGACCGGCATAACACTCTGATATTTTTAACCTTGGTGTCCATTCATCCATCCATCCATCCATCCATCCATCCATCCATCCATCCCTGTTCCTCCTACTCACAGCTGCTCCTGACAACATTACAGCCTCCACCTGAGCTTCGTGGCTTGCTATAATGCTCATCTTCGTAATTTCTGACCCAAGATGCTCCGTTGAAACTGGCAGCTCGCTCCTCGCATTTTCTCCTCCATTAAACTCAATCTTCTTGACTCCTATCCTGGTTCTGAAGGATAAGGCAGCCAGTTGTCAAAGAGCCATGACTTCTGAGACTGCTATCCTACCCCTTAGTAACAAAAAGAAGGAGGGGGGTAGAGCAAAATGAGAAAGGGGAAGGAGATAAGGCATGCGTCTTGGAGGAGAACGTCATGACTCATCCATATGTTTGGTCTAGTTTGATGTTCTCCAGAGGCAACGGCGTAGAGCTTCCATCAGCCTTAGGCAGGAGAACATCCAGGTTGATAAAGATCTGAGGCTAAACGGCCGGAGGTAGGGACGGGGGCTGACAACCTCAATTACTTCTTGGAAACTGTTGATGGACTCACAAGTCTTGACTTTCCAGATGTTAGTCCTGCTGACATGGCTGGACAGCTCCCTTCTTTCACTCCGAAAAGCTGCAACAGCCAGGATGGAGAAGGTGGAATGGATGTGGGGAATCCAGCAGGAAATCCTGGCAGGGCAAGGAGGGTCTTCGCTCAGGAAACGGAGCAGAAAATTCATTCAGACTTCATGCCGTAGCATATTGTTAGTAGTTCCCGAAAGAGGCTGTGCAGAGTCCTTGAATTCTCTTCTCCTGTCCTTTTCTCCCAGGCCTCCTTTCCTGGATGGGAAGCGACACGCCGCTTCTCTGTTTTATTAGAAGGAACAAATTGGGATTTATTTTCATGCGTCCTGGCAGGTTTATGGGGAAGAGAAAATGTGCAGAACATGCTTGAGAACAAGACAAAATTATAAAACTGTCCTTGCGGGTCAAAAAGAAAAAAGGAAGCAAAAAACACAGTTGTCCTTTAAAAGGAGACTTTGATGCACGCAAGCTGTTTGGGAGCTCTAAAATTAAGTGGTCTATAAAAGCAGAAGTATTTATTTGTTTTAATGGAGTGGTTCTATTCCCACTTGTTTGTTTAAGTGATGGATCTGCTCTCTTTCTCTCTCTCTCTCTCTCTCTCTGCTCGCTCCCTGGAGTTTAGGTATAAAGATCAATAAATCAAATTTCGGTTTTCATGACCAGGTGGCTAAAAATACAACTTAATCTCTTTTATGTGGGCCGGGAATGCTGATTCAAACATTACTTGGCTAAGAGAGCAAATGTTATTTAAAAGAATAGAGGGTTATTGGAGTTTCCTGGCATCGCAGAGAAAGTTCTTACGTGTGGTCCTGCCTTGTGCCCGTAATAAATGGCATTTCTTGTTTTCTTGTTGGGGGGGGGTTGCACTCTTTTATCTCTTCCTCGCACAGGCAAAATGTTTGGGTTTAGCTGGAGAAATACCAGGAAACGTAGGATAAATCCCTTCCTGCTTGAGTGGCTTTGTTTACAGATTTCTGTAGTTTGGTTTCCTTGGAAAAGAACACCTTTTCTTCAAAAGTCTCTTGTGTCCCTTGTATGCAGACGAATTTGAGATCAAAGAACTGTTGAAATTAAAAAAAAAATCCCATTCGGGTTTTAGTAGGATCTATATTAACCCTTTCAGCGATGGACAAAGTTGTATGAACCCAGAGATACGTCGCACCGGTTAAAATGTCTTAATTCTTAGTTGCGGTTCCTGAACTAAGAAACAGCAGCTGCAGCGTTTTTTGAGATCCAGAAAAATGTGGATCTCTAAAAAACTGCAGGCTGTAAGCTGATCCTCGTGTCAAGATTTAAGGAGGAACCGCTGAACTGACTGGAATGATCTCTGCAAGTTTAGCTATAAATATCTTCACTGTTTCTTTCAACCATGTGAGAAATGAATGCTCTATTGCCGGGGGGGGGGGGGGGCTTTATGACTTGTGGACTTCGACTCCCAGAATTCCCCACCAGCCATGGCAGAGGAATTCTGGGAGTTGAAGTCCCTAGGTTATAAAAGAGGCCATCATTGGGCACCCCTGCTCTGTTGTTCTATAGCAGGGGTCCTCAAACTTTTTAAATAGGGGGCCGATTCACGGTCCTTCAGACTGTTGGGGCGTTGGACTGGCTGGGTGGGTGTGGCTAGGTGGTCATGTGACTGGATGGGTGTGGCCAATTTAGCAGTCCATTTTGCCTTTGTCCTTGCTGTATATGTCCCTCCCCTACTCACCCACCTGCCCTGGGTCATATGGCTGCGAAAAACATCCTCAAAGGCTGCTTTTAAAGTGTTTTTAAAGGATTTTAAAGTGTTTTTAAATACTTTTTAAGCACCATTGTACAAGCTGGCAGCAGAGCTGTTTTTCAAGCCAGCAGCAGCCTCTCCCCTACTCACCCTCCGACCCTGGATCGCGCAGCTGCATTGGCGAGATCACCCCTCAGTCAGCTGGCCTTCCCCTGCACCCTTCAGCCCTACCTTCAGCAGCCATGGTGTGATCAGCTCAACCGGTGAAATTACTAACCAGAAGGGCAGCTGCAGGGGATGCTCACTAGAAGATAAGGCCGATGGTGAGGGGTGGGGTGAGGGGCCGGGCTGAATCCCACCACTCCACGGGCCGGACACTTTGCATTGGATGAGCTGAATCCAGCCCGTGGGCCGTAGTTTGAGGATCGATGTTCTATAGGATCCTTTTTCCTTTTTTTTCTTTTTACAAAGAAGCAATACAACATGGGATCCATATGCAATTTTCCAGCGGTGGAATTTTCTACCTGCTCCAAGGAAATTAAAACAAACAACAACAACAAAAAACTTCTGTGCTGGAATAACTCCAGGAGGAAGAAAATGAAAGCTAAGCTCTCCTTTTCTAGGCTGCAGGATGCCAAGATGGGTGGTGTTTTTTTGTTTGTTTCTTTTTTGGAAATCCTCCACCAAGCCTGTTCCAGAATTCGAAATCTGGGCATCGCTGTTTTCGGTATTCCAGCAGAAAAGCCGACCATTTCTCTCCCCCTGCCAGGGAAAAAAAACAGAGCCTTCAAAACATCCATACCTCAACGAGGCTTCTAGGGAAGGGAAACCGTCCCAAAGTAGGAATTAAAAATGGGGCTGCAATCTCATGTGCCAGGATGGAAGACTTTAATGAAAACTACCTTGGGGCTTTTTCAAATGGCTCACCTTCCGATCCTTTCCTAAGGTGCATAGATTTAGCTTTTTGGCTCCGTTTCTGTATTTTGGGCAACCAAACATTTCTAGGGAATCTGCTGGCTTCTTGAGCAGCTGGGGATCTGGGTGTCCCTACCCTACCCGAAGCCTCTTTAGGACCACATCCTGTCCTCCTGAAGTGGTCCTTCATCTCAGCAGGAATCCACCAGGATCCCAACTGAAATCTCTCCTGCACAGGTTGTGCATCAGGAACCGAGGGCAGTGTCAAAATGTGACACACCAGCTAAGTCAAGGTTGCTTTTCTTGCCGTGCCCTTCCCTGTCCCTTTTCTGGCTGGCGGTGTAAGTAACATCCCACCGAAGAAGAAGGACAGATCATATTTTTACCAACCATGTGGAGGAAGCATGCATATGTCCGTCTCTCCTGGAATTACTTTGGCTAGATTGTCGCGTGTTGCAGAAAAGTCAGGTTCAATGGAGTGGTGAAATTCAAATTTATTTACTACCGGTTCTGTGGGTGTGGCTTGATGGGAGTGGTAGGGGAAGGATATTGCAAAATCCCCCTTTCCTCCCATTCAGCTGGGACTCGGGAGGCAGAGAACAGATGGGGGCGGGGCCAGCCAGAGGTGGCATTTGCCGGTTCTCCAAACTACTCAAAGTTTCCGCTACCGGTTCTCCAGAACTGGTCAGAACCTGCTGAATTTCACCCCTGAAACAGGACACCTATTGGCTCATCTCTCCAGGGCTTGTTCTCTACCCTCTTGAGAAAGGTCTCATTTCCTATCTATTGGCACAGTGGTTAGAGTGCAATACTGCAGGCGGCTTCTGCTGATCACCGGCTGCCAGCAGTTTGGCAGATCGAATCTCACCAGGCTCAAGGCTGATTCAGCCTTCCATCCTTCCGAGGTGGGTAAAATGAGGACCCAGATTGTTGGGGGGGCAAGAGGCTGACTCTGTAAACCTCTTAGAGAGGGCTGTGAAGCCCTGTAAAGCAGTATATAAGTCTAAGTGCTATTAGTTTTGAGCTCAGTTTCTGCAATTTCATGGCCACCTCCTTGCAGTTTTCTTGACATCAATCCCAAGGGGGTT
Source organism: Natrix helvetica (assembly GCF_964273705.1). Classification (NCBI taxonomy): domain Eukaryota; kingdom Metazoa; phylum Chordata; class Lepidosauria; order Squamata; family Natricidae; genus Natrix; species Natrix helvetica. The sequence continues at coordinate 19,722,560 of NC_138556.1, forward strand.
TGCCATCCCATTTTTTAGATGTTCTCTCAGCCTCCCAGTCTGTGCTGTAACTGTTTTTTTCCCCTCCTGGGTGCTCAGCACTCAATGCGTACCAGGGCTGTCTGTGCTGAATTAGTTTTTGAGATCAGCCAAGGTCAGTGAGGTGTTTGGGGAAGATCTTTAGATGTATCAATTCTAGACTCCTGTTTGGCGTTTATGGTTGCGTATGGATGTGTGTATGGGTCAAGTGAAGACTGGAAACATCAACAAAACTTGCTTTTCGGCGTGGCTTTCAAAGCCAGGAGGAGCTGAGTCCAAAGAGATTGGGCCATAGTTTTCACCATTGATTCTGGACTTCTTTGAAAGACAACTTTGCAGCTTTCTTCCCCCATGAAAGGAAGGAAAAGGCTAAGGGAATGTTGGGTAACCTATTGGAATAGTTCTCCCTTTAATGCCTTATTTCCAAGACTGGAAGGAACACGTTGAACTGGGAATCTTTGGAGCATAGTTCTGCCATCTCCCTGTGCTTAGGATGGTTTCAGTGGGACCAGCAGAGGTAGACTTCGTGAAAATTGAATGGATGGATGGGTAGAAGGAAGGAAGGAAGGAAGGAAGGAAGGAAGGAAGGAAGGAAGGAAGGAAGGAAGGAAGGAAGGAGAGAGCTATGGAGGTCATTGAATGCATCAACCGTTGCAATGAATCCCACCAGCTCTTGCAGTTTCTCAGCATGAGGGTGGGAGAGATAAGTAGCACATGTCTCACGTCCGACTGGCCTGTGATTTCCGTCCCCTCCTGCTTTCTCCCGCCCCATGATCTCCTCCATGTCACGCGCCCAGTTCTTGTCCTCTTTTCTGAAAACGTTGATGTTGATTCTTCCTGATCGTTGTCCTTTGGAAGAGAGATGCCTCCCAAACTTTGCCATCCTGTCAACTGTGATGAGATTCACTGGCTGGAACAAATCAACGACACAGCCACCCCATCCATCTCTCTCTTCTGCTGAGCAAGTCCCGTCCCTTGAGTCCATCTCCTGTAGTGTTTTGCCCTCGTCAGGCTCGCTGCTGGCTTTCCTAGCTGGAAGCCCAGTAGCTGTTGTGATGCCTACAAGGCCGCCATGTTCTCTTCTGAACTTTGGCTCAGCGATCACAAACATCTGAAATTAGTCATCAAGGCAGGCAATGAGAACAGCCTGGCTCTCTCATCTCTAAAAGGCCTGGATGGATTCGGGGGCGGGGGGGCAGCAAGAGAAATAGCCACCAGCGATAACTGGAGGGGCAGAAGGATTCAAGAAGCTTCTTTTGCTATTCCTGGACTGTCAGGCAACCTCTTGCCAAGCAGTAAACATCATGACTAAATCTATTAGTTCAGGGAACCACAATTGTCTTTTCAGGTCAAAACCGCTTCTGGAATTTGTTTCTGAGTAAGTGGAACCAGATGTTGTCCAACCTCTGCATCAGGGGTGAAATCCAGCAGGTTCTGACAGGTTCTACTCCAACTTTCTGGTAGCTGAAAGTTGGAGTAGTTTGGAGAACCAGCAAATACCACTTCTGTCTCGCCCCAGAGTGGGGAGGGAATGGGGATTTTGCAGTATCCTTCCCTTGGAGTGGGGAGGGAATGGGGATTTTGCAGTATCCTTCCCCTGGAGTGGGGAGGGAATGGGGATTTTGCAGTATCCTTCCCCTGGAGTGGGGAGGGAATGGGGATTTTGCAGTATCCTTCCCCTGGAGGGGGGAGGGAATGGAGATTTTGCAGTATCCTTCCCCTGGAGTGGGGAGGGAATGGGGATTTTGCAGTATCCTTCCCCTGGAGTGGGGAGGGAATGGGGATTTTGCAGTATCCTTCCCCTGGAGGGGGGAGGGAATGGAGATTTTGCAGTATCCTTCCCCTGGAGGGGGGAGGGAATGGAGATTTTGCAGTATCCTTCCCTTGGAGTGGGGAGGGAATGGGGATTTTGCGTATCCTTCCCCTGGAGTGGGGAGGGAATGGGGATTTTGCAGTATCCTTCCCCTGGAGGGGGGAGGGAATGGAGATTTTGCAGTATCCTTCCCCTGGAGGGGGGAGGGAATGGAGATTTTGCAGTATCCTTCCCCTGGAGGGGGGAGGGAATGGAGATTTTGCAGTATCCTTCCCCTGGAGTGGGGAGGGAATGGGGATTTTGCAGTATCCTTCCCCTGGAGTAATTAAAAATTGAAAACATAACTTAATGGGAAGCACGCCGCTGTTACCAACCTGCTTGAGCCTATTCAAGGCCCTTGATTCTGATAGGTCGTTTTTGCTTCATTTTGCAAGAATGGCTTTAAAACTTCGTTATCTTCCCTGCCTCTTGCAGAAAATCCTGCAGACCTGAATTCTCCTACCTGCCACTTCCATTTTTCAGCCAGGCAAAGGTGGCACAGTGCCAATCTGTTACGCAAGCCCAAGAAGTAGACTCAAAGGGTGACAGAGTACAAGGAAGCGCATGAAATATGGATGGGTGGAAATTTAAGGAACATCAGAAATATTTAACGTCGGTTAACAACCAGAAGTCATGCAGGTTTTTTAAAAAAAATTCTTGTTTTTAAGTCCGCTTTGGCCATCTGAATGTGAAGGAGGAGATGAGATATTGGTTTTGGGGGTTGGGGAGGGGTCATATTTGAAGTCATTTCGCACAATGACTTCCCAAAACCTGCTTCAACACCCATCCTTCGGCCGAGCTATTCATTAACAGCAAAGGTTTAATGTATTTTGAGAATATCCAACGGAGAGAAGGCTCCAACTGATATTCCCACGATAATTATAGAAGTTAGCAATGTACTTGCTGATGGAGCTGGCCACAAGCTCTCTCTCTGTTCAATTGAAGATTTGAATAACACGTTTAAGTAGTAGTATCTCTAAATGAAGACGGATTCTGCTTTAATTGGTCATAGTTTTGGAATGCAGAGCTCAACCGTCAGGTCAGGTGTGAAATCTAACCAACGTGTGGTCCAAATCAACACACCTTCTCAATAGGTGAAGGTGCTGTAGATCAGGAACACCAGTTGACCTGAACCTGAAGTTCTTTCAGACACTCTGAAATAACCTGCACCAAAAGTGGGGGCTTCAAAAGACATTGTCCCCAAACAGCCAGAAGGTGCAAGCATGAGGTGCATATCTTCATTGTAGAAGGAGCAACTTCAACAAGGGAACATGGCAGAGAGATGCTGTTGAATTCAGAAGACTGAGTCAAGGAGTGGTGGGATTCCTGTCACTGCTAGTGTTGTCCATCCCAATCTTGTAGCCACAATCTCTCTAATATAAGTGGAGTGTCTTCTGTTTGAGCAGGAGGGTGGACTAGAAGACCTCCAAGGTCCCTTCCAGCTTTATTGTGATTGATAGTAGGACTTATGGTGGGCTTCCAATGGTTTGGCTATCTTTCGAGAAGCAGTACAGGTAGTCTCCGACTTATAACAGTTTGTGACTGTTTGAAGTTACAACGGCACTGAGAAAATGTGACTTATGGCTGTTTTCTCATACTTACAACCATTGCAGTATCTCATGGTCATGGGATCCCCATTGGTGACCTTCTGCCAAGCAGAGTCAGGAGAGAAGTAACAACCGTCTTCCCAATTTAACAAATACAGTGATTCACTTAGCAGTCATAAAACAGGGCAAAACTGTCTTGCTTAGCACCAGAAATTTGGGGTTGAGTTGTGTTCGTAAATTGAGCACTGCCTGTACTTAATCCATGCCTCTCAGTGAACTGTATGAAACCAGACAATTCCTGTGTTTTAACAAAGCTTAAAAGTGCGAAGCCTGGTATTAATTTAATGAGCGCATCACATCTGTGAATCACGGAGCTTGTTTAAATATAACAGAGTGCTTTTTTTTTCAGTGGGACGGGAGCTGTTTTCCCAGCCCTTTCCCTTCAATCCATTGATGCTGCTTAGAAAGAGGAATGTGGAGCGTTGCACATTCGTGTCTGCTCTAAATACGGAGGTCTCCTATGATCCTGGCCCTGCTAGAAGATCCCAGGGGTGTCTTCGGTACCACCCTGTGCGTTAATTAAAAGGTGTGTGTCAAATCCTAAACTGTAACATCCTTTCTTCTAACTGTGAAATAATCACCTGGGTTTAAAAAAGCATTACATCAAAAACGACAAACGAGCAGAGGCAGGGGCCAGGAACGCGACTGGTTGCCAAAGGCCAGCCAGGGGTCGGATCGAGGAAAAATGAGTCTTTGATGGAGAAAGGAAGCATTTTTGCATTAAACGGGAGGGCTTCTAGGTTGAGTAACTGCATCTGAATCCAGACTCTACGGATTCAGCTTCTTTCAGCATTTTTAACTGAGCCCGAATTACATTGTAGGAAAAAAGGAGGTAGAGTCAAACGAGTCATCAACCTAGAGCAGGGGTGTCCAAACTTGGCAACTTTAAGACTTGTGGACTTCAACTCCCAGAATTCTGGGAGTTGAAGTCCACAAGTCTTAAAGTTGCCAAGTTTGGACACCCCTGACCTAGAGTCATTATATTCCCACAAATAGTCTCTTGAATTCCATTAGTTCTTCTCTAGCACCAATAAAGGGACGCGGTGGCTCAGGGGCTAAGACGCTGAGCTTGTCCATCAGAAAGGTCGGCAGTTCAGCAGTTCAAATCCCTAGCGCCGCATAATGGAGTGAGCTCCCCTAACTTGTTCCCAGCTTCTGCCAACCTAGCACTTCGAAAGCATGTAAAAAATGCAAGTAGAAAAATAGGAACCACCTTTGGTGGGAAGGTGACAGCGTTCGGTGCGCCTTCAGTGTTTAGTCATGCCAGCCACATGACCACGGAGACGTCTTCGGACAGCGCTGGCTGTTCGGTTTTGAAACAGAGATGAGCACCGCCCCTTAGAGTTGGGAATGACTAGCACGTATGTGCGAGGGGAACCTTTATCTTTAGCACCAATTTAGTGCTGACCATGAGTTGAGTAGACTCTTGTGAATAGGCAGGAGCAATAAATCATCTTAACCGGAACTTGGTGTTCTCTGAGCTTGCTTGTTTTCTTGCAGACGTCTCATTACCACACTAGGCAACACCATCAGCACTGTAAGGGAGTGGGGTTTGCTCTCTGTTGATAGACAAGTAGCCTGCCCTGTCAATGTTGGTGGAAGTGATCTTAGTCATTCGTGGATCAGGCTGCTGTCTACTGTTTAATTGTCTGAGTTGGTAGTTCCTTGACTGGGGTGTTGTTTATGGCTCCAACCCATGACTTCTTCACCTGGGGCGCATAATGGTCGTCATCATTGTTTCCTTTTGAACATCTCAAGAAGGAGATGGAAACTTCTCTGCCTTTTATCTTGGTTTCCTGTTAATACTCATTTGATATTCAGAGCTAAAGACCTCGAGATGAACTCAACTTCCCGGGCATTACCTCTGTGCCGTGTTCTTGGCGTTGACATCAAAGCAGCTTGCCGTTGTCTTCTTCCAAGATTTTTTTTCTTAACGGCTTCTTCAACCTTGGAGGGAGAGGTCCTAGGTTTGGCCCAGACATGCCTTTCCACGTGGCACCTGCAGAGGGAGCTCTGGGATTCCTTCATGGTTGTTAGGAAGGTCTCATTAGCTATTCAACCCCTTCTGAGATGTTCTTCCTTTTCATGTGGACATGAAGCCCACCACGAACGTCTTGGCTGAGCATGGAAAGAAAGAACATGCGCGGGCTTTAGATTTCCTCTACAGAGATGAGTTTCACATAATTTAACCACCGGTTCACCCTGCACCAAAAATATGAGTGCGCTCCTTCTACGCACGTGCGCAGCCTTCCGTGCAATGTGCCTCCCTCATGCGCAGGGCTTGTACGCATATGTGCGGCTTAGAAAACGTGGCTAAATAGAACAGCATAGCGCCAGGACGGGTGGGTGGCCCACCTGCAGGTCGCCACGACCGGTTCACCTAAACCAAGCCAAACTGGCTGAATGCCACCACTATGCCCTCTACTACGACCGTTTTCTTAGGAACATCCCAAATCTCCATCCAGTGGTGGGATTCAAAATTTCTCACTACTGGTTCTGTGGGCGTGGCTTTGTGAGTGTGGTGTGGCTTTGTGGGTGTGGCGGGGGAAGGATACTGCAAAATGCCCATTCCTTCCCCACCCCATTAACCTGCTTTCAGGGCAACAAAAGAAGATCCGCTGGGAGGCGGCAGGGGCGTGGCCAGCCAATTTGCAGGCTCTCTGAACTACTCAGAATTTCCACCTCTCTCTCTATCAGACGTCTAGATGTGAATTTGGGGTGTGGGTGCAGTGGGTCTTATCTCAAGCCCCCTGTTATGCAACCAGATAGTAGGCACACTTGACCAGACCAACTGCACAATAAAGGAAGTGAATTCCAGGCCAGGAAGAAATATAATGTAGATATATAGCTTTCTCCCCTGGTGGACTAAACGGAAGGCCTTTCTCAACAACCGTTGGGTTTCAGGCCTCCTTTATGCCTGAGTTCGGATCTTGGTTTGGAGTGGCTAAAACCTCTGTAAGTAGTTAAGTTCTGTCGGGAGGGATTTGGGGTTCTGTTTCCAAACTCTGCTGGGAAAAAATAGGGCTGGTTTGTTTGTACGGTCCTCCCCACAGAAAAGAAAAATAAGAGAAAGTTTGTGTTTTTGAAACACACGCATAGGACATGCATACACACACACGCACACACATACAAGCATTGGAGAAATATTTGGAAAGCCGGAGAACGGGAGGCGTGCCAGATCAGTGCTGAAAAACACAGCCATGTGTGTCTTAGCACACTGCCAGTTGGCCAGGAAAACATTCCAGACCTACTGGTTGGTTTTGGGTGGGAGAAGCTGTGAAGGTGACTTGGAGATGCTTCCAGCACAAGATTCCCTGTTTGCGCAGGGGAGCCACAGGGGGAGGAAGCCACTGCTTGTGGGCTTCGTCTCTGAATCTGTGGCAGGTGGTTTTTTCCCCCTTTGACCACCATTGAAATGGGCCTCTTTCTCTAGCAGGCTAGGATACCAACATTGTTTGCGGTTATTACGTTTAAATTCTAACCACGTTCTTTGCCATCTCTCCCTCTCTCTCTCTCTCTCTCTTCCTCACTCCTTCTCTCTGTGTCTCTTTCTCTCTTCTCTCTCTCCTTCCCTCCCTCCCTCCCTCCCCCTTTCTCTGTTATTCCAGGGCACAGCTTCTGATTAAGTCATATGTTCTTGTCTTGTTTTTTCCCCCTTAAGCTGATGCGCTTAAGCATTCTTTGTACTTTTAGCAGCTGACAAAGAGATCCTGTCTGTTTTCAGCCAACTTATCTACTTCTGTGAGGTGTGTGAGTGTGTGTTAATACTCACACAGCCCTAGGAAACATAGGTTACTCCCCCCCCCCGCCCCACAGAAAAAAAGAACTTTTCAACAAAGGGAAAACTTTTTCTCACGGGAATCTTTGTCATCAGCATCATAGACCTTTCTTAGTTTTGCAAAATCCTTCCCCCCCCCCCTCCTTGCTGAGTATTCGTTTTGGTTGCAATGAACTGAACCACAAAGGCGACAGGGGTTTCTCTCCCTTGGTGTCCCCTCTAGATTGTTGAATGTGGGGTGATTGGCTCCGTCCTCCCCCACCAGGGAAATCCCCATTGCAGAGCGGATGCTGCACAAACAAACACACGCTTTCTCTCGGGCACACAACTGCAGAGGAGCCTTTCCAAAGCAGGACCAGTCAAAGCGGGAGTTGTAGAGTTGCCATCTCAGTACGCCTGGGGGCAGCAAGCCGCTTCAGACTCTCTCGCTTGGTCTGCTCCGGATAGGAAGCGAGCGAGCAGGGGATGCAAACCCAAAGAGAAAGCAAATTTGGTTGGCTCCGTGTGGTAGCTGCTCAGTAGAGTAAGATATATATATATATATTTGCAATGGGTAAGTTGTTGGGCATCCGTTGGCTTCAACGAAGCATTGGGCAACCCAAAGAAAATGTACATCCTGGCGTTTTGGGGGGAAGGGGATTGCAAAGCAGCCCATCTGTTCCTCCCAAGCAACTAGGAAACCTGGCTGAAAGTTAGTCCAAGTGTGAAGTTTCATCCTCTGACCAAGAAGGCAAAAGAGCATTGCTCCATTTCGTGTGTGTGTGTGTGTGTGTGTGTGTGTGTGTGTGTCCATTCCCAGAGGCATGAATAAAGGGAGAATGGCACCTGCACCATCTGGCCAGGAGGGGGAGCCCCACCACAGACTGCTGATTGGGGAGCAAAGCAAAAGAACTAAAAGCAAGAGATAATTTTTATTTTTTATTTGTATCCCGCCTTTATTGTTGTTGTTGTTTTTACAAATAACTCAAGGCAGTGAATACACACAATATTCCTTTCCTCCTCCTCCTCTTTTCCCCACGACAACAACAACAACTCTGTGAGGTGGGTTGGGCTGAGAAAGAGAGGGACTTTCCCAAAGACACCTGCGGATTTTCATTCCTAAAGCGGGACTAGAACTCCCGATCTCCTGGGGATTGGCCCAAACGCACCCATCCAACTTTCATGGCTAAGGCGGGACTAGAATTCAGAGTCTCCTGGGGATTGGCCCAAAGTCCAATCAGGCTAACTGTCCTGGTTAAGGCGGGACTAGAACTCCCGATCTCCTGGGGATTGGCCCAAACGCACACAGCCGGCTTTCATAGTGTGACTAGAATTCACACCCTCCCTCTTTCTAGCCTGATGTCTCAACCACCAGGCCTAACTGGTCCCCTTTGCAATTGTTTTGCCCACACAAAAAAAGGTTTAGTTGTGTGGATTGGAAAGAGAAATTGGAGGGCCGAGGAAAGGAGGGAGCTGGTCTTTGGGAGGGCAGAAGAACAAGCAGAACTCTGGTGATGCTGGGGCGGGGGGGGACCCAGCCTCCCCCACAAAGCAAAGACATGCAGCTGGCTGTAGCCGGACATTTGCCCAGGTTTCTTTTTTTTCAAAGAGCAGGGACTTCCTTCCTCTTGCCTTTAGTCAAGAGCAGCCAAACAATAGTAACCAAAAACAGCTTTCCTGAATATTGTTCCTTTGCAAAGATGCTAAGAAGAGCTGCCTTTCTGGAATGCCTCGGGGTGGAAGTCAAGTCGAACCCGGGGCAGGAGGGCAGAGAGGAAGGACTCGAGCACGTCTGGCTGGATTTTTGCTCCAGTTTGCAGGGCGGTTGTTCAGAGCATGAAGCAAACTGCTTGTCCCGACAAAAAACCCTTTTATTAATGAATTCTGCTCATTCCCATCCAACAAAGTCTTTCGAGGGAGGATTTACAGTCACAGACCTTATCTGGCTTGGAGAGCTGACAGGCCGAGATCTGCAAAACTTTGCAAGGAGTCTTGGAGAGTCAGGAACCAATTAAGTGAACTAATTGTCTCCTGCAAACTCCACTCCTCTTTCGCTCCTCTTTTATTTCCTCTGGGAGGGGCCATTCACCATCCACCTGTGTCCTTACTCCCAAATCAACCCTTGCTTTTTAGCTGTTCCCTTCATCTGGCAACTCTGTGCATGTGCATACTGGGAACAGGCTCCAGCTGTTCTTCTGCCTCACTGATGTCTGACTCTGAAGGCAGCTGATAACTGTCAGACGGCCTTGGCCTCTGCCTCCGACACAGAGCCCTCCTCAGAGCCTTCCCCAGACTCCAGGACTGGCCCCTGTTTCCCCCCAACCTCCTCACTATCCGACTCTGCTGCCAGCTCTGCTGGCCACTGGCAGGCCACAACAGCGGTGGGTGCCAGAGTCTCCGCCATGCCTTCTGCGGGGCCTTTTGCTCTTCCTTCTCTGCTGGGCCTCTTCTCCCAAGCAGCCCTGCTTTGCCCTGCCCTGCCAGGTGTCTTGGATGGCCTCGTATTCCTGGAGCTTAATGGGCAAAGCCAGTTTTTAAATGGCTTTTTAAAAAGTTGTCTTTGAGGAAGCTGTGCAGCTGTCCCGAGTATCGACATCCTGTCTCTTGCCGGGAAGGGAGGAGTCGCTGCAAATAATGAGATAGGCGACACTCCGGGTAATTAGAAGAGGAAGCGAAGATCCTTCTGGAGAAAATGTCTTCCCCCAGGATTTAGTCCTCTTCGCCTCCTGGATCTTCCTCTGCATTTATGGCCAGGATCCCACGATCACAAGCAAAAAACCCACACCCCAATTGTGGAAAATAGGTTCACTTAACGACTGCAGCATTCGCTTAACAGCTGCCACAAAAAAGGACATAAAATCCGGCAGGTGTGACCCAGTGGTGAAATTCCGTTTTTTTTACTACCGGTTCTGCGGGCGTGGCTTGGTGGGTGTGGCAGGGGAAAGGATGCTGCAAAATCTCCATTCCCTCCCCACTCCTGGGGCCAGCAAGAGGTGGTATTTGCCAGTTCTCCAAACTACTCAAAATTTCCTCTACCGGTTCTCCAGAACCTGTCAGAACCTGCTGGATTTCACCCCTGGTGTGACTCACTTAACACCTGACCTATGGCAATCATTCTGGCCTCAACTGTAGTCATAAGTTGACCAATATTTTCATTAGGTTGTGTATCATTTCCCCCTATGCCCACTCACACAAACACACACACCACATATCCAAACGGATATTTCCCCCAAACCCCAAACTCCTGAAGACGGGAGCTGCAATAAATCACGGATTTGCTGACACTGCAGAGCATTTGCTAACATAGAGCATCTTCCTTGAGGTTGACACTCCATTAATCTTACTCTGCTTCCTTCAGGGAAAAGAAACACCCAGCCTGGCTCTTTTGCCATCGCAGGGGAGTGGGTCGGCCTCGATTAGTGTGGAATGTGGGGTGGGGAGGGGGGGAATTGTAGGCTAGGGTCACCGTTGGGGCACCTCGTGACTTCTGAGAGCCAATAGTCCATCTTCCATTCCACATTGTAGCGGCCAAGGCTGTTCCTGCTTAGTGCACCATTGCAAGGAGATGTCAGGTCAGGATGAGATCCAGGGTGCAAAAAAATAAAAAGAAAACTTGATTTTTAAAGAAAGGATGAGATCTGGGGTGGAAAACAGGCGTCCCTCCATGTGACCAGGAAGAGGGGAAGCAAGTTCTGATTTCCTCAAAGATCCTGCCCAGAAATGAACAGATTAACGTTGGCAGAGAAGGAAGAATCAGAGCATGATAAGAGATGGGGATGTTTTTATCACTGGATAGAAAATCCATACAGAGGCAAAAAAGAAACAGAAGATTGAATCATTTGGAAAAGAATGTAGAATTATAGGGGAGGGGTTGAATTAAAAGACCATGGAAATGTAAAGGTAAAGGTAAGATAAGAATAGATTAAAGATGATGTTAGATATGATGACACAAAGATTGTACCCAGATGACATACTGTAAGATTAATGATGTAAGAGAGGTTGGGGGGGGGACTTTTCAAAAAATAATAATAATAAAACACGCTGCCCAGAAAATGAGTGTGGAACACAACAGAAGCCCCTGACACAGAAGCATTTTCTGGCAGCACACGTAACGTAGAAGGGAAACTTGCCAATCCCTCAACAGAGGCTGGCATACTCAACCGTCCAGCTCCCAGATGGGGCAGGGGGTAAATCATGCAAGATCACCTTGGGGAGCCCTTTCTGTTTTTCTGCATTCTCTCCACACCTCCTCCCCCAACTCTGGAGAGACTCAAAAGTAGCCCAGTGGCCCAGAACTACACACACACGCACACACACGCACACACACGCACACACACGCACACGCACACACACACACACACACACGCCAAGGCCCACCAGGACTCGTGATTCCCACGGCTTTGCTAGCAGCTAAGTGGGGTTGTCTAAAAATAGATGCTTTGGTTTTTGACAAAAAAAAACAGGCCGGCTTAAAAAGATGCAGAAATAAATGAGGCACTTGCGGGTGAGTGTGTGTGTGTGTTTGTGTATTTGTGTGCGCGTGTTGCACAACAAAGAACAATATAGCACATCCTGGAAAGGCTAGCTTTAAGCACAGTATCAGAGAATCTGATGAGTCCTCAGGAAAAGGAGGGATGAGCGAGCAAAGGGAGGAGGACGGGCCCGGGATAAAAAAATGAGTCATTCTTAAAACAAGAGGAGGCTGGGATGACACATCACCCATCTGTCAGGGGAGCCAGGCGGACAAATGGCCATTGTTCTCCCATGACGGATGGAACAGGCCGATCTGGTGCTCGGTCTTTCTGAGTGGCCTTCATGGCAGCTCCCTGGACTGGTTTTTCTTCAAGGATGCTCAGCAGGCATGACCAACCCTCCATTCATGGTCATGAAGCATCTCCGTGGCATCTGGGAGGGTCACGTTTAGGGAGGGAATCCAGATCAGAAGCCCATTGAGGCCAACTAGTTCTGGTTTGTTGTAAGCTTACATACACAGAATCTTGCAAGCTTGAAAGAATCTCTCTTTTTCACACACCCCTCCCCACCCATAGAGTCAAAGAAACTAGAGAGGGTCCCTTCACAGTTGTTTGCCATAGCCACATTCTGTCTGTGGTCTCATCTGTCTCTTGTCCCACCATTTGGCCTTTGTGGCTCTTCCCCCTCCCCTCCCCCATCTCACAAGGTCATAATCTTGTAGGCCAGTGATGGGCAAAAAGGGGAGTGTGCGAGCATCCACTTGCCTGCTGGGCTGCAACCCGGAAGAGAAGCTGCCCAGGGAGCAGGCACGGACCGGAAAATGAACTTCTGGTTTCCGACGCACACATGCGCGCCAGCCAGATAGTCTTCCGGTTACTGGCATGCTTGCGTTCGCGATGATCAGCTGGCCAGCGGAGATGCTTATGCCAGAAAAAAGAAGACCAGCTGTTCCAGTTTCTGGCACTGACGCATTCACGAAGGCCAGCTGACCTGGAAGAGAAATGGGTGACGCCGCACAGGCCAGGCGGCAGGGCTCTGCGTGCCACTTTGGGCACGCGTGCCATAGGTTCGCCATCATGGTTGTAGGCCATATGTGTGAGACGGGCAGCTATATAAGCGACAACAGTCAATCAAGCCACTGTCAGTATTTAGGGACCTATTGAGAGCCCTGGTCCAAATCATCTGGAAAGATGCTGCTATAAAAAGGGAGGTGCTGGAGCAACTCTGTGGCACCCCTGGAGCTCTCCAGGGTCCTGAAACCTTACAGCTCACCTGGGTCCCAGCCACCTTGTTAGCTCTGCTGAGTCATCGCCTCACCTGAGCAGTTCCATACCTGTTGTCAACTCCTAACGTTGCCATAGTGAGAGAAGGGGAGGAGCGCATTCCATGCATACTTTCAGCTAAAGTCGGATCTCAGATTGCTGCAGCAGGCTTGGGAGGGGTGCACCTCATTGGGGAACGTGATTCATGACACAGACTGAGGGGAGGGAAGGAACAGGGGTAAAGTTCAGCTATAACTCAGACAAAGCTGGCCAGCTGCAGAAAGACCTTGCCTAATGGTGCTCCTAATAAATGACTAGTTTTTTTTATTGAAACTTGGCTTGATACACATGAATCAATTAGGGCATTTTTAGGAAACCTGACACCTGTATCTTTTCACTTCCATTGTCCACCATCCCAGTAGACTGTTCTTTCCTGCCTAGAATTGAGGGGGGGGGCTAGAAGACCTCTAAAGTCCCTTCCAGCTCTATTCTGAATCAGAATAATGAATGACTTGTTTTCAGCACCAATTTAAGAATCACTTTGTAAATAGAAAAAGGCAACATTATATCTGGCAGAATGGGAATACTTGTTCCAAGTATGGCTGTGTGTGTGTGTGTGTGTGTATGGATGGAGTGCAGTCCTAAGTCTGTGGCTCCTCACCTTTAAATACAAAAGAAATACAAGTTTGGCAGGTTTTTGCTATGCACACCAACCCTAAATCGACTCTGATCAAGTTCCTGATGTCGCAACTGGTGCTTAGTATTTATTCTTATTTACTTTATTTGAAAAATTCGTGCGGCCTCCGATTTTATAGCCGAGTCTGTTTATAATAAATTTGCATTTCTGTTCTCCTATCTCGGATGTCCTCTTTGTCAAGAATTCTTTGCAGAATTCTCTGCAAAGACTTTTTCAGAGCCCAAAGTCTCTGCGAAGTATCTTGTTTGATGATTTCTCCGGTCGTCTCATGAATCGGGAGCAGCAATCATGATTTTGGAAGAACGGATGAACTGTTCTGCTGTATGGAGCCAGGGCAAGGGATGGGAAATTGTCCTTGCTGATATATTCCCATTGTGCTCAGGTTAAGAAAGCCGTGATGTCACTGGATTTTGGGATGTACCAGGACTGGACAAACAGCCCTAACGTCCTGTTCTTCCTATGGAAGGAGAGAAACTCAGAACTGGAGAAAAAGGATATTAGCTCTGAAAGATCAGGGCAAGAATGGCTCGCGGGGTTTATATCCGAGGACTTAATCCGAGGAGATACATGCCAACTTGTCTTTGTCCTGAATGAAAGCTAAGAGCTCAAGATTGCTGCTTGCCCAGAGGGAGTATCAGTCTCTTAATTTTGGTTGCTTCAACAGAGAACTAGACAAATGCACGGAAGGGGCTAAACTAGAGTTACTATTTATACCAAATATCCATACCTGTGAAATAGACCAGAACTAAGAATAGTCCTGTTCAGGAGCTTCTTAGATGCATGGAGTTGGCCACATGGAAGCTTCTTAGATGCATGGAATTGGCCACATGGAAGCTTCTTAGATGCACGGAGTTGGCCACATGGAAGTTTCTTAGATGCATTAGATGAATTGGCTACTGTGGGACACCCATGCTGGGCCAGATCCACCATTGGTTCAACCCAGCAGGCTTCTTCCTATATGGTAGCAGCTCAGAGAGGATGGCTGAGTGGATGGGGAACTAAATTTACTCCTTTTCTTGAGTCCTTTGGGCTTAGATGGGCGTTGCATGAGCAAGACAAGAGCTGTGACTTCTCCAGCATCTGCCCCATTGCCTCTTTAGCAGCAGTGCCTATGAGGAAGCAGGGCCGTGTATTATTCAGGAGTTCATCGGTGCAAACCTAGGATCCACTTTGGGGAGTGGGTGAAGGTAGAAGCTGCATCTCATTTTGCCAACAACTGTGGAGTGTAGCTGGGAGCAATGGCTTGCAGGAGCAAACCATCTCCATCTTCTGCTGAAGAAAAGGTAGGATTGGGGTGGGCCTCAAAATTTTTAGCAAGGGGTTCTCTGCCCGGCTGCTGGGTGGGCGTGGCCATGGTGGGTGTGGCCATGGTGGGTGTGGCCTAGTCAGCCTCCTGGACCACAGCAGGGGTGGGTGGGTGTTTTTGCCCTCCTGGGCTCCGGAAGTCTAACCAGGTCTTCCCAAACTTCAAGTAGACCTCTTTTTCACCCTCTCCAAGCCTCTGGATGCACCTTGCACTTACCTGCATCCAAAAAGGGATGAGTGGGGACTCTTGGGTGTCCTGCTTTGAATGTTGCTTGGATGTGTCCCTTCCGGTCTTCGGTTGGTCAGTCAACTTTTCTTTCTCTTTTCCTGCCCTTTGCTTGACCGGAGGATTTTAGTGGAAGCTGAAGTCAATAGACTGAATTGAGTGCTGAGTTCTGATTTGGAGGGAGGTAGATTTGAACCATCCCAGAGACAAGACAGAGGTGAACAATTTCTCTAGCATTGCCCCAGATTTTGCATGCATATGGATATGTGTCCATGAAGTCACCCAAACCCCAGTCTCTCTTCTTCTTCTTCTTCTTCTTCTTCTTCTTCTTCTTCTTCTTCTTCTTCTTCTTCTTCTTCTTCTTCTCCTTCTCCTTCTCCTTCTCCTTCTCCTCTTTTTTTTGACTCACAGCTGTAACTAACCTTCCTAACATGGATTGTCAGGGGGAAAAAATTTCAACTTTGTGCTGATGGCTTGCAAGAAAAAAAAAACAGATCTATGCCGTGACAGCGTGCAAAGCTCCTGGGACATGTCATGAGAAGAAGGGCAGTTTCTGTCATCCTCCTGAGTCTCTTGAGAGTTTCTGTGCATCTTCTGAGGAAGTCCCTGTGAAGATCTCAGACCTTTCTCTCCCTTTCTTCTTCTTTCTTTTAACCTTCAGTTTGTACCCTTTTATCTAATTGCTATTAACGTTTTCAATATGGGAAGGTTGCAAGTGATGCGCAGTTGTCATAAGCCACTTTCTCCAGTGCTGTTGTGACTTTGGGGGGTAGACGAGCGGTGGTACGTTGAGGACTGCCTTTGTAGCTTCCAGTCTTGTCGGAGAAGGAAGTTTGGTTCTGCAGGGTTCTGGAAGATGCAGAATTGTATGTTTTTAAGAGAATAAGATGGAGGGATCAATCAGAATAGAGTCGGAAGGGACCTTGGAGGTCACCTAGTCCAACCCCTTGTTCAAGCAGGAGACCCTATTCCATTCCAAACAAGTGGCTGTCCAGGCTCTTCTTAAAAACCTCCCATGATTGAGCACCCACAATTCCTGGAGGCAAGCAGTTCCACTGATTAATTGTCCTCACCAGCTGGTTTTCGGGTCTCTGCCGTGCATACAAACCCCCAAAATGCAATGTGAGCACCCCCCCCTGCACATGCGCTCCCCCATGCCCCATTTTGGGTCCGGAAGGCCGCCTGCCCCAACCTGAAAGCCAAAATGGCATACAGGGGTGCTGTGTGAGCCCCCTCCCACGCCCCTTTTCCCCCTGGAAAGACTGCTCCAACCTGGAAGGCAAAAGTGGGGGGGGGGGGACGGAGCACATGCACAGGGGCCTTTACATTGCATCTTGGGACTGTGTGCGCTTGCTTGCTTTGGGGACTTGGCCCCAAAAAGGTCTCCTGCTTGGGTTGGACTAGAAGACCACCAAGGTCCCTTCCAGCTCTATTCTGATTGATTGAGATCCCCGAATTTCCTGGAGGAAGAGGCGTGGTGGCCCCAGGCATTGGGAGGGGCTTAAGGAAGAGGACTCCCCCGTGAGGCAGAAGCCCTTGAAATTGCATCCTGTCACTTCCCACCTTGTTGGGAATGCCCGGCCTGGGTGTCATCTCAACAATGTTTAGGAGGAAGGATGTTCAGTTTTTGGCATCCCAAAGCATCCTCGTCCTGTCGGGGAAATCAATTACGCACGGTGCCTCTGTGCTCTGGCTGTGCACTTCTCTGTTGGGTTTTACAATTCTCCTCCCCTCCCTCGGACCTATAAATAGCCGCCACAAAACGCCGAAGCCACAGCTCCCTGCCTTGATGTAGATTTATAGCACCGATTGGGCCCGGCCAGACCGAGAAGAGAGGCAACGTGGGGCTGATACGTTTGGCCTTTGCCCGGGTGATTTTATCTGATCGGTGGGCTTGGCTGGGGTCGGTCTCCATGTTGGCTTCTCCTTTGAAGTGTCCTGGAGGAAAAGGAGGGTTTGGGGAGGGGAGGACAATGAAAAGGGGAGGAGAGATGCTTCGATAAGGTGATAAGGTCCCTGCTGGCCTTCCCTGCTTGATGAAAGCCAAACTATTTGTGTCTGGTTCAAATAAGAAGAGAAGCCATGATAGGAGCTGGTGGATCAAAGCAGATCACTCTGCAGACACCCAGGCTTCTTTGCATGTTGTCCACATAAGCAACCATCACTGGTGCCGATGGAGCATGGCTGGCTGGGAAACCCTGGTTGACTGAGGATTTCCGTAGACATCTGTGGAGTTGAAGTCCACAACTCTTAAATTCATCAAGATTGGACACCCTTGCTGGACAAGGGGGTGGGGATTGTGCTGTCCCCCCATATCTGGCCTAAGATATCTGAGAAAGTGTACAAGAGTTGATGTTTGAGGGACCCACTGAAATTTGAGTGCCATGATGGGCCTTGTATCTTCTCATGGCCTACAACCTTTGGGACACTGCCCCGAGTAAAGGACCCCTGGCAATCATTGGCTGAATTGTTCAAATTTTAAGCACAGGTCAAATGCTTCAATATTTGCATTATCCATTTCCTTTCTCATATTCACCCAAAACTAACATCCGTGGCTTCATAATGATTGTTGTGTGTGATTGACTACAAGTTCTGAGAACCTTCAAAGTTCTTCTGACGACTGGTTTGATCTTGATCGGTGTAGCCTGCAGAATAAACACTCCAGCTTTCTTTTCTTAAGCTGGGTTCA
Organism: Natrix helvetica; assembly: GCF_964273705.1. NCBI lineage: Eukaryota > Metazoa > Chordata > Lepidosauria > Squamata > Natricidae > Natrix > Natrix helvetica. The sequence goes on from NC_138556.1 coordinate 19,740,446, forward strand.
GATTTAGCATTGGTTTAGCATCTCCTGTGAATGAATCCACCTTTTTTCCCTTGTCTTTCTCTTTGCTATCATCTACGACTCCCAGTTGGAGTTTACCAGGAAAATGCTCCTTTAGAGTCTCACTCTTCGTATTGCCTTGGATCTCTGGTTTTATGCCCTGATAGATAGAATAACAGAGCTGGAAGGGACCTTGGAGGTCTTCTAGTCCAACCCCCTACCTAGGCAGGAGGCCCTATACCACTTCAGACAAATGGTTATCCAATCTCTTCTTAAAAACTTCCAGTGTTGGAGCATTCAAAACTGAATGCCGTATTCCAAGTGTGGCCTTACCAAGGCCTTATAAAGTCGTATTAACCCTTCACGTGATCTTGATTCTATCCCTCTGTTGATGCCGCCTAGAACTGGGTTGGCTTTTTTGGCAGCTGCTGCCCACGGCTGGCTCCTATTTAAATGAAATGGAAGAATCAGAAAATTCAAAACTACTCTGGCGATTGAAAAATGGCACTTTGTCAGACACAGACAGGAGTTTATCCAGCTAGATGAAAAGCAGCGATTCCTGATGACCACTGCTTTTGATCTGGGTAGTGGTGGAAAAAATAAGTATCCTAGATTTATGTAGTCGGTGTCTCCATGTTTGGCTTTCTCTTTCAAAAGCCATTTCTATTTTCTATGAAGTCCCCTCCCCCCCCAACTCTATGCTGATAGATGTAAAACTCATAAAACTTTGCCTGCCGTTTCAAATCCATTGATAGCGATCCAGAGTCATTCATTTCTCTTCCTGTAGCTCCCCTCCTCCACGTCCTTGATCTTCCAAAGTTATTTTAAATTCCACGGGGCTTAAGCCCTGGCCGGCAGTTTGGGGGGTGGAGGTGGGGAGACTTCAAACAGAAAAGTCACACGCACAAAAGTGGGAGGGGGCCAGGGGGGCGCTGGGGGAGGGAGGCTTGCCAAATCTTTGCTTAAACCAACATGCTTGAGATGGAGGGAGGCCAAAACAGATGAACTCAAGAGTCCAAAAGTGGGTTTATATTTGTATAACATGCATGACAGAGAGGTAGATCCCCCAACAGCCCTTTCCCAGAACTTGATTTATGAAACAGAACCAGCCCCACAATAACCAGCCTGTATATTTTGCACCAAAATGCAGCAGAATTCAACAGTGTGTTGGTTTGCAAACTCTTGGAACCAGAGAGAACGGTTTTCACAGTCTGTGCTCCTCTTTCTTTCTTTCTTTCCTTCTCTTTTTCTTTTCTTTCTTTTCTTCTTTCTTTCCTTTCTCTCTCTCTCTCTCTCTCTTTCTTTCTCTTTCCTTTCTCTCTATTTATTTTCTTTCTTTTTCTTTCCTTTCTTTCCCTTTCTTTCCTTTCTTTTTCTCTCTCTTTCTTTCCTTTCTCTCTCTCTCTTTTTCTTTCTTTTTTCTCTTTCTTTCTTTCTTTCTTTCTTTCCTTTCTCCCTCTTTCTTTCTTTCTTTCTTTCTTTCTTTCTCTCTCTTTGGCTCTTTCCTTTCTTTCCTTTCTCTCTCTCTTTTTCTTTCTTTCTTTCTTTCTCTCTTCCTTCCTTCCTTCCCTTCAGCAGTCTGTCTGAGGAGGAAACACAATTGCTGGGGCCAGAGATAAGAATTAGTCATGTGTGCAAATGAAAACCAAACAGAGATAGAAGGAGGCTTATGTCAACCACGTGTGTTCACCCAGGGCAAGCCATTGAAGCTTCTGGCTTAACAAGAAGGCATTCCTGACATATTTTTGGCTGGAAAAGAACCACCAGATCCCAGAGTGTTTCCAGATTGCACCAGGCTCCTTCAAATGAGCCGTTTGTCCAGATTTTGTCAGCAGCATTCCTTCATCCTTCAAGAAAGTTTGCCCCTTACTATGCAGGGCCACCATTCAAAATTTGCAGAGGAAGGTGAAGCTGTTTTCCTCCTGTCTTCTTCAAGAGCCCTAAGGTGGCACTTCATAAATTCCTCCTAAGTTCCTCCTAAGTTCTTCTTAAGTTCCTCCTAAGTTCTTCCCAAGGTGACTTCATAAGCAGGAGGGAGTCAACTGGGCAGTCAGTGAAGGGGGTCATGGTTAGGTGCTGGGGCTTTGGGTCAGGACCAACCGGTGTGTGAATGAGCACTCCCCAAGCTGAGGATGGGCGCACTGGTCTGTGTTAGTAGGTCGGGTGAGATTAAAATAACAGTGGTAAGTTGATCTGAGTTCCCTGATGGGCAGCAAACACATTTAATACAGATAGTCCTCGACTTATGGCCACATTTGAGCCCAAACTTTCTGTTGCTGAAGTGAGACATTTATTAAGTGGGTTTTGCCCGGTTTCACTACCTTGCTTGCCACAGTTGTTAAGAGAACCAATGCAGTTGTTAAGTGAGTAACAGTCATTAAGTGAGTCCAGCTTCACTGACAGTGAGGACAATTAATCAGTGGGACAACTTGCCTCCAGAAGTTGTGAATGCCCCAACACTGGAAGTCTTTAAGAAGATGTCATTTGTCTGAAATGGTATAGGGTTTCCTGTCCAGGCAGGGGGTTGGACTAGAAGACCTCCAAGGTCCCTTCCAACTCTGTTATCCTATCCTATCCTATCCTATTCTGCATTCTTTTCCTATTACTTCATATTTCTATTTCTGTTTCTGCTTCTTCTTCTACTTTTACTCCTACTCTATTCTATTCTATCCTATCTTATTCTCTATCCTATCCTCTGTTCTGTTCTATTCTATTCATTTGGAATTCAATTCTATCCTACCCTATTCCTATTCCTACTCTTATTCCTATTCCCTGTCCTGTCCTATCCTAAACGTAAATGCTGGCTGCCAGCAACCTTGGGTGGTTGTGAGTGATGGCACCAGCCAGTAAGTAAGGAGGAGAAACCCTTAATAAAAGCCTAAATGGTCAGAAAGATGCAGGAACGTGCAGCCCAAGGCAGACCTTTCTCTGACATCAGCCAGAGATCCGAGTAGCAAATACAGATTGGTTGGGAGACAGAGAAAGGCTGACGATCTTCGGGGAGAGAGAGAGAGCGAAGCCTGGTGCTTGTGCTTATGGCACCGGCCCAGGAAAGAGAGGCAGGTTCTTAGAAGGGAACACACGTTGTGCCCACTCAGCAGATTGGCCCCATCCGCAGTGCCTACGGAGAGGAAAGAGGGGGCAGAGAGGGGAGAGCTTCCTTTCCCAAGCACAGGATCTGCAAGCAGGTGGGAAGCCTGGAGGCCCGCAGAGCTCACCTCGGTGGCTCTAACCGTTGGGTTGGGGTAGCAGCAGCCAGGCCCAGCCAACCTAGGAAGACGTGGACGAGAGATCCAAGCTGGAATGAAGGGGGGATTTCCTGACAGAACCCTTGGGAGGATGACTCGTCTCTAGAAGTTTGTGGGTTCTCCATCTCTGGAGGCTTTCAAGAAGAGACTGGATGCCCCTTTGTCCAGAATGGGCCGTTTCTGGAGAAGGCCTATTTGGAAAGAGTCCCATTTTCATGGCTTTCTGATGAGAGCAGCAGGATAATAAAATATCTCAGACACCAGGGCTGAAAAACGTTGAACTCAGTAAAAAATTAGTATGTGGAAACGGATTTGATATTTTTGGCATGATTGGAATCCCACGTGAAGAACTTTTCTGTAAAACCCAAAACCTGATCCGTAGGTGAGGCTAGCATAAATACTGTATTCTGGGAATTAAAAGAAACAGAATAACATGAGCCGGAAGGGGCCAGGGAGGTCTTCTAGTCCAACCTCTGCTCAGGCAGGAGACCCTGTGCCATTTCAGACCAATGCCCATTCTTTTCTTAAAACTTACAGTGATGAAGCTCCCACAACTTCTGAAAGCAAGCCTTCCACTGATCAACCGTTCTCACCAACAGGACATTTCTCCTTCCTTCTTACATGGAAAGTAGACAGATGTTTCTGTTACATCTACACCACCAAGAGTCTGAGATATGATTACTTGTTCTTCCATGGATTCACTATTTATGGCATTTATTCCATTTTTGCACTCTTTTCTTGTTTATCTTACTTCTTTGCCAAAGAGAAGAAAGAAAGAAAGAAAGTTTTCCAGATGCTTTAGTTTTACACCTGAGCATTTATTGATCATCCTCACTTTTTTCAATGTTTCTTTTTGCTACGAGTCCCTGATCTCTTACACCAGGGGTGTCCAAACTTGGGAACTTTAAGACTTGTGGACTTCAACTTCCAGAATTCCCCAGCCAGCCATGCTGGCTGGGGAATTCTGGGAGTTGAAGTCCACAAGTCTTAAAGTTCCCAAGTTTGGACACCCCTGTCTTACACCCTTGTTGTCCAAAAAAGCCGTCGGTTACAAATGGATTTTACCCACCCTGAAATCCAATTCCACGGCCATTCAGTTTTGGAATCTGTGAGGAAAGTGACTTTAGAAGCAGGGACAAGAGTGAATTGGGCAGGACAGAGAAACAGGCAATAAATAAATAAATGAAATCAAATGCAAAATTGGAAGACTATCCTATTATTGCCCAACTCTAAAGAATTCAGTTTCCCCCACATTCTTAACCCCAAGCCTGCGATCAGTGTCAAATTGACCCAACAATGCACAAATAACCTTTTAGGCCCCTTGAAAAAAGCTGCGAGAAGGTTGGCATTTGAAGTCAAACGGCTTGAAAAACCAACGGAAATTATTTCCTTGGTCGTTGCGGTTGCATGGTTTCCCCTTTTGCCTTCTGCCAGGGCTTTAAAAGAAGTCAAAGGAAGACCACGGCCATCAAAAGAAGCTTCTGGTTCTTTCAGCCCGGAGGCAGCAGGGTCTGGACTGTTTTCTGGAGCTAAATTGCCACCACGACAGAGGTGGTTTTGCAGCGAGGGTGGAGACAAAATTCCAGAGGAAACAGCCACTTTACCCTTCTAAAAATTGCACAATTGTGGGCAAATGTTCCTTTGCTCGGGTGCGGCCCTTCCCCACCGAGGACAGGGAGATAACGTATTCAACACACCTAAGCTTAATAGGGTCTCCTCTGCCTTCCCACCCACCCCTTAAGGGCTAGATTTCAAGGTTGCTGGTCCTTGAGCTGTGATTTCTGAATTGTTTGGGAACAAAGTCGAAGCTGTAAATTGCAGGCGAACTTCCATCCATTTGAATAGCTATAACCATCATTCCTGGTTTGAGGTCACTTCGCTTCTTTTCATTTCTGGTTTGAAACAATAACATGCCCCCTCCCAAACTCACTGAGCATCCTGTACAGGAATTCCTTGACTTATGACCATTTATTTAATGATCGTTCAAAATTGGAGGCAGTATTCCAAGTCTGGTCTTACCAAGGCAATATAAAGTGGTAGTACCACGTCTCGTGATCTTGATTCTATCCTTCTGTTGCTACTACTTGGGATTGTATTGGCTTTTTTGACAGCTGCAGCACACGGCTGGCTCGTATTTAAATCATCGTCCACTAGGACTCCAGGATCCCCCTCGCAATTACCGCTGTTGGGCCAAGTTTCACCTGGTTTGTACCTGCACATTTGGTTTTTCTTCCCTAAGTGCAAAACCTTACACCGAATTTCATTTTGTTAGAGAGGGCCCAGCGAGAGCTACCTGTAATTTTCCTGGAGGGAGGAAAATGGGATGTCCCTTTTGTGTGGATGCAGGGACGCGGTGGCTCAGTGGCTAAGACGCTGAGCTTGCCGATCAGAAAGGTCGGTAGTTTGAATCACTGGTGCCGCGTAATGGAGTGAGCTCCTGTTACTTGTCCCAGCTTCTGCCAAGCTAGCAGTTCAAAAGCATGTAAAAATGCAAGTAGAAAAATAGGAACCACCTTTGGTGGGAAGGGAACAGCGTTCTGTGCATGGAGTCATGCCGGCCACATGGCCACGGAGACGTCTTCGGACAGTGCTGGCTCTTCGGCTTTGAAACAGAGATGAACACTGCCCCCTAAAGTCGGGAATGACTAGCACAGACGTGCGAGGGGAACCTTTACCTTTACCTGCCTTAAGATCCTTCCAGGTGGAGATTCTGAGCATCGAAGCTCAACTGTTTGGCCTGCAAAAAATGGGTTCAGGATCCAGAAAATTGCTTCCATCTTATCAATTGCTCAGACGATTACAGCCGTTCTTAATAGGAGCAGAGCTTTAAACGCTAAATTACATTTGTGCTGCGTCTGCAAAGCAAGGACGAAAAGTAGCACACCACGCTGCAGCTTCAGCGAGATTTTCTTCCCTGCCAGAGAAAGCTCAAATGATCCGCTGAGATCCTGGTGGCTCTGCAAAAAAATTTTTTTTAAAAAAATTTCCTTCCTCCAGTGATCCTGTCCTTCCTTACTATTACAGGGGGAACATACAGCGTTTGCCTTGTGGAATAAAGATAATTGCAGCTCCAGGAGGAACTTGGCTATTGCAAAGTATGAAGGGCTGAACGAAGGCCTCCCGCTAAGCCATTGTTTGGTTCCACCACGATCGGCTCGGGAAACCAACATTGGGCTGAATCTGTATAGCAGAATCCATGGCCAACCGGGATTGAGAAAGCACGAACCACCAGGGTAGACAAATACAGCACACCTAGAGGAAACACAAAACATGAGAGAGGAGTTTCTCAACCTTGAAGGTGGGTGGACCTCAACTCCCAGAATTTCCCATCCAGCCATCTCCCAAAAGATGGGAGCATTCTGGGAGTTGAAGTCCACAAACCTTTAAAAAGTTGCCAAGGTTGGACATCCCTGGAGTAGATGCCGCCTTCTCAGTGGCTGCTAGAATTCTGGGAGTTGAAGTCCACCCATCTTAGAGCTGCTAACATTTAAAAACATGGAATTACAGTCTTAACGTAGCTTAGCCCGGATGAAAGGAGAAAACTTCTTGCTGGATGACTTGGAGGGTCTCTGCCCCACCACCCTAGAGATCTTTTGCAGATCTCTCATTAACATGAGCTGCTGATTTTAATTTTGATAGCACAGCCTCAGTATGGAGACCACTCCTGCTGGCCCTGGAGCTCATTCTTCCTGGGAACATTTTAGGAGTGGCCCCAAACATTTCCATTTAACTGTTAATTTTTTTAAAAAAAACTGAATTCTAAGATTTTTTCAATGCATTCCAAAAAATGACGTTGTTTAGAGCCACTAGGACAGTAATGGCAAACCTTTTTGGCACCGAGTGGAAATGTTGCATGCTTGCATGCGCGCTTATCGGGGCCGCGCTCCGGAAAAGCCAAACTTCTGGGCTATAGCACACATGTGTGCCCAACAATCAGCTGACCGGTGTGCATGCGCAGGCCGGTTTTCTGCACTGCCGCATGTGCGAAGGGATCACGCTCCGGAAAAGCCAAATGTTTGTCTTCTGGTGCACATGTGTACCCGACAATCAGCTGGCCAGCACTCATGCGCAGGCTGGTTTTCGGCACTGCTGTGCGCACGAAGGACAGCTGATCATTGCGTGCACATGCAAGCCAGAATCCCGGAAGACAAACAGGCAAGCGCGTGCGTGCTGGGCGACATGGCTTCGCATGTCACTTTGGGCACGCGTGCCATAGTTTCGCCTGCGCGGCAGTAGGAAAATGGCTGACCTATCTTTAAAAAAGAAAGAAAGAAAAAAGCCCGATAATCACAATTGAAGAATGGAAGAGAACTTCTTTTAGGGATAACAATTCTGGAAGAGGCTGCAAAGTTTGTTTTCGGGGGAGAAAGTTTTGCAAGTTGGAGCCGCTCTTGCATGAATTGTTTCTTGGATGCTTTGAGTTTCAAGGCATTGCCGGTGGCTTCTCTTGCAAAGGAGGCTGCATCAAATATTAAACCCCGGAACCTGATACCGTGGAACAGAAGGCGATCCGGTTACGTTACTCTGAGCCCCAGAGAGGCCTTTAATTCAGAAGAAGAGCCAAATGTTAAGACCGGCTCTGAAGGCATCTGGTCCAAAGCAGGTGGGAGAGATGGGACTTACTGCAAGCTGAGGTCACCGTGGATGAGGAGAGGCCAATCAGGAATATCGAAGGAACAGAACGCAATACTGGGCCATTATATTCGAGTTTTGGAAATCATCTTAATGGCATTCAAACCTCCCAGGTCTTTGGGTCTGGGCAAATGAGCCGAGTTCAAATATCCTGCTCAGATAAGAGCTGACTCATTTGTGGCTCAAGATAGGTCGTAAAAAGGAGCCTAGTTTCAGAGTATTTGATGAGTTTGTCCAGGTTGATTCAGTATAGCAAGCCGTGATTAAAATACACCACGGATGAGGGTGCGGTGCGACGCAGCAATCAGCCTGCATTGAAAACAAACTCAGTTTTGTTGGTCGACTTCAGCTCCCAGAATTCCTCAGCCAGGCATGCTTTAAGATGCATGGACTTCAATTCCCAGAATTCCCTAGCCAGCAAACTCTTAAGAGATGAACGTTGACTCCCAGAATCCCCCAGTCTGCAAACTTTAAAATGGGTGGATTTCGACTCTCAGAATTCCCCCGTTAGCATGGTTGAAAAAACGCTTGCTTTAAGGCCCGTCTAACGCTCTCCTCCAAAGACTATAAAAACAAGAACAAAATGGAAACATGTTGTTTCTCCCAAAATTTATCATTTTTGGAAACAGAAACAGACCCGGATAAATAAATAAAGGCCGTTAGCTAAACATGTTGGGCCAGCACAAGATACCATGAAATATATACAGCTCCAGCTGTGCTGGCTTGTGTTTTTAAATCAGGAGTGTCCATTCTCGTATCGGAACACTCCTGGAAAATAAAGTGAATTCTGCAAAGGTTTTGAACCCAGGGGCCTCTCGTACTTCCCGAGCTCCAGCACAGGTTTCCTGTTGTGGTCCCAGCCCTTTCCTTCCCGGCAACTCACACACAGCCGGCCGATGCAAACAATGGAGGCAGAAAGTTTGCAGGCTTTTGTTCACATTATGGATTAAACAGGGTCTGGCATTGCATATAAAGCTATGCCAAAATTCAATGCTGTTCTAACTTCAAACGGGTCCCCAATGAACTGTTTTAAGTCTAGGACTACCTTTATCTATCTAATAACGTGGCAGTATTACCCTACTTTGTATTTGTATTTATTAGTTTGTCAAACATGTACAAGATAGCAGGTATAAATATAAAGATGGATATAAATCAGGGGAGAAATTCAGCAGCTTCCGACAGGTTCTGGAGAAGCGGTAGCGGAAGTTTTGAGTAGTTCAGAGAATTGGCAAATACCACCTCTGGCTGGCCCCCGAATGGGGAGGGAATGGAGATTTTGCAGTATCCTTGGAATGGGAGGATAATGGGGATTTTGCCGTATACTTCCCCTGGAGTGTGGAGGGAATGGGGATTTTGCAGAATCCTTCCCCTGCCACGCCCATAGAACCAGGTAGTAAAAAAAATGAATTTCACCCCTGATATAAATGAAAGAAACAAATACAAATAAATGAGGACAGTAGGACAGGGAGGGAAGGCAGCTGGTGCACTTATGCATGCCCCCTTTACGGCCCCCTTAGGAAATGGGGGAGGTCCACGGTAGACAGCTTGAGGTGGAAGCTGTGAGGGTTAGAGGATGTAACAAGGGAGTCAGGTAGACATTCCAGGTAGAGCCTTCTTATGGGGGGGAAAGGTGGTATTTGGCATTTTTCATGTGTTCAAGCATTATTATTATTTTCCTTTCCTTTCCATCCAAGCCTTTATTTCTCAGGGCTCACAAGAGGAGGGGTGGGGGAAAATCCTGGTATGTGACTAAAACTCCAGCAATTGTAATAACAGAAGAAAAGCTGCTGGGTCTGCTTTAATTTAGCATGACCTAAATTTGCTCCCGGAATGGGTAATTTAGCCGCAAGACGATCTCTGCAGGATTATTTGAAAGTTAGGCCTATTGAGTTCGGTGTGATGAACAGCCTGGCAACTCTTATATTAATCACAACTGGCCTCTTCTTCCCCACGGGGTTTGCCCAGGAGGCCTTTCGAGTTGGGCCAGGTCAGTGTTTTGGGCTTTTGGCTGCCAAGGCTTTGCAAAAGAGCCCATCTCTTAATTTGGATTTGGGGGCAGCGTGAAACTGTGGGCTGGTTGATGTATTCAGTGCTAAAAGGGTGTGTGGAGGGGAGGACTGTGGGGCCCTTGTCACTCTCTGAGCTGGGGGGGGGGGGGTTCTTGCAGACCTTTCCTGACCCATCTGGGGAACATCATCAGAGCTAGAAGGGAAAGGCGGTTGGGGCTATGGGGCAGGGAAGAGTTTGGGGCCTTAAGAGCCACCCTGGAGAGCTGGGGGGGGGGATGTTGGGGAAGGAGGGCTGGCAGAAAACCATTATTCAGGCTTCCTTGGAAAGGAAGTTGTAGTTTGCAACTGCAAAACAGCGTCTTGTTTCTGAGACTTCTGTTGTTAAGGCCTGGGGGAGGGGGGGAGCGGGGGGGGGAGACTGAAGAAGCAGGAAGGCATTGGGAACTTTAAGAAAGTACAGAAAATTCATTGAGTGACCGTCCGAAGTTACAACGGCACCGAAAAAAAGTGACCTGTGGCCATTTTTCACATTTATGACCGTTCCTGCATCCCTGCGGTCAGTCCCGTGGTTGAAATTCAAACCGCTTGGCGACGGATTCATATTTATGACGGCCACAGTCGTCCCGGGGGTCACGTGGTCCCCTTTAGCGACCTTCTGGCAGGTGAACTCAATGGGGGGGAGAGCGAGATTCACTCAACAGCCGCGTTACTCATTTTAACAGCTGCAGAGATTCACTTAAGAACCGTGGCAGGGAAGGCTGTTAAAGGGGGGCAAAATCCTTTGGACCACCGTCTCACTTAACAACGGAAACGTGGGGCTCCAAGGTGGAGGACTAAAGGAAGCTAAACTAACTGGGAGGTTTGGGTTTAGTTCTTCCAACTGCCAACTGTGGCTGCTTCCTCTGCCCATCCTGGTTAGGGGAAGCGCAGTTTGCAAGGGCAGCTCCGGCGGAGGCGAAGTTTGGCCGAGGCTGGCCGGCAGAGGGGGCGGACGGGCGGGCCAAGCGCTCGGGCTCCGCTCCTGCCAGCCTTCCCTGCCATGCCTGCCCAGCCTCTCCTCTCACTCCCCCCACCTCCCCGTGGCCGTTGATAGGCTCGCCCGTTCCAGGAAACTCTCTGCCCCAGTCCGTGCCAGCTCCGCGGCCGGAACCAAAGCGCCCGGGAGGAGAGGGGGGGCGACCCCAGCGGAGCCCAGGTGGGTCTGGGGACCGGCGGGGGGGGGAGGGAGGGGGAAGTCATTGGAAGCTTGCTTGGCCAAGGGCGTCGTGTCCAGGCTGCCGTTTTCCCCCTTCCTTTTTTTTGGGGGGGGGGGCGCAAAGCCTGGGGAAGGGGCGATCGGGAATCAACGTGGTTCTATTTATTTTGTAAAATGAGAAGAAAGTGTATGCATGCACCAGAGGGAGGGGAGGAAGGAAGGAGGGAGGGAGGAAGGGAAAGAAGGAAGGGGAGAGAGTTGGGAGGGAGGGAAGGAAGGGAAGAGAAATGGAGGGAAGGAAGGAAAGGGAAAGGAGGGAGAGAAGGAAGGGAAGGAGGAGGAAGGAGAGAGAGGTGGAGGGAGAGAAGGAAGGAAGGAAGGGCGAGATGGACGGATGGAGGAAGGGAAGGAGAGAAAAGGGGAAGGAAGGAGGGCGCAGCAGCAGCGGCTGCAACCAGGCGCTTCCGTGCCCGCTGCCTCCCTCTGCCCACCCCTTGCAAGCCGCTCTCTAGCCCGGCCAGCCCCTTCCCGGGTCCTCCAGGGGCTCAAAACCGCCTCCGCTCGCCTGGCCTCGCTCGGGCTGGGCTGGGCTGGGCTGGGCGGCTGCGCGCGCAGGGCGGGGGCGGGGGGGGGCGGCGCCGGAGGAGGGGCGGGAGCAGCAGCAGCCAAGCCCCCACCCCTGCTCCCCCCCTCCCCGCCCTCCGGCCCGGCCCCTCCGCGCTCCCGCTGCCGCCTCCTCCGCCGCCGCCGCCTCCTCCTCGGCCGGAGCCGCCGGGCGCAAAGTTGCTGGGCGCGCTCTCCTGCTCTGCGCCCGCGTGCCGGGGATGGCGCGGGGCCCCGCGGCCTGAGAGCCGGCGGGCGGCAACAGCAGCAGCAGCAGCGGCGTTAGCAGCCGGAGGGCGGGCGGGGAGACCCCCGGAGACGGAGCCCCTGCGCGGTTGGAGGAGGAGGCAAGATGTCCGCCCGAGTCGTCGCCTCCGCCGCCTCCAAAGTGAGCCGCGCCGCTTCCCTCCCCCCTCCCTTCCCCACCCCTCCCGGTGGCCCAGGGGGAGCCTTGCCCCGCCCGCGCAGCGACCCCCGCCCAGCCCTCCCGCCCGGGACCCCGCAGGCGCCGCCAGGGGAGCCCGGCTGCCCGGGCGCAACGCCAGGAGGATGCCCGGAGAGGGGCGCGCGGTTGGCGAGGGCGCCTTTGGGGATGGGGTGGGGGGCGGGAAGCAGGGGCCGCCCCCCCGCTTTAGAGTCCCCAACCCCGGGGGGGTCTGGCTTTTTGGGGGGGGCAGGAGGGTCTCTGCGGGTCTCCCCCTCCCCCATTTCCCTCCCCAACCTCCGCTGGGAAAGTTTTGCAAGAAGCGGCGTCTGGGCAGGCGGGCGAAGCTGTTGCTCGGAGGCTCCGGGCTGGGTTAGCCAAAGGAGAGGGGTTTTTTTGGGGGGGGGGAGCTTTTGCAAGGCGGGGAAAGGGAGGGGATCAGATCGCCCACGGGGCTTCCTTTGGGGCGGGGGGGGGGGCAGAAAGGAAAAGCCCCCTCCCCGCCTTCCTTGCATTCCCAGGCGCTTTGTTTTCCTAGAGGAAGTCCTTGAGGACTGGGGGCTTTGTGGGCAAATCTGCCCTGGGGTGGGGGAAGGATTGAGGATCTGAGGCCGGACCTCCCTTGGGCGACCCCCGCCTTAATCCTCCCCCTCCTGCGCCCCCCCCCTGCGGGGCAGCACTGAAGGGCATATTTCCTCAGAAATCAGCTCCCCCCACTCTTTTATTGTAAATCTGCATGCATGTGTTTGCAGTTGGGTTCAGCAAGGCAAATGCCCCCTCTGGGTCCCCTCCCCACAAATGGGCCTGGGGCTGATGTCTAGAGGCTCTTCCCCCAACACCATTGAAACCAACACAGCATAACAGGGGTCCTTGGAGGTCATCTAGTCTCCTCCCAGTGTTGTGATCTGGGCTGTGAATGGAAATAGTTGTGCTAGCACGTGCCCAGACCTGGGGGGGGGGGTTGTTGTGTTGTTGTGGGCCCACAGATGTGTCCTTTCTTTGGAATTTCACACTGGCAATTCCTGAAACCCAACCAACAGGTTTGCCAAAGCCTTGACAGACGGGATCCGACCAACAACTCCCCCCCCCCCCCGGGCTCTGAATCAGCTGCTTCGCAGACCTGTTTGGGGTGGTTTCCGTGGGGGAAACACCTGCTGGGTGCTCTGAAACAGGTGCCTCCTGCAATGCGCCCAGTACATGCGTGCTTAGCAGGGAATTGTGCCTGGAACATGCCGGGGGGGGGGGGGAAGAGGATTCCCAAAGACATTCATCCCACCTGTTGGATGTGCAGCCAGGCTCTTTGGCTCGGCAGAGGGTGGGTGGGTGGGTTTCCTCCTTTATAGACCTGTGGAATGGCAGCCTTAATTCTGGGACTCTCTGGCGGAAGAAGCATGACTCCCTTGAGAGTCGGCTCCGAGTGGCAGCTCCGGGGCGAAACTCTGCAGTTTCGGTGTGATCTCATTGCTGTGCCTCCCTTCCCGATGCAGCAGCCTCCGTCTTTGGAATTTGGCAGTCCTTCTTGGCATCTGGTGGCAGTCGCCGAGGCTCCTTGGCCAATAAATATTGAATCGGCGTCCTGGAGCTTATTTTTAACCTCCATTCATTGGGTGGTGCCTGCGATGGGCCCCCTTTGCAGAAGGAAAAAAAAAAATCAGACTTAGCCCTCGGTAGTGGGGCTGCAGGGGTGGAGGTCAGTCTGTCCTCCACCCCTTTCTTTTTAATTGCTACAACAATCACTTTGTGCTGCCAACATTTGCCAGCTCCTCAGGAGAGGAGGGCTCCAGAATCCAAGCCTCCATTTTCCTGAATTTTTTCCCTATGGAAATCCATGCATTTATTCCTTCCTGGAGCAAGTTGTAGATCAGAAACAGAATCCCAGATACTTTCAAAAGAGGGAAGTGTTTTGTAGATCCAAAACTCTGCAAACTCTGCCCGTTAGAGTGGCAACTTTTTAAGACTTGTGGATTTCAACTCTGGGAGTTGAAAGTCCACAAGTCTTAAAAAGTTGCCACAGTTGGATGCTCTCGTCTTAAATAATAAACGCTGGTATTTTAATGACCGCCCATTGTTTGGCCTGCAAGAATGCAGAGAGTTGGTAGCTAAGGGTTTGCTCCGGAAATATGTCTCTGTGTGTGTGTGTGTGTGTGTGTGTGTGTGTGTGTGTGTGTGTATTTGTGTTTGTAAGATAGGACCTAGGCCCTGCTTTGTAGCTTATTATTTTTGGCAAAATATTGTTCTTAGACCTCCTTTTCCATTGTGCAGTGAGGGAGGGGGGTTTATTAAACCTGCACTCAGCCCGCCCAAAGGAAGGAAAGCAATTTTGAGCCAACTCTCTCTAAAGCTCTTTACGATGTTTTACTCTGTTTTGTGGCTCACCCTGGTGTGGTGCTGTGTTTGTTTAAGCACTGCATGTTGACTGTTTTACGGGAGTGCTTTGGGTCAGAGATGAGAAAAGCAAACTTAAATTATTCAGACTAGCTGGCTCCAAAGGTCCAGAAGTGAAGCCAAAATTTGCAAAGGTTTGTATGGGTTCAGATCACGGTGCAAAATGACAAAAAAAAAAAACCCCTCTTTTTAAGGACACATCGTGAGGAATTTGGAAGCCTTGAATTTTTGGTACACCCAAAAGAGGTGAGGAACACACCTGCACACACACACACACACACACACACACACACACACACACACATGTCTGTGTATAATGAAGTGTTTCTCAACCATGGCGACTTTAAGTCCTGTGGACTTCAACTCCCAGAATCCCCCAGCTGGCTGGGGAATTCTGGGAGTTGAAGTCCACAGGACTTAAAGTCGCCAAGGTTGAGAAACACTGGTATAATGTCTTCCCTATTGGGGGTGGTTGGTGGACCAGGATGACAATCCCACAACCAACCCATGGTGTTATTTTTCTGGCTTTTAAGGTCTTTAATTTTGGCTTATTTCATGTTTAATGTTTTATATCTCCGTTTTAATGTCTTGCCAGTGAGATGGGAGGCCTACAAAATGTAATTAATTAATCATGTAGTTGAATTACTTCTTTCCAGTGCTGTCTTCTCGGTTACAACAGTGTCTTGTCTGAAATAAATTCATGCATTGTGTTGAATTTGAGCTGAGGGTTTTACAAGGTCTAAGCAAGAAGCCGTAAAGCCCTAGGAGTGGATTCTTTTAGCTCCCCCTTCATTATATTATGTGGTTTCTCTGCTTTGTGGATGGCCAATTTGCTCACTTCATTTCCACTCGCTTTGGAGAAATATTAACCAATGTTGTCTTGATGTTCTTGAGATAAGGGGGAAAAATCTCTTTCTGGTCTTCTGCTGCTGCATTTTGGAGCTCAAACAAGACTAGGTTCAGTAGGAGTGAAAGGCACTAATTAATGCTTCGTTTTGCTTACGAGGGACGAGTCGGAAGTTCATTTAATTATCTTTTTTTTCTGCAGACTTGGAGACGTAAGCAATCTTTACTTGGGAGCAGCCTTGGAATCAATCTGTCACGCGAAGCTTAATATAGTAGTTTTGTTGTTTGTCTATTGTGGAAACACAATTCAATTATTTATCATGGGATATGCTAATCCCGTGGAGTTTTAATAGCCTGTTGGATTGGGATGGCCTCCAGGTTTTTTTCTATTTAATTCTGAAATCAAGGGGTACAGCTTGCAAACTGCACCTCTCCCAGCAAGGAGCAGTTACGCCTTAGGCTCCAAAAGGCACACGTATAAATATATATATATATTTTTTAAGGATTTCTTCCCCACTACTGTAAATAGCTTCCTTTGTTTGATCTGAGAATTACTGTTCTCCCATTACACTGAATTTGGGGGCTTTGCTTAATGACCTCTGAGTTAAGACCTGTCCTTAAAATGGCCAGGCTGTTGCAGGGTTGAACACGCCTTCTCCTAAGACAGTTGTGCAAAGAAGAAACAGACATTGCGATCTCCGCAACTGTAAAATATATTGCTCACTTAGCTTTCGTTAGCCACTGCTAACATCGTCAGAGTGTAAAAGCCCTTAAAGAGATACCTGCCTTTATACACGATTAATCAATTTGGCCATTGCGCGCCTGGGGCCTATCATAATAGTGTATAAAGGCAGGTCTCTCTTTAATGGTTTTTACACTCTGACGATGTTAGCAGTGGCTAACGACAGCTAAGTGAACAATATATTTTACAGTTGCGGAGATCGCAATGTCTGTTTCTTTTACACACACACACACACACACAGACACACACACATCATTTGATTCAAGCAGAGGAAGGGAAGGCTTCTTGGCACAGTCCTTAAGTGAATCACTGCGGTTGTTAAGTTAGTCACACGGTTGTTAAGTGAATCTGGCTTCCCCATTGACTTCACTTGTCAGAAGGTCACAACAGGGGATCACGTGGCTCCGGAGACTCTACGACAGTCATAAATATGAGTCAGTGGCCCAGCGTCTGAATTTTGACCGCGTGGCCGTAAATAAGACGGTCACAACTCACTTTTTCTCAGTGCTGAAGGGCTGTCAGTCGAGGACTGCATGTAGTAGATGGCTTCCTCCATTGCTCTTCCCTCTCTAGAACTTGGGTCACTCCTCTTAAGTGAAGGGAGGGGGGGTTGAATGGTGTGTGTAAAACGCTTTGCTTTTGGCCACCACGGTTGAGTGGAAAGGAAATTAGCTCATGCAATATTGTCAATGCAGTATTTTGAGTTGGGAGGGGATGTGCAGTTGGCCCTGGTCCTACAACTGTGTGTAACAGTCCATGGCTAGACGCAGAGCATCGATTGGGCCTTTGCGTATTGCCTCGTTGCCTCATGCCATGTTAAAATCCTTCCCGCTGCTTTCTGTCCGTGGATTCCCCCACCCAGGCCAAGCCAGGAAGGATCCAGGAGGATCTATGACGATGGTAAAAGTGACTCAGGAGGCCTGTTTGAGACCCTGCCCAGAGTACCTACTCATCCGTTTTTTTCTGGTTTGCAAACTTGCAGCTTTTGAATTTCCGGGTGGAGAGACGAGGGCGAGGAAGGAAAACAAGGAGAAGGAAGGCGACGGCTCAGTCAAAGAGGAGGGGTTGTTTTCGTGGGATTGGATTTGGTGGAACCAGTTGAGAAAGAAGAACAACATTGCAGTAGGTGTTGGCTTCCCTGGCCTGATACACCTGTGCCTCAGGTTTCTGTCAGGTGGTTTCAGAAGCCTGATAAAGGGGTGGGGTCAGATGAATCGTCAGCAGGGAAGCACCACACACTTCCTCTTGTGAGTTGGCAAAGGTCTTTCATTGCAAGGGGCCTAGAACAGGGGTCTCCAATCGTGTCAACTTGAAGCCTAGTGAACTTCAACTCCCAGAATTCACCAGCCAGCTGGCTGGGGAATTCTGGGAGTTGAAGTCCTCCAGGCTTCAAGTTGACAAGGTTGGAGGCCTTTAGCCTAGAATGTCTACCACCCTTGATTTCTCCCCCAGCTTCAAAAGTCAATTTTGTAGAGGAGAACCCAACGGAAATCCTAGGCTGGAAGTTCGTGTTGCGTATCTTTTGTACAGGGAGTGGCGCTCAAGGTACAGATAGTCCTTGATTTAACAACAGTTCATTTAGTGACTGTTCAAAGTTACAACAGCACTAGAAAAGTGACAGGATCGTTTTTCACACCACCGTTGTAGCATCCCCATGGTCCTGTAATCAAAATTTGGATGTTTAGCAACTGGCTCATATTTATGACCAGTTGCATATCACCCCCATGGTCAACAACAGTGTTACTTACTTAACAACTGCAGTGATTCACTTAACATTTGTGGCAAGAAAAATGGGGTAAAATTCCCTTAACAAGTAAGTTTGATCAATGTTGGCCTTGATTGTGGCTCAAGATAGTACAGGTAGCCCTCAAAAGTTGAGAACTACCTGTGCTTTCTTGATTGTAGATTGAATCCTTGAAGATTTTTCTTGAAATCATCTAGGGTTGCTCCAATCAACCGATAACTTTTAAGCTGTTGATTCTGCAATTCCTGTGTTTCCTTCGTTAGAAGTAAAATCTCTTGGCATCTAACCAGCCTTAGCACTCAACCTCATGAGATATGCAAGAATTGGCTCGTGAAGGACTCCATCTTGAGTACTTGGCAGTTGGCATCCGTGTATCAAAGGGAAAGAGCTTAAAATGTCAATTTTATGGGACACCAGAATTGTTGGAATATTTCTACTTATCACTGTAATCGATGAGAATCTGTAGCTTGCTACAGCTTTTAATTTTTTTAATACAGTTTTCCAACGGTTTTCATGAGACCTGGGGGGGGGGTAGGGGTGGCGATGTGTCTCTTTTGCTGGCGTGATTAATGGCCGTCACAATTCTTCTGCTTAGAGTGGATTAGGCTAATAGATTATTGCTTTTTCAGGGGACATTTAATAAATTTAAGAGAGAGGCTACTGCTGTAGCAGTTGGACTTGGATTCTTACGAGTACCAATAGGGGGACTTGTTTTGAAAGAAAGGGTTTTAATTAGCAGGGTGTGCAATTTCTGAGAAATAAACGCAGTGTGGATGAAAGCGGAGAATTTCAGGAGAGTGTGATGCTTGTTTTCAAACATTAGTTTAAAACGTTTGAATTATTGAGTAATTGCAGCAAATCATATTCTCTGCTCTTCAAAGAGATTTCTGCTTACCGTCCTTAAATTACTGATGATAATGTTGAGTCTGCACAAGGCAGCAACTTTTATCTTCTTCTTTGTCACCAAATCTGATCAATTTCATATTTCCTGCGGTTTACATGTTGGGAATCAAGAGGGTTGAGTACAACTTACTTTCACTTTGTTGTGGTTAGTTCCGAAGTCGTGTCTGACCCATCGCAACCCCCCAACGTTCCTCCAAGGCTTCCTGTCCTCTACCATCCTCTGGAGTCCATTTAAGCTCACTGCTTCAGTGATTCCATCCAGCCACCTCCTTCTCTGCTGTCCCCTTCTTCTTTTGCCCTCCATCGTTTCCAGCATGAGGCTCTTCTCCAGGGAGTCCTTCCTTCTTCTTAGGTGGCCAAAGTCTTTGAGTTTCAGGATCTGGCCTTCTAAAGAGCAGTCAGGGTTGATCTCCTCTAGGACTGAGCAGTTGGATCACCTTGCAGCCCAAGGGACTCAATGCAGGAGTCTTCTCCAGCACCAGAGTTCAAAGGCCTCCATTCTTTGGCGCTCAGCCTTCCTTATGGTCCAACCTTCACAGCCATCCATTGCAACTGGGAAAACCATAGCCTTGACCAGACACACTTTCACTACCTTGCCTCAAATGTCCCAAGTTCCAACTTTTATCCATGCTGTCTCCTTTCGTTCACATCGATTCTTAGAGATTGGCAGGCAGAGATTCAAAACAACTAAGTTAGTTTTATTATATAATAGATACTAAAAAAGATATAATGCAGAATGGAAGCTTCCTCATACTCATGCTGTAGAACCAAGGTGCAAGTTCTAATAACTCTTCTTCCCTTACATTCTTGTGGACCAAAGGATGGTCCTTTCTCATTGGAAGGACCCAATTGGCCTTTTTTTTTTTTCATGGTCTTCTTCATGGACAAGTGGGGTTCTACAACTCTTTGGTCTTCCCTTCATTGCATTGTCCCTCTCTTGGACATGATGGGAGCTGGATGAAGCCGATAATGTATGAGATACCACCAGAAAAATACGAGGAACGTGTGAGAACTTCTGCTGGTTGGGAAGAGTTGCCTTTGAAAGTGACTTCAAATTTTGAAAATTGGTGGGATTTTGAAACCTGGAGATACGAGTAGAAGGAAAACAGCTCCGTCAACAGGAACAGGGAAATCTGGAAAACGTCTTCTGATCAGGTGCAAAATAGACTTAGCCATTTTCTCTCGATCTTCGGTGTCACATCACCCAAAGCCATAATGGATACTTTGAGTTGAGTGGAATGTGGAGTATAAACCCAGCTATTGTGGTTTCCAAACCAGCTTGTGATAAGGATCCAACCAAAGCTATGTGTGTTTGTGTATATGTGTGTTTAAGAGCACTTGAGATTAACTTCTTAAATGTAACTGGATCCAGGGTTTCTTCTGGGCACTTTCCAAACTGTGGGAAAATCTTTTTTCAAGGTTGTTTTTTTTTTTTTTTGTCTCTTTTAATCAAATGTTTCGTCACATTTACAAGAAACTCCTCCTGTGTAGTTAAAATATGACCTTTATCCCTTATACTGGAAAGATGAGAATACATTTCATCTTAGTCACCCTTAATGCCTGCTTCCCAAGCACGCAGCAATGTTACTCACTTAACATTCCCCAAATCCTTCCCGTTGCCCGTGGGAATAAAAAACTTGGATTTGAAAAGCTCTCCCCGAGATTTGGTCATAAAATCAACTCCAGTTGTGAATAAAAAAGGCCTGGCCCCATTGTAGGTTTTACCAAGTAGGGTCTATGGTTGAAGTAGACTTGGCATTTTTATGGAGCGAATTGATTTAACTAGCATGAATCATTTTCGACCAGATCCCAACAGGGAGGGATTAGTCCAGCTGAGCTTTGCTGGCTGAGGGATTCTGGGAGTTGAAGTCCACAAGTCTTAAAGTTGGAGACCCCTGGATTAAATGACTCCCATCCCCACATTTTACACCGATGTTGAGAATTATAGAATAAGGGGAGGGGGAAACTTGACTTTTTTCCATGTTGTATCAAAGTTTTGATCCTATGCTGGCTTCAATTCTGAATAAAATTAGGAAAGGAAACCTTAATCTGGATGGGTTGAGAATTTAAGGCAGGTGGAAGGTTGACATTTTCAGCGCCTTGTGTTTATCTACGTTTGTGGGGTTTCGCTTCGTTTCACATTTTTATCGTCTGTGTTACGAGTTCTCCTGCCAGTTTCATTATCTCAAAGGTCAGAGTTCAGTAGAACAAGATCTACGTTTGAAGGCAGTGGAATGGCATTTAATTGCTGGTGGCCTAGATAAGCGATGATAGAACTTGGAAAACTAAGCTGAGTTGAACTTCCTGTATACGTCTTGGAAGTCCCAAGGTTATAGGATGACAAAACACACCCAACAAACCCGGAATAAACAAGGAACAATCCACCTCTGCATTGTGGTTGCAGACGTGATGTGACATGGTCCTTGGGACTTAAGATTCATCCCAGAGTAGAGTTTATCTTGAATGCTTAGCCATTCCTAAAATAAAGATGGTTTTGTAGCATTCTTGGGTCGATGTATCCATGATTTGCAATCACCATGGCAATTTATGGAACACTTCTACACCTGTTTACCCAGAAGTAAACCCACAAAGCCCAGTGGGACTTACTTACAGGTAAGTGTAGGTAGAACAGTGGCTTTGGGGAATACAGCAGCTATTTTAATGTTCTGCAACTAATAGCAAGAAGAAGGCTTAACCAGCTACTCTTCTTGGGGCTGCAGGGTTGACTCCTGTTGGGGTTGAGCTGCCCATGAAGCTGACCCCTTGCCCTGGGGGGGCTGGAGGTCAGGAAAGTCAACCATACAACGTTCAAACTCCATGAACTAATGCCGCTGCTAATTTCCACAGAGCGTTGTTAGAGAGGTGTTAAAAATATTCCAATAATCTTATTTCTCAAGGGAGTTGAGGAATTTTAATAGGATGTTTTCCACCAACCCTAGGAACAGATTTATTCTGTCTCTCTAGGACGTGCTGGAAAAAAAAGGCAGGGTGGAAAATCTATCGATGGCTATAAAGGCATGAAAACACCCTTAAAACGCAGGAGGGTAGAGTCCATCCAAGTGAAAAAAGAAACAAAAACCATCCAACTTTATTGGTTGCAAATTCGGGTCTATTGTAGTATTGATGGTGGGAGGTATAGCACTTATATACTGTATATATATATTTATGTTTGTAATTGCAGTTGTGTAAGATGGGCTTGTCTTTAGCTGCAGACGATTGGATGAGAGATTAGCTGTTATTTGAAGATCATCTTCTGAGTCATAAATGAATGTAGATCCATGTCTGGGGCCACCAGAGAGTGCAAATCTTGTAGCTCAAACCAAGTGGGTCATTGTTTTAGATGTTGGATCAGGTGGTCCTGTGTCCATGTGAGATGCAGCTTAAGGATAATTTCAGCTTTACTCAGCTTTATCGGCGTAGGACCAAGCAAGGAATCCTGGTTTTTTCCCCCCCACCCAAGCATCAGAGAAGTTTTTAGAAAATGGCTGTGTGCTGAACTCGTGAATAGGACGTAAAATAGGAGCACAAAACAAATATAAGGTGCAACATTGGCTGGATATATTTATTTTGTGGGGCCTTGCTGATCGTGTTTATTTGTTTTGTTGTGTATTGCTGAAGCAGCCACAAAAGACTCATTGCCACTGGTACTGTAGTGAAAGGAAGGTGTTTAAGGCTTGTTCTGTGCCTCAAAGCCTGCATGAAATGAGACAAAGTCCTTGTTAGTATAAGAAATTCCTCAAATATTTCTCCAGGGTATTCAACTCTGTGGAATCAGAGCTTGCTTTCTAAAAAGGTTCTGCCCGGGTCATTGTTTCCTTGCTCAGTTTTCATTGGTTTTGGGCGATGCCAGCTGGTTTCATCACAAAAAAAAAGGCAATTGACACAAAAGAGCCCATTGACCACGAAAAGCTACAATGCACAAACTTTATCAAACCTAAACTCGGTGCAAAGTAAGAGATAAGGATTTCTTACAACTTGGGAAGCAGAACTTTAGCCCAAAATCTGCGGTCTTCAAAAACAAAACCAGGTTTCATCTGGATAATATTTTACGTTGCACAACTTGAAATGAACGATAAAAGTTACAAAATTCCAGCTAAGGGCTGTATTATTAATATCTCGGGAGAACATGCGCAGGGTCGGTGTAGCCCTGTACTTATCGCTGTTTGTTTGATGGCCATTTGAAGGTGCGGTGGTCTTGAGAAAAGGGACTTATGACCTGTGCTTGCACCTGGGACCATCAGAATAGCTTGACCCCTCCTCTCTGTGGCAGCCCCTAAAATACTGGAAGATGCTCTCCTGTCTCCCCTGGTTCTTCTCTTCCCTAGACTGGCCATGCTTCTGCGGGGTGATTCATCCTTGCAAGCAACTGAAGGCATCTGGAAGCTTCCAGAAGCAGGAGAAAGATGGGCCACCTAAGAAGCATTTAACGGAAGCCAAGGTTCCCGTTGGATAATGTATGCGAAGTGCTTCAGACCCTTGAAAGCAACGTCCAAATGTTTACACTGCGATTCTTAAAACGGAAGAAAAGTATTTTCTTCTCAATGCAGGGAGTGGAGTCTCGCTATAAGGAAGGGGAGATTTGGCATGTGT
The DNA here is from genome assembly GCF_964273705.1 of Natrix helvetica. Lineage (NCBI taxonomy): Eukaryota > Metazoa > Chordata > Lepidosauria > Squamata > Natricidae > Natrix > Natrix helvetica. The sequence goes on from NC_138556.1 coordinate 19,763,764, forward strand.
TTCCTGTCCATTTTTTAAAAATAAAGCACACAATTGTTCTGCCTTAAGAGATTTCTTTTAGCCATGGGTCTAAAGTTGGGTTCTCCCAAGTGGTCAACATTGTCCTTCAAGGTGATGGGACTATCCAAGGGTCGATTTTGTTTTTTTGGCATTAGTATTCCTAGTACTATTAGTCAAAGTCATATGTATTAACTTACTTTCCTCTGATCAGGGTTTGGGCAAGGACCGATGAACAGTCTGAGACTTCTTGAAGGGAACGGGGAGCCCCTGATCTAGAAGGATTTCCTTGTCTTCTCTCCTGAGTCCATCTTCCTGGACATCTCCTCTTCCTCCTCCCTGGAAACCCCAGTCTCTTCTAGCACTGGTGAGGTTACCTAGTTGGGTCATGAAAGGTCTGCAGGAAAACCAAGTTCAGAAAGCGCCAAGAACCCTACATTCTCGTCCCCCCCAATTGATTCACTGCATTTGCTTCTCTTTCAACCTCTTGCAATTTTTTTTTTTAAAATTCTTCCAAGCTTGCACTGCTGTATAATTACAGATCTGGAAATAACATGGCGTCCAGCTGGGCAGAACTGCAAAAACAAATGGCATTTCTCCCTGGCACCAGAGATCTTCTTCACGTGTCATCTCAGAGCATTGCACCACTAGTTGAGTTTTTGCTGGTCCCCAGCCTGGAGAGGCTGAGCTAGCTGTAGATCTCGCTTTCCTTCGACTCCCCTCCTTCCGAAAAGACCCTGTAAAGCCCCCACCCCCAGATAACCCTGGGTGGGCTTATCTCAGGCAGCTGCAACTTTGTCAGTCTGTGCTGAGCAACAACAACAAAAAAACCTTGGAGAGTTGATTCTATTGTCTCAAATTCTTATTTGTTTCCCCCAAGGTTGGCAGGACCAGGGGGCGGCGAGGGGCTGTTTGCAGAAGGGGCTGAACTGTGTCCCATTGTTTCGAAATTGGGGATGACTGGGCCAGGAAAGGGAGATACACACACACACACACACACACACACACACACACACACACACAAACCCTTTTACAGGAAGCGTGGCTTCCTGCAAAGAAGGCAACTGCAGGGAAACAAAGGAAAATGGTTTAAATTCAAGGTGGAGAACCAAGCCTCCAAAAGCATTTCCTCTCTTGATTTCAATAAAGAAAGAGAGAGTTGTTTTGCTTAGCACAGGGGTCCCCAAACTGAAGTCCACAAGTCTTAAAGCGACCCAGTTTGGGGACCCCTGCTGGAGCTACAGCTCCCTTCCCCGCTGTTTTAATTGGCTGCAGAAGATGGGCCTTGTAGTCCCAAAGGCCAGAATGCCTGCCTGGGAGGAAAGGAGTTGGGGGTTTGGGATTAAAGCTTAATCTGCTTTAATTTGCCAGACAGGAAAACCTGGCCAGGGAGATGTGGATCAAGCTAATTCCACCAAGTCTGCATTTTGCTTTGTGGCGAGACTCTTTGTTAGAAAAGAGGTGACGTAATTTCACCCCCAAAAAGCTGACGGAAGTGAGAGAGTTTGAGAGAGAATCCCAGCATTTAAGCAAATTCTGAGACTGCCAGGTTTATTATTATTATTATTATTTTCTTTCAATGCAGCCCAACTTCAACCGGGCAGGAAATTAGAAATTGATTTTGTTAAGACATACAGGTACTACTCGACTTACAACAGGGCACTTAGGGACTGTTCCAACTGACAATGACACCAAAAAAAGTGTCTGTTATGACCGTTTTTATTTCAAGATTTATTTATTTCAAGATTTATAGACCGCCCCCTCTCCCCGAAGGGACTTTTCACACTTATAACCATTGTATCACACACACACTGATACCATGATCATGTGATTAAAATTCGGATGCGTTGCAGCTGACTCATAGTTGTGACGGTTGCAGTGTCCAGGGTTCATGTGATCCCCTTTTGCGACCTTCGATGGGGAAAGCCAGTTTCGCTTAACAACCATGTTACTGATTTAACCCTGCAGTGATTCACTTAACAACCATGGCCAGAAAGGTGGTAAAAACTGGGACAAAACTCAAGGACTGTCTCGCTTAGCAACAGCAACTTTGGGCTCAATTGTGGTTATAACTCGAGGATTGTGCTGGTCAGGGAGAACATTGGCCGTACAATGTTTAACTGGTAACCTCATTTTTGTCTCACGTAGCAACAACAGAAAGTTTGGACTCAATTGTGGTCGTACGTCGAGGACTACCTGTAGCAGGAGATGGCCCATTTGGGGTAGAAAGACATGGATTAGCCAGAGGAAGAGAAGATTAATCAAGTCTCCCTTAAAATCTTTCCTTTTTCATCCTCTTCCTGTTGGCAGGAGCATTTCTCCTCTCTTCTCCATCTCAGTTCTGCACCACCTCCAACTTTCCTCTGCTTCATTTTAACGAAACAACGACAGCTTATGTCAGAGGTCTTCAAACTCGGCCACTTTAAGACTTGTGGACTTCAACTCCCAGAATTCTCCAGCCAGCGTAACTGACTCTCTTGTAATCCCTTCCTCTACAATCTCTCAGATTGCAGCCCCAGAAATATTTTTTGAATTTCTCTTTTGCATGCTGGGCTGGGACTGAACAGTAGAAAGGTCAATGGTTCTAATCAAATTTTCTCAACTGTGTTTTTAAGAGGTCCCCTTTCCTGTATTTGCAATGATCTTTTAAAACCTAATCCCAACTCCCCATCTGTTGATATTTACCAAACAGAGACAGATTTTATGTTCCAGTCAGGCTGGAGAGTTGGGTCTGCTGGTAATGGACTTTATTATTTATCTCGGGATCTGCTGATCCTTGCAAAATTTGCTGGAGGGGAAGGTTTTGCAAACTATCCCTGAAATTTATACCAACTTTGGGCCTCGCTTGTGCTTGAAGCAAAAGCACCTTTCGGAAAAGAATCAAATGGAAATATCAGGGCAGCCAACACTTTCTAATTAATTGAGTGTTTAGGTTTGAAGTTTGAGTCCTACCTTCATTTCATCCAGGACCACGCATGGTTTCTCCTGAATTTCCTTAGCCCAGAAGGGCATGAGAGACATTTTAAAAAAGAGAAATTTTTCCTCTCTTTTTTGCTTTGATTTTGCAGACATTGAACTCTTTCCACACGAAGGAGAAGGGTGGGGCCTTATCAGCCAAGGAAATGGCACCGAGCAGAATTTCTGCACAGCCACAATTCAGTCCGACATTTCTGTTGCTGAGCGAAACATCGGTGAAGTGAAATTTTGCGACCTCCCTTGCTGCAGTTGTTAAGCGAGTCACTGCAATGGCTAAGTTAGGGTCATGGGGTTGTTAAGTCAGTCTGGTTTTCCCATTGACTTTGCTTGTCAAAAGGTGACAAGACACCCCCCCCCCAGGGCTCTGCAACCGTCATAAATATGAGTCAGTTGCCAAGGCTCCGAATTTGGATCACATGACCGGGGGGGGGAATGCTGGAATGGGCGTTAGTGTGAAAAAAACAGTTGCAAGTCACTTTTTTCAGTGCCGTCATAACTTTGCTCACTAAATGAACCGTTGTAGGTTGAGGATTAACTGGAGAAGCCAAGCAATTGCTCTGCTTCTGTTTTCTGCCACCATAAATTTCCTAACCTTCCAGGCCAGGAAGGACAGCTGTTGAAAAGTTTGCTAGGTCCATCAAACCAAGGAATGTTGGCTTATTTGCATGACTTTATCACACACACACAAACACACACACACACACACTCCAGTGTCCTTCAACCCTAGCTACCTTAAGAAATCTGGACTTTAACAAAATTCCCCAGCTGGCATGTTCTCGAAGTCCATGCAGTAGAAGGAAAAGATGGAATGGAATGGAATAGCAATAGGATAGGGATAGGATAGAAATGGGAATGGGAATAGGAATAGAATAGAATAGGGATAGGAGAGGAGAGGATAGAATAGAATAGCAGAGTTGGAAGGGACCTTGGAGATCTTCTAGTCCAACCCTCTGCCTAGGCAGGAAACCCTTTAGCATTTCAAACAAATGGCTATGCAACATCTTCTTAAAGACTTCCAGTGTTGGGGCATTCACAACTTCTGGAGGCAACTTCTGTTCCACTGATTCATTGTTCTAAACTGTCAGGAAATTTCTCCTTAATTCTAAGTCTAACTTCTCTCCTTGATTAGTTTCCACCCATTGCTTCTTGTCCTGCCCTCAGGTTCTTTGGAGAACAGGTTGACTCCCCCTTCTTTGGGGCAGCCCCTGAGATATCAGAACACATCACAACTTAACCAATTTTAGGGTCAGCTTCTTCTTCTTCTTCTTCTTCTTCTTCTTCTTCTTCTTCTTCTTCTTCTTCTTCTTCTTCTTCTTCTTCTTCTTCTTCTTCTTCTTCTTTTTGCAGCTGTCTTGAAAAAAGTTCCCTCTGGCCGAGCGATCGGTGACTTTCTGGCTTTCGATCCTTTTTGGGCTGGTTTTTTTCCGACTCCACCCGGTAATTTCTCATCGCCCTCCTGCCCCGTTGTTTACACCCTGCAGTCCTTTCCCTGTTTGTGCAGGAGAATCTTCAAAACATGTTTGTGACTGTTTTGCTTTTTTTGGGGGGGGGGGTGTTTGGTTTTTTTGGCCTCCGCTTTGCGAGAGAAGGGCAAGGAGAGGGAAGAGAGAAAAAAGGGACCGGAAAATGCCAAATATTTTTTTGCATTGATCTAGGTAGGAGCGGAGGGTGATGGAGAGTCGCTGCTGTTCCCTGCTGAGCAACTCTCGAGTCCGTTTCCAAGGTAGTCTGTGGATCCTCCCAGAAGGGTTGCAATGAACACCCGTGTGGGATCGGTAGCACAAGAGGGCTGCCCGTGTGAGCACCTGGTGGCCCCAAGCCCCTGGAAGAGAGCCAAGTGCTAATGCAGGACTTCCCGGAGGCCCTCCTTCACTCTCATGATAATTTCCTCACACACACACACACCGGGCCGGATCTGGCCCACGGGCCTTGAGTTCGACACCCCTGCTCTAGGAGATCTGGCGGGGAAAGGAAGCGTAGAAGCTTGCACGAAAAACATGTCTGCATGCTGTGGATGAATGAAGAGGAAGTGAGTTGATTGGCAAAGCCTCTAAGGGAGCTGGCCAGATTCGGTCAACTCCATCGTTGTGGTTGGTGCACCACTATGTAGGGCTTAAGTAGATGCCAGTTCTGATAGAACCAGGTTTGTTTCTTTGCTGCTCATCTTGGTGGTTCGGCATTTTGCAGTCTTGGTTCGTTGTTGCTTATCTGGAACTGGTTAGGAACCATGATACGTTGCTTAAACGTGCTTGAAAACAGTCTGGTGCAGCGTCTCTCAAGAAGACGAGTGGACTTCAATCCCCAGAACCGAAGTCCTTGCAGGGGTCTCCACATCTGGCAACTGGGGAATTGTGTGCTGGCTGGGGAATTCTGGGAATTGAAGTCCACCCGCCTTCTAGCAGCCAAGGTTGAGAAACACGGCTCTAGAGAAACAGACGGGGCTTTGTTCCCTCAACTCCTCCTTCCTACTTTTGCACGGAGTGTTTGGTTTTCTTGGCCACCTTCAGCAGGATAAACAGGGACACCACCAGAAAGGGGGGAGGGAGAGGAAAAAAACCCTTCCTTCCTCATCGCCCTCCCTCTCCCCCCCCCCCCCCCCAAATATTGGCCGGTTCTCCCTCTGCATCTAGGAACCGCCGATATCGGAGCCAAGAGGCTGAAGCATTTATTTGAAATGCGCTCTGCTGCTGGCGTGGGAACGTGCTGGTCTGCCATTGTCATCTCGCCAAGGCAGGAATGCGAGCTGCAGCAGGTGCCGCCCGAAGCTGCAGGGACGCCACCCGAGCGGGTATCCCCATGGACCAGCCTGGAATTCGCCCGCTTGACTCAGGGAAGCAGGGAAAGGAGGAGGGGAAGGTGGAGATTCCTGAGTTAATTTTGGCAGGGGGACCTCTTGGCCGCTGTCCTTGCTGCCATAGCGAAGAAGCAGGGAGGAGGGTGCCTCTTCTGGGCATCAACGTGCTGGAATTACTGTACGGTCTCTGTCCAGCTAGCTAGCCAGATTTTGAGGCTCATTCCTCATTCCTCTAATTATACTCCTTGGGGCTCACTTTAAAAATTCTTGCTTCGCGTTCCCCCAAGAGAGGCGGAAATAAAATACTGCAGCACCCAAGACAAATCTGCTCTCTTTAGAGCAGGGGTCTCCAGCCTTGGCAACTTTAAGGCTTGTGGACTTCAACTCCGAGTTGAAGCCCACAGTCGTAACCTTGCCAAGGTTGGAGACCCCTGCTTTAGAGGCTCAAAATGGAGAGCAAGGAGGTGTTGTGTAGAATAGGACGGGACGCTTTGGTGCCCCAGAATTTTGAAATCTTGAGCAGGTTCTTACAAGCCAGAAGGAACCACAGGACAGTGGGGGAAGCAGATCTGGCCACAAACTCATAGGTCTGTTGTGCCTCCATGTCTACAGCCGCAGCATTGCCATCACAAGCCCCAAGAAAGGTAGAACCAAGATAAGAGGTCCCTTCATATCCTCTTCTTCTTCTTTAATTGCTACGGTTGAGAAACACTGCTTTGAAGTCGTGTTTGGAAACTTTAAGAGTTGTGGACTTCACCTCCCTGAATTTGCCCAGCCAGCATGGGACTTGAAGTCCACAAGTCTTAAAGTTGACAAGTTTGGAGACCTCTGCGACCATCCTCTGCCAACTGTTGTTCCTCTGGATTCCACCTAGAAGCGAAGGGAACAAACACTTTGAAAGCAAAGAATTGATGGACCCCAGTTTGACATTAGACCTCCAGGCAAGGACAAAGTAGGCTCCAAAGCTTTTTAGCATTCATAAGTGACCATTGTGGAGAGTTCGAAGGGACCTTGGAGGTCTTCTAGTCCAACCCCCTGCCTAGGCTATCCAACATCCTTATCAAGTTGTCAACTGATAAGGAACTGGTAGTCTGTCTCGCATTTAACACCCAGCAGAATAAGATTGTAATATTCTGGAAAGCATGGAGACAAGATGCCCAGAATCTGCCTGGGGCATTCAGATGCCAAGTGCCAACAATTCAGTTATACAATTATGGACCCATCTGTGCACACCATGCTCCTTTCAAATGGGTTCACAGAAGCTTTTGTGAAATAAACTTTCTGCCGAGCTTTAAAAATATTTTTTTGTTTAACGCGAAGCAAATGGATTTCTACCTCCAGATAGTTTCATAGTGAGTAACACTCCATCTATTATGTCCTCCTTATCTACTCAGATTTGTCCAATTTTTCTTTTGGAAACTCTGACCCGGACGAACCGCGAAATAAACAAGCAGGGTTTTGATTAAAAGGTTACACTTAACAGCAGAAGAGAAGAGGGAACATTTTGAAAAACTGTTCCTTGAATCAAACATTTTGAGCTGTTTGGCGCCTGAGCTTCGTACCTGGGTTGGTTCCCATGTGGCCATTTTCAGTGGTGTCGATTTTGAATTTCGCTTATCCTTCCTAGGCCACCCGGAGAAAGAACGGTTTAAGAAGGGACTTGAAGGAAGAAAAGAATGCGATATTTGGCAGTTGCTGCAGTTTGTGGCTCAAAACGTTTGACCAGAATTTCAGATGATGTAGCATGAGAGTGGCAGAATTAAATGCATAAAAATGAAAATAAGTGCACCGAGCATTTCTGTAACATTGCTAATCCTTTCGATTCAGAAGACTCAGATAGCCAAAAGAAGCCTTCTGTCTGAGATGCTTTCGTTAGTATTTTTAGAGGGGGTGGTGGTGGTCTTGATGACCTCAAGAGTGTCTTCCAATTCCAGGTCTGCGTTAAAAAATACCTCTGCAAGATTGTTCTACCCATGATGAAAACCCGCTTCCCTCTTTCTGGTCAACGGTGCCACGTTTTGATTTTTTCCTCTCCTCTGAAATAAATACCCTTATTAATTCGCTCTCTCTGAAAATATAAGAGTCCCTAATCCGGATCACGTCCCCCCTCCCCCCCTCTTCGTGCAGCACCTACTTCTGGACTATTATTCATTTTGGGAGAAAAGCTTCTATTTATGCCGGTGGTGTAATTTTTTTCTCTTCTTTCTTGCTTTCCTCCACGGCATGTCAAACAGGCATAATGTATGAGGTTTCCAGATTACTCCCCGGAGAGAAAGAGAAAGCAATAACCGTCTCTCTGCCTAGTTAGCTCCAGAAGAAGGGAGCATTTCATTGCAATTACACAGCTCTGACGTATGTGGAAGCGGCACGCAGGAGTTTGCAAAAGCTCCCCCTCCCTGAAAAATGCCAGGAGGAAAAAGAGAGGGCACTAAAATAAAGAAGAACAGAACAATAGAGTTGCCACAAAGAGGAAGGGGGCTACTTATTTTCCAAAGCACCTGAAGGCAGGACAAGAAACAATGGGTGGAAACTAATCAAGGGGAGAAGCAATCTGGAATGAAGGAGAAACTTTGTAACAGGGAGGACAATCAGCCAGTGGAACAGCTTGCCACTAGAAGTTGTAAGGGCTTCATCACTGGAGGTTTTTAAGAACAGATTGTCTCAAATTGTATAGGGTTTCCTGCTTGAGCAGGGGGCTGGTCTAGAAGACCTCCAAGGTTCCTTCAATCAGAATAGAGCTGGAAGGGATCTTGGAGGTCTTCTAGTCCAACCCCCTGCTCAAGCAGGAGACCCTATACAATTTGGGACAAATGACTGTCCAGTCTCTCCTTAAAAACCTCCAGCGATGAAGCCCTTACAACCTCTGGTGGCAAGCTGTTCCACTGGTTGATTGTTCTCCCTGTTAGGAAATTTCTCCTTCATCTCCTTGATTAGTTTCCACCCATTGTTTCTTGTCCTGTGCTTTGGAAAAATAGGTTGTTTCCTTCTTGTTTGTGGCATCCTCTTAAAAGCGGAGGATCATTACCATATATTTGCAATGCTCACATTTGAAATGGCATTTTGAGGCATTTTACTTGGAGAAGGAGTCTTCAGGGGGAAAAATAAACTATGTGCCTTTCAGCCTACAGGTGGTCCTCGTTTTACGGCTGGTCACCTAGGGACTATTGGAAGTTAGCACAGCCTCCTCAAACTACAAATGGGCATCTATGGCCCTTTCATGACCTGTGGAGTTCAACTCCCAGCTGGCTCAGGAATTCTGGGAGTTGAAGTCCACAGGTGGTGCAGATGCCCTCTCATGCCCCAAAAGCTACTTGGGCCAGGTTTCAAAGTTTGGCATCCTCCCACCAAAAGCAGAAGTTCTCAGTTTCTCCATCCCAAGGCCCATTTCTCGACTTAAAATAAATGGTGCAGGAGCAAATCGCGAAAGCCTTGGACGCCAAAGCGGAAAAATGCCAACCTATCTTTGCAGCACGTAAGTGCCAGGCTGGCTGGACATCCACGAACTGGTTTTCTTTTTCTCCCAAACGGGGTGTGCATATTCAGCCCCCGGCCAAAGGAAACTCTTTTCAGGGCCTGGGTTTTGCCATTCCCCATAAAACAGCTGACGAGCGAGGTTTTGGAGGGGTTTATATCCCTACCATGTGAGCAGAGAACAACTGAGAGATTAAATTTGTGTGACTTCTGGATTACTGGCATTTGTTTTGTTTTTTTGTTTTTTCAGAGCTGTGAATTCGGTCGCTTTTTTTTCCCTTTTTTTTGCCCTTGTCAGAAGGACTGTGAAGCTCAGCAGAAATTGTGGTTGAACTCTGCATAATTGAGGAAGTTACTCTGCTTGGATTCCACATTGGAGCCCCCCAAAACTGGCTGATTGGGGGGTTGAAGAGGGGGGGGAAATGTAGGGGCAAAGGGGCCGAGGTGAAAAGGAAATGCAACACTAACCCCCCCCCCCCCCCAATGTTATCAGCCTGCTTGAATGAGAAATGATTCCAATTCTTTGCTCTTGTGGATTGCAGATTTATTTTTTTATTTAGCGTATGGCAAATACATGGACTTATAGCAATAGCACTTAAGACTTATATACCGCTTCACGGTGCTTCACAGCCCTCTCTAAGCATTTTGCAGAGTCGGCCTCTTGCCCCCAACAATCTGGGTCCTCATTTTATCGACCTCAGAAGGACGGAAGGCTGAGTCAACCTTGAGCCAGTCAGGATCAAACTCCAGACTTTGGGCAGAGTTAGCCTGCAATGCTGCAGTTGTTCAGCCAAGCGTCTGAAATTTGATCATGTGACTACGAGGGATATGCAACGGTCGTTAAGTGTGAAAAATGGCCGTAAGTTACTTTTTTCAGTGGTGTCGTAAGTTGAACGGTCACTAAGCAGTCTATCGTAAGTCAAGGACCATCTGGAGTTGCTAGGACCCCAGAGGTGATGAGTGGTTCAGAACCAGAAGTCTCTAACGAGACGGATGCTCTCCATTTAATGTCTCTTCCCCCACTCCCCCCCCCCCAAAGCTTTCCTGTGTGGGTGGGGGCTGTTTCATCTTGAAACGCTGCACTTGAAACCCCCGTGGAGGTTTGGTTTCACGATGCCCGTCCTGCATCTTTCTCGGCGCTTCTGAAGGTCAGTCGGCGGCTTTACTTAGAAAGGCTGCAGGGTGGATTTCAAACCTTTCAAAACATCCCAGAAGGAAACGGTGGCAAATCACTTTGGCGTTGCTGCCAAAAAAAAAAAAGCCACAAAAACAGACGTTGCCAAGAAGGGAACTTTGAGTGCAAAAGGAGGGTTTTATTTCTCTGAAGGCAGATTTCTTGCTGGAGTTAACGGGCGGAGTTTGGGTGCCGTTCCTCACCTGCCATCTTACAGCTGATCCTGGGAAGATTTGTGGCTCCATCTGTACTGTTCCATATTTCTTCCAAATTTCAGAGGTTCGAATGTCTTTAACGTATTTAACAGATTGACAGAGTTGGAAGGGACCTTGCAGGTCTTCTAGTTAGTCCAACCCCCATCCAAGCAGGAGACCCTACACCGTTTCTGACCGATGGCAGCCCAGTCTCTTCTTGAAAGCCTCCAGGGATGAAGCTCCCACAACTTCCAAAGGCAACTTCTGTTCCATTGGTTGATTGTTCTCCCTGTCGGAAAATTCCTCCTTATTTCCAGGTTGAATCTCTCCTTGCTCAGTTTCCATCCATTATTCCTTGTCTGGCCTTCGGGTGTCTTGGAAAATAGCTTGACCCCTCCCTCCTCCCTGTTGCAGCCCCTCAAATACTGGAAGACTGCTAGACTAGCCACACCCAGTTCTTGCAACCATTCATCGTATGTTTTAATCTCCAGGCCTTTGACCATCTTAGATAGATTCAGATTAACAGAGTTGGAAGGGACCGTGTAGGACGTAAGTCATCTAGTCCAACCCCTGCCCAAGCAGGAGACCCTACACCGTTTCTGACAAATGGCAGCCCAGTCTCTTCTTGAAAGCTTCCAGTGATGAAGCTCCCACAATTTCCAAAGGCAACTTCTGTTCCATTGGTTGATTGTTCTCCCTGTCGGAAAATTCCTCCTTATTTCCAGGTTGAATCTCTCCTTGCTCAGTTTCCATCCCATTATTCCTTTTTTTCTTGGGAGAATTGCTTAGAAATGCAAACGAAGCTTTTTTGGGGGGGAGGTTGAAAGTGTTGAAATAACCTGGTGCCCTTGTTAAAACGCATCTTTCTTTTAGCAACACAATTCCCACTTGGGTATTTATTGGCCCCGCGAATGCAGGGAAATCCTGTTGCATGTGGACCTTGCTCTCTTTGGAAGCTGCTAAAAGGGAATATACATGGCTTGCTGCGTTCAGACTTTGTGGGTTGCGTCTAACCTGCCATTACGGATCTCTTTGCAGGATTAATCCGTTCAGCTCTGTTGCCTAAACTTAAGTGCTTGCTCATTAGGCCAATAATGTTGCTTAAACTGGAATGTATGAAATCTGAGCTCAACCGCTGACTGCCCAAAGCAGTTGTGGGCTCCTGGTACAACATCAAGTCAACATCCAGGCTTAACTTAGTCAGCCGTGAACTTCTGGCGTCTCTGCTTTTAGTTTTACCGCTTTGTGTTCTCCGAGGATTGAGGGCCTCCATTTGGAAAACGCAGGCTGGCAATGGCCCTTAGACTTATATACCGCTTCATAGTGCTTTATAGCCCTCTCTAAGCAGCTTACAAGGGTAGCCTCTTGCCCCCAACAATTTGAGTCCTCATTTTACTAAACCTCGGAAGGACGGAAGACTGAGTCAACCTTGAGCCTGGTGAGATTGAAATTGCAAATTGCAGGCAGCTGTCAGTCAGCAGAAGTAGCCTGCAGTACCCCACTCTAACCATTGTGTCACCCAGCTCAACTTTCTCACGTCTTGCACCTGGTGAAGCCTGTCAAGGATGGGACATTTGTCTTTCTCCATAGTGAGGGGAGGAGTATTCAGGATGGGTTGACCTTGTCCTCTCTTGATTGGACTGAGTCAGATAAGAATTATATGTCATGGGGGGAGGGGTCAGGATTTTAGAGATGCTTAGGTGGGGCATGGCCAAAAAAAGGTTGGGAACCACTGGTTTAGCCCAAGGGAGTCCAACCTTGGCAACTTTGAAGACTTGTGGACTTCAAAAGTCCCAGTTGGGCAACATCAGAAATCCCCAGATTCATCCCAGGGGGATTCTGGGACTTAAAGTCCACAAGTTTTAATATGGCCAAGATTGGACACCCTTGGTTTAAAATGAGGCCATTTCCTGGAGAAGATCAAAGCAATGATAGCAATAAAGAACAAGGCCTCCGTCTTCTAAATATAAGCTCACTCTCCCCCCACCCCACCCCCTCCTTGTTTGCAAACGATAGACCAGAGGCTGTAATTTAGCCTATCGTGGTTTGAGTTTGTACCATCCAGGCTATCATTAAGCTGCCAGACGGGGCTGTCGGTGTACATTTCTTCCTCAGTCCTGAAAATGTGCGTTGCCAAATTCCCTGCCTACACAATCTTTGTGGAGGTTCAAACCCTCCATTAAGGGCCTGCGCTGCCAAGCCCCTTCAAATGTGCACGTTGTCGAAATGCGATGGATGCTTTTTAAATTTAATCCAGAGGAAAGTTTTGGGCTCGTCTTTTGGGGCGATTTTTTGCTTGGTGGGGTATCCGTCCCAAAGTGGGGTGAGGGCTGAAAGGCCACGGATGTGGTCAAGAATCCACCCCTTGGGTTGGCTAAAAGGCGGACATACACCATGTAAAATAGAGAATGGAAGGGCGATAAAGAGAGGGAAAGGGAGAGAAAGGAGACAGGGGAGGGAAATAGAAGGGAGGGAATTCCTTATCTACCACCCAATTGCCTTGACCGTGAGTAGTCCAGATTCTTGTAGAAAGCTTGCAATAAATCTTTATACTCATTTAAAAAAAAAATCCACCCCTTGGATCCCTAAATAATATCAGTCCCTTATTAACCAAACAAGGCTATTTCCACCACTCTTTCCTCCTCCTTCACCCCTTTCTCTTTCATTCCTTCTCTTCACTCTTTCATCCTTCCGCCTTCTCTTCACTCCTTTCTCCTTCATTCCTTTCTCTTCATTCCTTCCTCCTCGTTTTCTCCTTCATTTCTTCCTTCTCTTCACCCCTCCCTGCTCCTCCTCCTCCTCCTCCGTGAAATGCCATGGACCTGGTCAAGAATCCACCCCTTGGATCCCTAAAGTAATATTGGTCCATTATTAAGCAAATTAAACCATTTCCTTCTCTTCGCTTTTTCCTCTAACTTCACTCCTTTCTCCTTCATTCTTTCCTCCTCACCTTTTCTTCACTCCTTCCTCTTCCTTAATTCCCCCCTCCTACTTTTTCCTTCACTCCTTTCTCCATTTTCACCCTTCCTCTCCTCCCAATACTAATATGAGTTCAAAATCCTGTGGCTGGTAGTTGATAGGAGGGCAACCTTGTTATAAAAAGAACAGTTCCAGATTACTAATATGTTTTCCCCCCCTTCACTTGGGCACGGAGCATGACTTGCCCACTCCAAAACCTCCCTTTTTTTGCTGGGTTTTAAAATGCCAGATTCCTAAGGGTGACCCCCCCCCCCCCCGGTCCCTTGGCTGAGTTTCACCATCCTTTGGCAAGGGTGGAGGAGTACTGCCTGTTCTCTGCCCATCTGCCCGAGGACTGATTGATGACATGCAGAGCGGTTTGTAAGAGTGTAATATTTATTATATCTCATGCAAGGGAGGAGGAGGAAGAGGAGGAGGAGGAGGAGGAGGCGTTCTTAGGTTTTGGAGGAGCCTCACCGCTCAGCGTCATTTAGTACTGGGGTAAATTTGTGCGTTCCATAAACGAACCACAATTTAAAGAGATTGCACTGGATCCGTCTGTTCGTTGCAACCTGTACAGTGATCAAATACGAAATCCTTCAAGGATTACTCCTTTTTTTGCCATTTCCCTCTCTGTTTTGAGAAACGACAGTATGGGTCGGCTTTCCTCTCCCACAATGGTCATCACCCATGCCGCAGCATTGCCAAGACCAGGTGGCCGGTGCGCGCATGCCAGCTGGTCTTTGGGTTTCTGAGCCTCCGGCATATGCAAAGATCAGCTGGCCCAGGAGAGCCGCCAATGCAATGATGCCCACCGAGAGGGCTCTGCATGCCATAGGTTCTCCATCACAGCCCCACATACCACTTCAGACAAATAGTCGTCCAATCTCTTCTTAAGGACCTCCAGTGATGGAGCACTCACCACTTCTGGAGGCAGGTCGCTCCGCTGATAAGAACAGCGCTCCGAAGTTGGGTTAAAGGTGAAGGCGAACTACTTTATGCCTTCCAAGCAAATGAATGGTTTGGTCCCAAAGTATACAGAGAAGAGGGGCACTTTTGCTATTATGCGGTAAACTGGAGTTTAAAGATAGCTATTGTTTAAATACACATTCTCTTTGACTCTGTCCCTAACAGACTCCGGCATTTATGGCTGTATTGCATAAATAGAAATCAGTTCTTTATCTCTGCGTTGGGAAGACAGATCTGTCTTACCAAAGCATGCAGCTGCTGCTTTTCTCGGCCACAAATGGCCAAGTGGAACCATGATGGGACTTGGACCCGAGATTTATTTCTCCTCTGAAGCCCTGGGATTTGCACGGTTGGCTCTGCAACCTGTTCCGATGGGATAGACCAGACCTAAGCCCCAAAAGTGTTCTCTATATGGATACAATTCCATACAGTCACCATAAATGGACCCAGCCTCTAGGTTGCCTCCATTCGTACCTTAAAGCACCCATTGGCCATCATCTACCAATACGTTGCGCATCAGGGAATTATGAGATTAGCATTTTTTTTGGGGGGGGGGGGTGTCACCATTTTCCTGATGCTAAGGGGCTCCACATCTGGAATTGTCTTCTGGAGTTTGAAAAACAAATAGGCTAGGTCCTTGTGGAAGGATGGGTGCAATTATGCATGGCCGAAGGTTGCTGGTGGGTGGGTGTTTCGGCATAACTCTTTTGGGTGTGTGCGAATGAAAGGAAGAGGCGAGAGGTGTCAGAATGTCGAGTGGGGTTTGGCCTGCAAGATTCCTCTAGTGTAAGCAGAAACTCTGGCACAATGCGAGTAAATAAGGATTAGAGCTGCATCCTTCCAGATTCGCTGGTCGCGGTCCAAGGTTGTCTTGGTGCGTGGACTTCATTTCTAATTTGGCTACGTTTTGATCTTGCTCTGAACCCCCCTGCTGCCTTGCAAGGTACAGGGGCAGCTCTTGTGGGGAAGATAAAGGGAGCTTTTCTGATATTTATTTAGAGGATATATTGGCTTCCCCCGTGTTCATAGCGTGATGCACACCCAGATGCCTTGCCCTGAAGAGTTGCACAGTTAATGCTCATATGTGTCACACCTCTTCCTGTTGTTAGATAAAGCAACTTGAGTTCATTTAGCTCCCCCCTCCTGCCAGCAGGTCTCTTCCTTCAGTTTTGCTCCTTCCAAGAAAGGTGGACTTTGGCGTTGGTCCTCTGAATCAGTTCTCTTTGAGTTGCGAAAAAGCACCGCAACTTACACGAATAGAAAGACATGGGTTAGGTTGTGCTTCAGGCTGAGAATCCCAAAACTGCTTTGGAGGGTGCAGGGGTGTGCGTGGAAGAGGCAGCAGGAAGGCCCAACAGCTGCAAACAACAGCTGCGTGACCCAAGAAGAAGACCAAGTTGAGCTGCAGACAGGTGGTGGGATTCCATAATGGGATCCCAACCGTAGAGACGCCTTAGGAACTATCTGAGGAATCCAGAAGGGGCATCTGCCGGCTTCGGGTTGCCTTCGCCCCACAAAAGGAGCAGGAGGGCCAATCCAGACGGCCCATCCCCACCGTGAGAAGCAGAGATGAATTAGGGTCCCATGGAGGAGAAGACCTCCGTCTCAAGGGAAGCAAGAACTTCAAGCAAAGGGCAGATTCAGAAGAAGAGGAAGAGGGACAGACAAAGAGGTGGGAGACCCCACTGATCTAGAAGGCTAACATTTTGGCGATCTGGTTGAAATAATCCAGACTTCTGTTGAAGATCTGCAGTTGTATTCTAAGAACAATGTTTAGCCTCCTTGCCATTTTCCTTCCGCTTCGATCCTTTCGTGGTGGTGCAGAAGCTTCATCATTTCAAAGTCTTTTCTTCTTCTTCTTCCGAGCAAAATTGCATTTTTGTGCCTGAATCCGGTCACTGCCCCTATTCCTGGGTTGCCCCAATCTCTTTATTTACTCACTTTGCAATTTCTAGCTCCATCGATCCAAAGAGACGCAACTCGGGTCAAAAGAAAACTTTTCCATGCAAAACCCAAAAGAAGCAAATGGAGGCCCCATAAAATCTCAATAAACTCGTGAAAGTTGATTTCTGTGTCTTTGTAGGTTTCTTTTTTGGTCTTTTCTTCCCCCCAAATGGTCAGTAAAGATTGAGAAAAAGAAAGCCCTCCTGTTTTGGATTGGGAGATAAGCCTTTGTTGATACAAAACCAGCCAACACTCTTTTCAAAGTTCACAATACAACAGCAACATCCTGTTCATTTTGAAAAGTCTTTGGGCCTCGTCCTCCGTAAGCACAAAAAAGCTTGCTGAACATTTCCTGCAAAAATAGGGAGCCTCTGTTTTCGGATCCAAGAAGCAACATCCATTTTATTATTGTTTCTTCTTTTCCCTGGGCTGCTGCTTCGTGTCGATATTTTATCAATGCTCCCCCCCAAACGCAGCCTGGCCTTTTCAATTTAATCCTCGTGTCTCGCTTAATTGGGGGGTGGGTGGGTGGGTGTGTTTTCCCAGCGATCTTTCAAACAGGGCCGGGGTTTGTGTACAGAATATTTGAACCTTGCCAAGTTTTGTAAGCATTGTTTTCTTCTGGCTGCCTAAAATTGTCCAGGCGGTTCCAATGAAACAGAAATGCGATTTATATATTTTTTTCTTTTTGCAATCCCAGGACAAATGGAATGTATATTTTTTTTTTTATAACTTTAAAACTTTTAATCTTAAATGATTCGGGTTTTGACATTTAATTTTATTGGTTAAATTGGACACCATCCAGCACCCTTCTCCTTGGGCAGATGGGCTGTTAAGAACTATATGCAGTACAAACAAACAAACAAATAAATTTCTGCAGTGTCCTGACAGAATTGGGGTAAATCATTGGGTGTTTTCCCCCTCCCCAATTCTGCATGAACTGGTGTTTAAGTGGGGCTTCCCTGGTGCCAAGACTGGCATTTTTAAACTGGCAGAATGGGGGCAACCAACATGGCATAGAGTAGTTGCTTTAGAGCAAACTCCGGCAGTTCATCCATGTTTTTGTTTCCCAATTAAAAGACTTTTTTGTAAGAATGCCTCGCACACCTTCAGCTGAATGCTAACTGGTGTTTGCTAAACATTGGAAGTAGGTGAAAGGGATGGGACTTTCCTTGAAAAAAATCTGACCGCATATTTGATTTTCTGAAGAGGCATCTTGACTTTTGCACCTGTCTGAATATTCCGATGCCAGCAAGCCTTAAATCGAAATTCACTTTTTATAAAAATCAGTTTGCCTCTTGTTGCCTTTTTAAAAGACACCCTTGCTGACAAGGGTTGTTACGCGAAGCCTGAAGTCGCACAATCTTAACCTGGGTCCTACAAAACAGAGAATGAATACCCAACGTGGTGTTTTTAGCCCATCGGGAGAGCCAAATTCTGGGCCGGAGAAAGACATTGTATGATGCAGAAACGATTTGTCTACGAATCCTAACCCTGGCACACACATCTGGTTGGCACAACAGCACAAAAATCAATATCAACCAAATTCTCCCAGCCCCCCCCCCCCTCCAACGGTTTAGTTTGAACAACTCTGTAATTGTTCTTTTCCCTGTCTACGGCTTCCGGGATACTCTTTGCATCCCTTTTCTCTTCGTTCCTCCTTACAAAACAGCTTTGGCAAGGTCATCTCTGAAAGATGCCAGGTTTATAAAGACCAGGAAGATTTAGAGGTTTTAAAACTCTGGATTGGGATTTTTTTTTTCTTTTTCTTTTTGGGACTCCTTCGTTTTGTCTCCTGCACCTCGGTTTTATCCTTTCTAAAATCAGAGCTACTTTTGCAGCCCTAATTTACGAGAGTTCCTCTAATCCAGCTGCCGTCTCACTTGGGGGGGGGGAATAAATTAAAACTGGATAGGAACCTTCCCCCTCTCCCCTTTTAATCCGTTGGCTTGATGGAGAAGCCCATTGGGCTCTGCATTCACCAGAGAGCAGATTAAATGCAGTGTCAGTTAAACGTGACTTTCCTCCACCGTTGCTCATGTGCTCTAATCCCCCTGGCTGGAGTAAAATCCGTGCCAGGTAGTATCCCCTCCCTCCTACGAAGCAGCCAGGGGGGGTGGGACGCTTTCTAAAACGATGAGTGGAAAAGCACAGCCAAGCCAAAAGCACCAGACATTATAATTTACGGTAACTGGATCTGGTTGCTCCTTTTAGGTCATGGAGATGACGTGAGATGAAGGTGGTGTAATTTTGTGCAGAGGTGAAGATTGCTGCCTTTTGCTGCTCGGGTTGGGTCCCTCGAATTCCGACACTTTTTATTTTTCACGGATTTGGAAACCCAGTTTGCAAACGAATCAATTAGCTGGGGTGGGAGATGAGGAGCAGGGGAAAAGGTTTTCTCAGAAATACTTACCGACTTAATAAAAAAAATAATACTTTTCTGCAAGTCAGTCTTGCCTTGACCGGTTTTCCGTTGTGTCCTGGGTCGGGCATCTGGCAGTGATAACCCTCCAAAAGTGACTCTTGAGGTCGTTATTACTTGTATCAACAGGGCTGAACATCTGCTGTGGCATTTGCCATAATTCGGGATTTGCTATTTTTTGCATCCAGTGTCGGAAAGGTGTTTCCAAACAAATGTACCTGCTCCAAAACTTCCAGATTTAGAAAGGAAACCAATTCTCTTGATGGTATATTCTTTAAAAAGACTGTGAGAAAAGTTGGAACGTGCACACACACTATTTTTATTAGAATTTTTCAACGCAGTAAAGGTTTAACACAGGGGTGTCCAAACTTGGCAACTTTAAGACTTGTGGACTTCAACTCCCAGAATTCCCCAGCCAGCAGAGCTGGCTGGGGAATTCTGGGAGTTGAAGTCCACAAGTCTTAAAGTTGTCAAGTTTGGACACCTCTGGTTTAACAGATTAAAAGAAGAATAAAGAAAAAGGCGTACAGAGTGAAAAGAAAGAAAGAAAACATGGCATTAAACTACTGCTCTTCTTTCTATCAAATAATTGATTTACTATTTTTTCCTCTCTCTCTTAATCATTTTTAATCCTCAAATCCATAAAGCATAAATTCAGTTGTTTCTTCTTTCAGCAAAAAATCCATATAAGGCTTCTAGTTTCTTAAAAGGATACACACAAACACACACACTATTGCCTATTTGTTCCCTGAGCAAACTGATAACAATTTCTACAAGATCAGTCAGTTTTATAATTCAGTCTTCTAATGTGGGTATTCATTATCCTTCCCTCTTTATGCTTCCAATGATTTTTATATATAGGAAGTGATTTTTTTTTTTAAATGGGAAATTTCTGATTTCTGATTTACGTTTGGTTAACCTTTGAAGTTGCATGCCTTTTAAGATCATTTCGTCTATGAGTTTTACTTTGCTGGTTCACTATAATTTTTGGTTTTACCAAAATGAAAACGACCGTGCATTCCATACTTAATAGCTTTTTCAAGCTAAAAAAAGGACTGGATAAGTACCGTGATCATAATTTAAAAGCCGTAAAAGGCACGGTTGGTTTGACTTGGGCTTTGAAGCAGGGATGACCAAAGCCATTTGGAAAGTGGCTGCTGGGATGCTTGGGATTACAGTTTTACCAAAGTTTTAATTAGTGAAATTAATTCCGATTTTTTTTCTCTCTCCCTTTTCTCCTTTCATCAGAGCACAACAATGGAAGAAACCGCCATATGGGAACAACACACGGTGACACTTCACAGGGTGAGTTTCCACAATGACAAAAATCCGGGCTACTCTTAAAAGCAGCGAGAAAAATAAGGACTTTTTAGAAGGCAGAACCAGAGCAAAATTCCTTGCTCCTTTGTTCGAAATTGACGTCGCCGTAAGCAGCGTAGGATAATTTAGGTGACCAATTTTTTTTCCACGATTTGGAATTGAATGGGATTCCCCCCACCCCCCACCCCTCCCCGAGAATTGTCTTCTGTAAACGTTAGCATTTTATTGTGCTTTGTTGTGTGGTTCAACAAACGGAGCTTTGCGGTAGAGCTCCATGCGAGATAGCGACAAAAGTAGTCTCCAGCCCTGGGATATTTCTCCTTCATTTTATTTTGATTTTTCATTCGCTTTTTCTCCCCCCCCAAATTTTTTTGTGGTGCCCCAGAAGAAATCCCTGGATGGTCCTATACAGGCAGTCCTTGACCTACGACCACAACTGAGGCCAAGATTTATGTTGCTAAGTGAGACAGTTATTAAGTGAGTTTTGCAACAGTTGTTAAGCAACTCACTGCAGTCCTTACATTAGGAACACGGTCGTTAAGTGAATCTGGCTTACCCATTGACTTCGCTTGTCAGAAGGTCGCAAAAGGAGATCGTGTGATCTGGGACGCTGCAGCCGTCATAAATATGAATCAGTTGCCAAGCGTCTGAATTTTGATCCTGCGACCATGGTGCTGCTGCAACGGTCATAAGGATGAAAAACAGTCGCAAGTCACTTTTTTCAGCATCGTCATAATTTCGAATAGTCACTAAATGAATGGTTGTAAGTCAAGGACTACCTGTTATAAGATTCCCCCCCCCCAAAAAAAAACCCAAAGGCAATATCAAAATAATAATAACAACAACAACTACTGAGTTATTAACACAACCGAGTTGCTAAATTAATTAATCCACTGGTCATTATGTAAAAAATACGACTTAAGCTGTATCCAAAACGTCATGGGAGCAAAAAGCGGAAAACGTTATCGAAAATGAGAAGGCGAAGATCTTGTGGGACTTTCAAATACAGACGTATTGTCATTTGGAGCACAACGTGCGAGATATCACGGTTGTAGAGGGCCAAAACGTGCAATCGATTGACATCACGGTACCAGGAGATGCCAGAGTCGAAGAAAAAGAACTGGAAAAAATCATGAAATATCGCCACATGGCCATCGAAACTACCCGATTATGGATGAAGCATGTAACAGTGATACCCATTGTCATCGGGGCACTTGGCACCATGTCCAAGAATTTTACAAGATACATCCACAAATTGCAGCTTCCTGCAAGAACACCAGCGGAACTGCAAAAATCTGCGCTACTCAGAACATCGTATATTTTTAAAAGGTCCTTGGTTGATACCTAGGACGCTGGCAGCAACCCGTAGCAACCATTAGCACCAGTCAACGGTATTGGTGATGCGTTTTTGAATGTTCAGTTCACTGAGTTTCATGTTTAATGAATAAAGTGTAATAATAATATGAAAATCTGAAAGGACTGAGCAGCCAGCGAGTGGCGAAATTGCTCAGTTGCTCAAGAATTAAACAGCATCCGAACTAGTTTGTACATGACTAGACATTACCCACTGAGGTGTACACAACATGCACTTTAAGTGTGGTTAAACACCAGCCTAGTTGGATTACACCGTTGTGAGCTACGCCATAAAACTGTTGTAACATTAGAAATCTAGATTGTTGACTCAACTGATGCCTTTCCCCGATAGCTGAGTTCATTCATCTCCTTATATTTCCGTGTGGCTTAAAAAATAATAATTAAAGGCACAATTTATTCAGGGCGCCTCCCTTTCTTGCTCACTGTTCCACTCTCTCCCTCCCTTCTTTCTTTAAAAAAAAATACTTCATTTTGCAAAGCTAAAAGGAGGGAATAAAGTAATTCTGTAAATACTGCAGGTAGCCCTCGAATGAACGTCCGTAGTCCAGCTCAAAATTCCCGTGGCTGAATGAGGCATTGAAGTGAGTTTCGTCTCCTTTTACAACCTTTCTCATCGCCACAGTTGTTAAGTGAAGCACTGCAGTTGTTAAAATTAGTAGCACAGTTGTTAAGTGAAGCACTGCCGTTCTTAGGTTTCATAGTGTGGTTCCTAAGTGAATCTGGACCCCCCATTTACTTGGCTCCTCAAAAGATGATGAAGTTAACCCTGGGGCACCACAATAAATATGAGTCAGGTGCCGAGGGTCTGAATTTTGATCATGTGACTGTGGGAATCCTGCAACCGTCGTAAGTCACTTTTTGTCAGTGTTGTAACTGTTCTGACCGAGGCTTCCCAAGAGCCTGAAGCAAACAAAAAACCTTTTTATGAATCTCCTGTGAATTCTGCTCATTCACACCCAGCAAAGTCTTTCAAGGGAGGATTTACAGTCACAGACCTTCTCTGGCTTGGAGAGCTGCCAGGCCAATATCTGAAAAATCTGGCAAGGAGTCTTGGAGAGTCACGAACCAATTAAGCGAACTAATTGTGTCTCCTGCAAACTCCACTCCCTTTTCGCTCCTCTTTTATTTCCTCTGGGAGGGGCCGTTCATTGTCCATCTGTGGCCTTCCTCCCAAGTCTACCCCTGTTCTTTAGCTGTTCCCTTCATCTGGCAACTCTGCACATGCGCACACTGGGAACAGGCTCCAGCTGTTCTTCTGCCTCATTGATGTCAGACTCGGGAGGCAGCTGATAACTGTCAGACGGCCCTGGCCCCCTCTCTGCCTCCGACACAGAGCCCTCATCAGAGCCTTCCCCAGACTCCAGGACTGGCCCATCTTCCTCCCCAACCTCCCCATTCTCTGAATCTGCTGCCAGCTCTGCTGGCCACTGGCAGGCACCACAGTAACTTTGAACAGTCATTGAATGGACTGTTGTAAGTCGAGAACTGCCTGCATTAATATTCAGAGATGAACGGAGGTGGGAAAGTTTAGTTTACTTGTCTTCAATCCATCACAGTTATACGGACTGGAACTGCACTGCTCGGATGGCGGCCTGGAGCAGAAGTCCAACTGGGAGGGTTTCGGAGTTGTGCAGAAGATAAAAACTACGCCAGACGCTCTTAATTCCTGCTTGGGGGGGAAAAAAAAACAGCTTTTCTGAGCCTTCAGCGCAAGGCATGTTTTTTCAACGGAAACAGAAGTCCAGTAGGAGATTTGCACTTCCTCTAATTCTTGATTAAAACTTTGATTTGGCCAAAGGAAGATTACCCCTTCAGCTTCTAAGGAAGGGCATCTGCTTTCCAAATTAGAGCTGCAGGAAAGGAGAAGACCTCGGTGAGGAGGGGGGGGTTGCTCTTTCTCCCCCTTGGTGGGGTTGACGAAGAGTTAGGTTGTGGCTGATTGAAACTTCCTACAAGCTATAAATAGTTCCAAGATTCAACAAGGAGTTCTGAATGTGACAAGGCCCTGTGGAACATTCCAGCAACTTTAATACACACAACTTCTTACCAGGCATATTCCCAGGATTTGGCCTTCAAACAAACAACCTGAGATGGTCACGAGTCCTGAATCAGGTCCTTCAATGTTTACTTTAAGATGGAAGGACTTCAACTCCCCTGTTGGCTGGGGAATTTTGGGAGTTGACATCCACAGATCTTAAAGTCACCAAAGTTGGGCAACACTTGACCAACTTCATAAACTAGAAGTAAACTCAAATGTTGATGCAACTGCCTCTAATATTTCATGAAGGCAGAATTTGCCGGTTGTTCTTAGGATGGGTTGTGTTAATGAGCAACAATGCATGTGAATGTTGATCCTATAACCAACAACCCTGAAGATACGTAGCCTGTAGAGAAAGTTCATACAAGAAGGAAGGATGTTTTTATTTAGGCTCTTCTGAATTCTTTCTTTCACCAGAATTGTCCTCTGGAGAAAGGTTTTTTCTAGTTGTCATCCCAATCTTGAGAAAGCTACTCTTCTTTCTGAATAGACTTTTTTTGGGGGGGGCTAAGAAGACACTTCAGAATATTTGCACGCTGTCCAGGTGCAAAAGAATAGCTCCATCAATGAAGGTCCAATTAAATTGCTTTATTGCTAAAAGCCTATGGACAGGACATCTCAACTAATGTAGTCAGTCCCAGCTTGGAGTTAAATAAAGTCAATGGCAGCCAAGGAGGGTTGAACTTAATTTGTTTGTGTCTATGTAGGGATTCTGGGTTGGTTCCTCTTTTCACTCCAGTCCCAGGTTCTATAACTCCTTCCGCCTACACGCAATGTGTGAAATTTTTAAGGGCAGATCACCTGAATTTCTGAGGGCCAGCTTCATGGACATCGCTGTGGGATTTCCACAAGGTCTGAGGTGGGTTGGAGTCTCTCACGGAGAGGAGACGTGGGAGAACATCGGAGATGGTGCTTCAGTAGATGTCCCCTTGCTCAGAAGGATGACATGCTGGAAGGTAGGACTTCAACCTTCTTTCTGATCTTCTCAGGCGCCTGGGTTTGGCTTCGGCATCGCAATATCCGGTGGGAGAGACAACCCCCACTTCCAGAGCGGTGAAACCTCCATTGTCATATCAGATGTGCTCAAAGGAGGCCCAGCGGAAGGGCTGTTACAGTAAGTGTTGACGCAGCCTGGGCTTTGGGGCATCTAGAAGGCCCCTCTACTCTTGCTCCTTCCCCAACCGTTTCCACTAAGCCCTTACAAGAATCACATCATGGCGACCGTTGGAGTAAAAAGCCAGGACAGTCCTAGGCTGCATCAACAGAGGGATAGAATCAAGATCACGTGAAGGGTTAATACCACTTTATAAGGCCTTGGTAAGGCCACACTTGGAATACTGCATTCAGTTCTGGTCGCCACGATGCAAAAAAGATGTGGAGACTCTAGAAAGAGTGCAGAGAAGAGCAACAAAGATGATTAGAAGACTGGAGGCTAAAACACATGAAGAACGGTTGCAGGAACTGGGTATGTCTAGCTTAATAGAAAGAAGGACTAGGGGAGACATGATAGCAGTGTTCTAAATATCTCAGGGGCTGCCACAAAGAAGAGGGAGTCAAGCTATTCTCCAAGGCACCTGAATGTAGAACAAGAAGCAATGGGTGGGAACTAATCAAGGAGAGAAGCAACCTAGAACTAGGGAGAAATTTCCCAACAGTTAGGACAATTAATCAGTGGAACAGCTTGCCTCCAGAAGTTGTGAATGCTCCAACACTGGAAGTATTTAAGAAGATGTTGGATAGCCATTTGTCTAGAATGGTATAGGGCAGGGGTGGGGAACTGTGGCTCTTTTGCAACTTGTGGACTTCAACTCCCAGAATTCCAGAACCAACATAGCTGCCTCAGGAATTCTGGGAGTTGAAGTCCACAAGTCGCAAAAGAGCCACAGTTCCCCACCCCTGGTATAGGGTCTCCTGCCTAGGCAAGGGGGTTGGACTAGAAGACCTCCAAAGTCCCTTCCAACTCTGCTATTGTATTGTATTGTAATGGCTTTACAAGTGTTCCACAAGCTAACAATCACAGTTGGGACCCTTTGTGAGAAGGAGAAACAGAGCTTCCCCCGTTCTTCAGCCTTGGGCCTGGGAAAACCTGCATGTAAAAAAAAAAAGCAAGAAAAGATGCAAAAATTAAAAGGGGTCTGAAGAACAGAAGAACTTTGACTCTCAGTCTTACTGTGGATTTGAGCCAATTGTTCTCCTTCCTTTGTGTAGAGAGGGAGGGGACTTCTTGACTTGCTGTTCTCTTATTTTCTTCCTTTCTCTCCCCCACCCCCACTTGCTTTTCCAGGGAGAATGACCGTGTCGCGATGGTTAACGGCGTTTCCATGGATAACGTGGAACACGCTTTCGCCGTCCAGCAGTTGAGGAAAAGTGGGAAAAATGCCAAAATTGTAAGTGGGGGTCTTCTTCCCCCTCCCCTCCCCCCTTCCTGTCTCTCAGGAAAGCAGTTGCCATGTTGGGTTTGTTAGTGATTTGGGAGGAAGTATATATCATATAGGTAAGGGAGGGAGAGAGGGACACGGCAGCTCAGGGGCTAAGACTCTGAGCTTGTCGATCAGAAAGATTGGCAGTTCGGTGGTTTGAGTCCCTACTGCCGCGTAATGGAGTGAGCTCCCTTTACTTCTCCCAGCTTCCGCCAACCTAGCAGTTCGAAAGCACGTCAAAAATGCAAGGAGAAAAATAGACACCATTTTGGTGAGAAAGTCACAGCGTTCCGTGCGCCTTTGGCGTTGAGTCATGACAGCCACATGACCACGGAGACGTCTTCGGACAGCGCTGGCGCTTCGGCTTTGAAACGGAGATGAGCACCGCCCCCTAGAGTCGGGAACGACTAGCACATACGTGCAAGGGGAACCTTTGCCTTTATATATCATATGCTGGTTCAATCCCTTTCTGTGTTCTTTTGCGAAACGTTGGTAGCTCCAGCACCTTCTCGGATGGTTGGAGAAGAGAATTTGGAAATCGGGTCCTGAGTTTCGTCCATTAAACTGGGGCCTTCTAATGGGACCCAGGCAGCAGGACTGTTTTCTGGGGGCACCTAATGGACACCCCTCACCCACTCCTGACCAAGATTCAATAGCCAAGATTCAGCAACTGTCATAACTATAAAACAGTTGCTGAGCATCTGAATGTAAAGCTATTTGGCATGTGGACAGCTTGACACCCCTACCAGAAATGATTGTTGCCTTGGATGTCTTCCAGACCATCCGAAGAATGAAGAAAGTCCATATCCCAGTGACTCGGACGGATCCTGACCCCGTCTCTGAAAACGACGAGGACAGCTACGAAGAGGAACTGCATGACCCCCGAGGTCCCCACGGTGCTACAAGCAGAAGGCACGAGAAAAGTTGGACGAGGGATCGGAGTGCAAGTCGAGAAAGGAGCGTGTCGCCTAGGTCGGACCGGAGATCCATGACCTCCAGTCAACCCGCGAAACCCACGAAGGTCACGTTGGTGAAATCGAGGAAGAACGAAGGTACTTTGACAGCCCCTCTGTTGAGCGGGGGGACTTCATGGGAGAATTAACCCCCTTCCGTTTTGACCCCACTTTGCCATTTTGATCAGCGGTAAGGATCAGGATTGTTGGGAGCTGACTCCCTTTATGTTCTAGCTGAATTATTTGAAAGTGGATCAAGAACATAAAAAAAATTGGAATCCATTGGGAATTAATCTTAGCAAGTTCACCCACCTTGTTTGGAAAATGTAACTCCTTGTTGACCAAAAGTGCTTTCTCTAAGTGCTCTTTTTAAGAGTAGGACTTTTTCTGTGTAGCTGTTGTGGAGAGAATTGGAGGCTGGAATATCAGCTATGTTCATGACTTTGAGTTGGCCAAAAATGTATAAAAGATGGCATAGAAATCACCTTCCTCTTCCTTGACTCCTTCTCCGTTGTTTGTTTATTATTATTATTATTATTATTATTATTATTATTATTATTATTATTATTATTATTATTATTATTATTATTATTATTATTATTATTATTATTGAGTGCTGGTCCCCAAACTTGTTGTGTGCTTTTTTCCTCACGCAATCTTGCAGAGGTAGAACTCTGAAAATCCCTACGATGCATAATTTAAAAGTTTCATTAATAAAAGGGAGTGGTATCTTTCTTTCTTGTCTAACCTTAATCCTGGTGAAATCTTTCGCCTCATTCATGGGCGGGGAAAGGTGGTTGCCAAGTCCTTTTATCTTTTGAGAGCATTACATCCTCTCATCGTTTGAAAAGCACATGTTTAAGGAAAGAATACTTATACTTTAATAAAACCCCAATGTTGTTGTGTTTAAGTACAATGACAATAAAGATTATACTTATAGAAGAAGAAGAAAATAAGAAACAAGGGATTGGTGACCCAGCCCTCCCTGGCTGACAAATCTAGACTAGGTCCTGTTGGGCTGGATCAGGGTTGATCCCAGCTGTTGAAAACTATGGATTTAATGGAGGGTCATCACTTTCAAGAACAATGTTTCCCAACTGTGGCCATTTTCAGAGGTCTGGATTTGAACTTCCAGTCAATCCTAGGGGTTGAAAGTCCACACATCTTAAAAGAGATGATCTTGGGAAGTCCACATCTCTTAATGGCCAATGTTGAAGTACACTGGGCGAGGCAGGACGGAAGTCCAGGAAAATAAAGAGGGCTTTGGATATTGTTGGTAGAACATGGCAACTTATGGGAAACCCTCATTGAGAAGGTCTTCTCCTGCACAGCCTCTCATCTTACCCCAGGAGCTTCTCCATCTGCTAAAAAAAGAAAGAAAGAATCCAACAAGGGTCAACTTCTCTTCCCCCCCCCCCCCCCGGAAATGTAACCTGCCATGCTCTGTGGGAATTGGTAGAGTCCAGGAAAGTGCGGTTGGCAGGGAAAACAGGTTTACGGAAGTTGTGCTGTCCTTCTTCCGGGTTGACAACATCTCGCTTCGTTTTCGTTTGGCACAGAATACGGGTTGCGCCTGGCCAGCCACATCTTTGTGAAAGAAATTTCTCAAGACAGTTTGGCAGCCAAAGATGGCAACATCCAGGAAGGAGATGTTGTGCTGAAGGTACGGTCTCTCTCTCTCTCTCCCTCCCTCCCTCCCTCCCTCCCTCCCTCCCTCCCTCCCTCCCTCCCTCTTTCTCCTCTTTTCCCTCCTCTCTCTCTCCTCTTACTCTTCTCTCTCTTCTCTGTCTCTCCCCCCCCCTCCCCTCTCCTATATATATTCGTGTTTGAGCATCTCTTTTATTTAAAGCACAAGTAATCCTCAAGATACGACCATTCTCTTAGCCACTGCTTGAGGTTGCTTTGAAATGTCTGGCTTTTTAAATCAGCTATATTTTGGAGTATTAAACAATTCAAGGGCAGAAAAGGTGGGATATTATTAATCTAGTTTGAGGGAGCAGTAAATGCCCTTTCTTCCACCTTTTATCCATCCTTGTTTGCTGGAGGGAGCTCTAGTTCCAGCAGATTCAGAAGGTTGCAGATGGGGACAAGCTGGTGTAGACAAAACTGCTGACATTTTCCACCTCACCCCAGCTCAGCCTTTTAATTCTTCGAAGATGCCATGAAGGTATAGATGACCAACCTTGGCAGTTTTAAGACTTGTGGACTTCAATTCCCAGAATTTCCCATCCAGCCGTCTCCCAAAAGATGGGAGGATTCTGGGAGTTGAAGTCCACAAGTCTTTAAAAAAGTTCCCAAGGTTGGACATCCCTGGAGTAGATGCTAACTTCTCATCGGTTACTCCTACCAGTCTTTTCCCTCTGCTCTCTTGCAGATTAACGGGACTGTCACGGAAAATATGTCCTTGACAGACGCCAAAACCCTGATAGAGAGGTCAAAGGGCAAGTTGAAAATGGTGGTCCAGAGGGATGAGAGAGCAACTTTGTTGAACGTCCCAGATCTTTCCGACAGCATCCACTCAGCCAATGCTTCAGAGAGAGACGGTGAGTATCGCTTGCCTTTCTCGGTTGCGTTCCCCGTTGACCAAAAGTTGTGATGTGTCAGGTGGAGCCACAAGGCTTCCGGGATCTTCCGCAGGGGAAGGAAGGGCTGAAGAAATGCCTAAAGAGTCCACCTTCCACTGACCAAATTGGGCAAAACACTGGAGATCCAGTTCGGAAAGCCGGACGGCCCCTCCCAAGCCCTGCCCAAACCTTGCGTTCATTTCTTAGGGAAGGTCATGCCATCTTTTTACTTCTGAATCATCTCATGAAAAACCCCACTTTTATTTAACAGACATTTCAGAAATTCAGTCGCTGGCATCTGATCATTCCAACCGATCCCATGACAGGCCCCGTCGCAGTCGTTCACGATCTCCTGACCAGAGGTCAGAACATTCTCCACAGCAGCCCAACAATGGCAGGTGACGGTTGCCTTGTGCTCTTTTGAAATAGACTTCTTTTTTTGGTGAAAAGAGGGGCGGGAGGACGGCTGCTTTGGGGGGGGGAGACGCAGGAGCCACGGGTGGGGTGGCACCCCTGGACATCGGTGAGGTGATGGACCAATGGGCCCCTTATCTTTCAAAGGCCTTCTCTTTGGAGTTCTGATTTAGTCTTCTGGAGGGTTCACTCTTGAGGTGCCACCTAAGGGAAGGATGGATTTGGGGAATTAGATGCGTAAGCGGTAAGGCTGTCCTGGCGAACAGAGACAAATGTACATGTTCTGGGATAATGTTACAGGATCCAATCTGGGTAGGTCACCAAGACCAGAGATTGTCAGATTCTTCTAAGCTTTTGGATTCATGCTGGAGACCATCCTCACGGAACTTCTCTGTCTCTCTCTCTCCCTCTAGAATATATTCTGGAGATAATCAGATATTTTGTTAGGGAGAAGTTTCCTGAGGATGGGTTCCAGCATGAATCCAAAAGCTTAGAAGATTCTGAAAATCTCTGGTCTTGGTGACCTACCCAGATTGGAGGCTGTCCTGATTTCGCTAAGAGTTTTGACTAGATTCAACCAAGGGGTTCTTGGAGAATTAGCATCTGGGAACATTATTTTCCCCCCCCCCCACTACAATTAAAAACAATTTGAGGAAGGCCCAGCCAAAAAAAAGAAGAAGAAGGATTGGATGCACCAGTGATGTAGAAGTGCTACTGAGAAGTCCCCAATGGAAGTGTTTCTCAACCTTGGTGGCTTGAAGAGAAGTGAACTTCAACTCTAAGCGATGCTGGCTGGGGAATTCTGGGAGTTGAAGTCCACACCTTTTCAAGCCACCAAGGTTGAGAAACCCTATCATGGAAGCAGAAACAACTCTTAATAAAATAGGCTCAAATATTATTTATATTTTTGGTGGATGGAGTTAGCCCTACTAAACGGGAGTCCTGCGTGATAGAAGTATGCATGTTTTGATGGGGAAGAATGGAGATGGGGGAAGAGCTGAAGGGTGCTTAGTGAAACCATCCTGTAGCTGACTTCCCTTGTTTTGTGACTGAAGGTTATTTTAGAATGCTGCCATGTTGAGCATCCTTTCATAGAGACCCGGGATCCTTCCTGATGCAGCACAGATGTTAGAAGTCAAAGCTCTACTGCCAAAACACGTATGCCGAGTGAAATCACACCTTGGGTGACTCATGGGAAATGTGGCTGTAATTTTTAACAACATTCTGTCATCCAGAAACAATGACGGTGTCAAGACACTTCCTGCACCCTCCTTGGTTTTTTTATAGAAGCAAAACAAAATTGAATATTTACTAGAAAGTTCAAAATTGAGGATAGTCAAGATAGCGTTTGCCCCATGATATCCTTCTCCAGGTTCACGTCGTTTGATTCTCCTCCTTCAGAATTTTTATATACCCTCCCAAAATTGTCACGAGCAAAGGGTGTTCAGGATTAGTGTGGGAAGAACCATTTGCAGGTGCTGGCAATCTGGATTGTCTCTTCTTGGTCTGTTGGGCTGAATTGTGGGTAAATCTTGTGATATGGAAGGCAGGTTCCAACTTCAACTATTGTATGTCTTGAGCAGAGAAGACCTAGGACGGATAGCATAGTTTTTATTGTCATTGTACAAAATAAATTCAACGGAATTGGTTTGGATCTGGCCACCTTACCCAGGCCACGTCTTCTCCAACAAGGAGAGGAACGCTCTATTTGACCTGCTGCAGTAGGGATGAAGACCATCTTCCTGCTTCATCCTACCCAGGAAAGTTTTCTCCAGGTGGAAAAATGGAGTAACCCAGGATTTTTTCCAAAGAGGCTTCCACAGAACTTAAGAGTGCCATATGAACTTTATGGGATTCTGTGAGAGATTTAAGGACCCAGAAAAGCCAAGTTTGCTATGGGAGAGATTTTTGGGACATTGACTGCTGTTATATAGGCAACGGAGTTGTCGTTGTCTGCATAAATATCATGAAAAAATAATTCACCTATTGAAGCAGAAGGTGGGTGCGGTGGAGAGCAGGAGAAGCTGAGTGAGGGCCACTTGAGGATGACGGGTTTGAGTGCTGGCTTTTCAAGAAAACCCTTCAGAGCTGAAGAGCTGAAGGTTAGCAGGCCGTTCACTGCCTTCTGAGAAGCCCAGAGGAAGAAGCTTTGATGCTCCTGAACTCTCTGGCGACTGACCTCCCAACCTTGCCTGTAAGACTGAAGGAGCTTTCTCCCTGAGGTGATTTTTCCTCAACGCCGTTCTCTGTTAAGGAATGGCTTTTGTACGAGCCATCCTAGGGCTGTGATGTTACTCCTGGAGGATATCTCAGAAGCCTCGTGGTGATTCTGGAACACAACAGACCAGCCATTCTGGGTGGTTTGGTTTTCCTCTCGAACTTGGCAGTGTTCCAGGAGGAGCCGGAGCACATCTGGAAGACAGGCAGGTTGAGTCTGCCCAGAAAGAGCGGTTGATAGACAGATGTTTGTAAGTCAAGGACTATATGGATGTTCCTTGCTTCCTGTTGAGAGAGTTGAGAATGGCGTCCATGTGTTGCCTTTGGAGTTAAGCTCCCTCCGAAATTTCAACGTTGGGAGGAGATCTTTTGCAGATGATCTTGGATAGCCAGTGCTACTCTTCTTCTTCGTCCCATATTTGTTTTGTCTTTGGAGATATATAATTTTTTAGATGAATGTTCACTTGTTTTTTGTTTGTTTATTTCTATCCTTCCTTTATTATTTTTACAAATAATTCTAGGCCGCAAACATAACCAACGCATCTTCCTCTTCCTGTTATGACAATAACAACAACAACAACTCTGAGAGGCAGTTTGGGCTGAAAGTGAGTGACTGGCTCAAAGTCACCCAGTCGGCTTTCATAGCTAAGGCAGGACTAGAACACACCGTTTCCCAGTTTCTAGCCTGGTGCCTTAGCCACTAGACCAAACTAGCTCTTGGTTTACCAGCAATATCATATCTGATTATACCTTTTTAAAATTGCAACATATAGGAGGAGCAAATGCTTTAATTAAACAAAAATATTTATTTTAACGATGCCCCTAGATTCCAGAGTGATTATAAAATGTTCCATCAAGCTGGGTTTTTCCTTATATTTATCACAAGCTACTCTTTAGATTTTCCTTTCTGCACGAAACTGTGTGAATTTTTTTTCCGCCGGGAATTTAGTATTCATATTTGCTTTGGGAATCAACGGGGGGTTTGTTTCCCCCCATAAAAACATTAGGATTTCCCCCCTATTTAGTCAGCAATAAGGCACGCCCATGATCGCGCAAATCAATAACTGTCATTGCAAAGATAATCCTCTCTTTGTCATGGTAATCAGTCATGCTCATTCCTGGACCTTCTCAGTTCTTCAGTGTTGATGGCTTTTGGTACAGATCTCTTGACCTTTCAAGAAACTGTTGTGTTTACCAGGCAACAGTTGATGTCCTCATTCGAGGAAGTGCGTTGCGTACAGTGGCCTCTTCTAAGATTAGGAGTTGGTAGAGGTGATGGTGCCATCTACTTGCAGGAAGTGGCTCCATCCGAGCTAAGCAGAGTTCTGGGCTGGATTTTGTAGCTGCCTTGTTCATTTATGGAGGAGAAAAAACAGCTCGCTTTGCATATTAATTATTTCACCAAGAATGCGTCCTGGGTGCAGGGAAACAAGAACATTCAGAGAGTAAGAAGAACATATCTGCTCAACCTCAAGGATATTCTTTGCTGTTACAATACCTGAGCCTGGGGAGGAGAGTTAGGATGAATATCGCTTCGGGTTTTTTTCTCTTGTACATCCTGAAGACTACGTGACTGGTTGCCTCTCTTCTGCTAGGGCTGGTCCAGAGTGGGGAGGTGTCCATCACGGATTCACATTAGGGACATATAAAGAACGGTTGCTGGACTTGGGGAGGTCTAGTTTAATGGAAAGAAGGGCATGATAGCACAGAGTCCCTGTATCTGAGGGGTTGCCATAAAGACAGGGGGGGGGAGGTGTTTCATCCTATTCTGCAAAGCAGGAGAAGGCAGGACAAGAAGCAATGGATGGAAACTAACCAAGGAGAGAAGCAACCTAGAACTAGGGAGGAATTTCCTGACAGTGAGAACAATTAAATCAGTGGAACATCTTGCCTCCAGAAGTTGTGAATGCCCCAACACTGGAAGAGATTGGGCAGCCTATGGCTGAAATGGTACAGGGCTTCCTACCTGGGCAGAGGGTTGGACGAGACCTGCAAGGTCCCTTCTAACTCTGTTACATTAGCTTCATGGATCTGGAAGGACAATGGATTGCTGGTTTGGTGAAGGTGCCGTTGGCTCTTCTACCGGTTCTTTATCGGCGCTCTCTCCATCTTTCAGCATTAGAGACACCGACGTAGTTTTCATGTTTTTGGAGTGGCACGGTCGGTGGGGCCCAATCAGCCAACGGGGCAGAGAAGGGCAGCGCATTCTTCCAATGTTGGAGAAAGGATTGACATTCCTTAAGTTGTAGGAGGACACAAGTGTCTCATTTCTATCACAGGAGGCTTAGGACCTTGGGAGACTTTGACCCAGGATCTTCAAGGCCAGGAGTCTCCAACCTTGCCCATTTTAAGACTTATGGACTTCTATTCCCAGAGGGAATTCTGGGAGTTGAAGTCCACAGATCTTAAATTTGCCAAGGTTGGACACCCCTGTAGGCCATTCTGAGTCCCTTTGACAAAACAGATGGAATAACAGAGTTGGAAGGGACCTTGGAGGTCTTCTAGCCCAACCCCCTGCTCAAGCAGGAAACCCTTATAGCATTGCAGACAAATAGTTGTCCAAACTCTTACATACCTGGGAGGGCCAGTTATCAAGACGCGTTTCCAGCAAAAGAGCCCAAACCGGTTCCTTATTCCCCGTTTTGTGCCAAATCCCCTTGTAGTAGCTCTTTGTTATGAAATGTCTGGATTTCCTCGTTAGAGCCTATCGTTACGCCTGCCAATTTGAAAAGGGAGTGTGTTGTTTCTCTCGATGTAGTCACTGGAGTAGAGATGATGAAAGAATAAGCAAGCCGGGAGCCGTTTCCACGCCTGTGAAGAACGCGGAGGAAACGTCTCTAGCCAAAGCCGTAGAAGAATCCCTAGCAGAGAAAAATGACAAACAGACTCCGCCACTTCCAGGTAAGGATTAAGCGATTGCGTCATGTTTTAATTTCCACACAGGCAGCTTAGGAGAGGTGCGGTGGCCTAGTGGTGGAGCCTCTCGTCTCACAAATCAGGAGTCTGTGAGTTCGATCCTAGGTAGAGACAGATATTTCTCTTTCTGGGCACTTTGAGAATATATCTGCCGAACAAAACTCCGCATTGGTGACAGGAAGAGCATCTGGCCAGTAAAATATTTTGCTAGCTCCATTCAGTTGCCCAGACTCCATCCCACAAGGGATTATGGGATCGTTAAATGATGATGATGGTGAGAGGTAGTCCTCAACTTACGACCCCAGTTGACCCCAAAATTTCTCTTGCAAAGTGAGAGATTTGTTAAGTCAGTTTTCCCCATCCTTTCCTCTGACTTGTCCCAGCTTCTGCCAACCTAGCAGTTCGAAAGCATGTAACAAATGCAAGTAGAAAAATAGGAACCACCTTTGGTGGGAAGGGAACAGTGTTCAGTGCGCCTTCGGCGTTTAGTCATGCCGGCCAGATGACCACGGAGACGTCTTCGGACAGCGCTGGCTGTTTGGTTTAGGAACGGAGATGAGCACCACCCCCTAGAGTCAGGAACGACTAGTACACATGTGCGAGGGGACTACTTATATGGATGCATGCCTGAGTGAAAAATACACACCAGGAAACTCTCGTTCTTTATTGGAACTGGATAATTTCTAGACCCAGATTAGCGTGTTCTTAATTACGCCTAAGATTACCTCCTGGCACCCCTCCAAACATTCCACCACCTAATGACTCCTTATTTACCTTCCCATTCCTATTATCTGCCCTCCTACTATATTTATGTGGTCTCCCACACTCCAAATTAACAGCCAGATGGTGATGGAGGAGCTTTGTAAACAGCTGTTGGAACTCCCTCCTAATCCCGTTGTTAATATTTCTGAATTGTGTAACGTAATGAACTTGCGACGGGCCAAATGTTTTTGTCCTTGGTCTTCCACCCTGTCTGTCTTCAGTAATTATTGTGACGCGGGTGGAAGGCTGTCTATTATTGAGGTGATCTAGTATCTCGCCTTCCATCCAGCAGCTCAAGGGCGAAGGACGTCATCGGCTGCACCTCCCAGTTTCTGGGGTCCTTCGTGGTTTTCCTGCAGGCGTTTTGATTACCCAGCTAGGAAACGTCATCAAGCAGCTTGTATAGAAACAGAGAGCAAACCCCCACTCCCTGCTAGCACAGATGAGGTTATGAAGCTGGGTCATGTAATGTCAGCAAGGGGAAAAAAAACAAGCTCAGAGAACCCCACAGTCCTCTTCCTCCTCCTCCTCCGTTCCACAAACTCCCCTCCCCTCTAGCCTTGATGATGTTACCTAGTTGGGCCGTGAAATGTCTGTAAGAAATTAACCAAGCTCAGAGAACACCAAGTATGACTTTCTCCTCCTCTAGCCCTGAATACCAAGGACGACCTCCTCCTCCTGCTCCTGCTCCTCCTCTTCTCCCTTCTAAGTACTGATGATGTTCCCTAGTTGGGTGATGAAACGTCTGAAAGCAAACCACCAAGCTTAGAGAGTAAAAAGGACTTTACAAATTCTCCTCCTCCCTCCACTCCCTTCTAGCTCTGATCATGTTCCCTAGTTGGGTGATGAAACGTCTGCCACGAAACCACCAAACTCAGAGAGCGCCAAAGACCCCACAATCCTCCTCCTCCATCCCCCCTCCTAGCCCTGTTGATGTTACCTAGTTGGGTAATGAAACATCTGCAAGAAAACCACCAAGCTCAGAGAGTGCCAAGGACCCCACCCTTCAATCCTGAGCTACAAATATTCTCTTTTTATTGATGCCGCCTTGTTTTCCTCCATAGTGAGAACTTGCCTGGGTAGTTGGGCTGAAAGGGGAAAGAGTCTGGCCCAAAGCCAGCCGTCAAGGAGGACTAGAACCCGGGCTCTCCCCATTTCTGATCCAGCCCCTTTAACCCTAACCCCACATGGCATACTAGATTCCTTACGCCCCAGAGCCCAAGATGGAGCCGTCCTAGAGAGGAAGATCAAGGCTCGTTCTCTGAGCTTGTGGGTGGGTTTCCGAACGTTTCATTACCAGGCTGGGTAACATCTTCAGCAGAGTTTAGGGAATGCGGCTGTCGGCGTACTGTCCAGAAGGGCTCCAGGTGTGGGTGCATGTAGAGTTCTTGGGAGTCCCAAAGGCGTAAAAGGGTGAACTTCAATCGCAGCCGTCCGAGCCTCGTTTTCATGAAAAGGACATCCTTCATTCCGTGCAACCTTTTGTCTTGTCCGAACAGAACCGAAGCCCGTCTATGCGCAGGCTGGACAGCCCGATGTGGACTTACCCGTTAGTCCCACCGACGGCCCCCTACCCAACTCAACGCATGAAGACGGGATGCTTCGGTAAGGGGATATTTCCGCCCGCCCCGTGTCTCAGGCCAGCTGTGAACATTTACTGATACGCCATTGTCTTCATGGACCACGTACAGTGGAGGGACGATTGCTTCCTGGCCAGTGATGAAGCTATTCGCACCACTATTCTCTGGGCCTCAAATGCTAAACTACGTCACACAAGTGTTTCAAGTCTAATTTTTATATTTGCTATATACGCCCAAAGTAAGAGAGGGTCAGACACCCTACCTTCCAAATCCTCTTCTTCTCATTCTTGCAGGCCAAGCATGAAGCTCGTAAAATTCAAGAAGGGTGACAGCGTTGGCTTGAGATTGGCGGGTGGCAACGACGTTGGCATATTTGTGGCGGGTGTTTTGGAGGACAGCCCTGCTGCCAAGGAAGGCTTGGAAGAAGGCGATCAGATCCTCAGGGTAGGTGGGCAGCCCTGCTTTCATTCCAATCCAGCTGCAGCATCTGCAGCGGTTGCATAGAAGGCCATCGAAGAAATGCCTGGTTGTATCTGTAGACGCAGAGAGAAGGAAATGGCGATGGAAGAAGAAGTCTCTGTAACTCAGGATCGAATTGAGGGAGGCTCAGTGCACTCTGAGCTTGGTGGTTTCCATGCAGATGTTTCATGACCCAACTAGGGAGCATCATCAGTGACAGAAGAGAGTGATGTTTGCCGAGTGGAGGAGGAGGAAAGTGGTGGTGGAAGAGGAGGACTTGATGCTCTCCGAGCTTGGTTCTTTTCTTGCACTGATGATGTTCCCTAGTTGGGTCATGAAATGTCTGCAAGAAAACACGTTCAGAGAGCACCAAGGACCTCAAAAGTTCTCTTTACCCTCGACTCCCCAAACCCCACTTTCTTCAAGCACTGAGGATGTTACCTAGTTGGGTCATGAAACATCTGCAAGAAAACAACCAAACTCAGAGCACTGAGAATACCACAGTCCTTTCCTCCTCCTCCTCCTCCTCCTCCTCCTCCTCCTCCTCCTCCTCCTCCTCCTCCTCCTCCTCCTCCTCCTCCTGCTGCTGTCTGCAAACACCACTCCTTTCTAGCACTGATGATGTTACCTAGTTTGGTCATGAAACGTCTGCAAGAAAACAGTCCAATTCAGAGAGCACCACCCATCAGGAAATGTTGGAGATTAGCGAAGAAGTTTATCATAAGAAGGCTAAGAATGTGCACTGGGGGAGGCATCTGCAGGTGGCTGTGAAGGGCCCTGTCCAATAATAGAACATCTGGAACATGACTCAATGTGACATGAATTCTGCAAAGCTGTTTCAGGAAACTAGAGGGCTGCCCACTTGGATTCCTTGTGGTATAAAGGTATTTTTCTAACGTTGATGTTCCTTTTGGGGCGCCAGGTAAATAACGTCGACTTCACCAACATCATCCGGGAAGAAGCGGTTCTCTTCTTGCTTGACCTTCCCAAAGGAGAAGAAGTCACCATCTTGGCACAGAAGAAGAAAGATGGTGAGTCAGCAGCCTTCAGTGGCCTTGGTAGATTCGCTGGACTGGCGATGGAAGCCTTCATCCTCCTCCTCCTCCTCCTCCTCTTCTCTCTCTCTCTCTCGTAACAGTTTATCGGCGCATCGTGGAATCCGACGTGGGAGATTCGTTCTACATCCGGACCCACTTTGAGTATGAGAAGGAGTCTCCTTACGGGCTGAGCTTCAACAAAGGGGAAGTCTTCCGCGTGGTGGACACCCTGTACAACGGCAAGCTGGGCTCTTGGTTGGCGATCCGGATTGGCAAGAATCACAAGGAAGTGGAAAGAGGCATCATCCCCAACAAAAACAGGTGTGTTTAAGCGCTGTTCCTCAAGCCAACCTCTGGCGAGAGAGCCAGAGTTGCATTTAGAAGAACTTCAGGGCTGTATCTAGGGGTCACCAACCTCTTGGGCCTCAGGGACCCCTAAATTTCTAGTTTTAAATCCCACGGACCACTAATATGATCTGCCTAATGACCGGCTGGGTGGGCGTGGTTAGGTGGTCATGTGACAGGGTGGGCGTGGCCAACTCGATGTCACTCAGGCCGAGGGGCGCCTCACAAGTCACTCCTTGCCCCTCCCCTCCCAACCCACTCCTCGCTTCCCCGCCTGGGCTCCTTAGGGCCCCAACAGGAAGCAGTTGCTGGAGCTAAGCAGAAAAAGCAGCACAAAAGTCAGACATTAGAAATACGTCTGGTACATTTTAAATTATGTTAGTTTAAAACTTTGGTTTGGTGAGGCTTGCAAGCTCACTCCTAGGCCTGCAGCTTTCCAATGGATATTTTCCTCCCCTTCCCAGCCTCCGTCTGTGTCTTTCCAACAAACAGCAGGCGTTGGTTTCCTTTAGAGTTGATCGATCTCCTTGCCGTCCAGGGGGATTCTCAAAGGATTTTCTCCAACCCCGTTTTCACTTTGGTTACGTTGGGACCGGGCAGCTGTCCTCCTTGAGGCCATCTGGCCCTCCCTTTGCTGGTCCTCCATTGTTTTGTCTTCCTGTCTGTTTTGCCCAGAGCTGAACAGCTGGCCAGTGTCCAGTACACCCTTCCAAAGACCGCAGGGGGGGATCGGGCGGATTTCTGGAGATTCCGAGGTTTGCGCAGCTCCAAGCGAAACCTGAGAAAAAGCCGAGAAGATCTGTCTGCCCAACCAGTTCAGACCAAGTTTCCTGCCTACGAGAGGGTGGTCCTTCGAGAAGGTGGGTTCCAAGAGTTGGAGGGGATCCTTGAGGTCATCTAGTCCAACCCCCCTTGCTCAAGCAGGAGGCCCTTGCAGAATCATAGAATAGCAGAGTTGGAGGGGACCCTGGAGATCCATCTAATACAACCCCCCTGCTCAAGCAGGAAATATGCTCCTCTAGGAACAATGGTGATAAAAAGCTTCTTTTCAGTCCTTTTCAGGTACTTATTTTTCATTCTGGAAGGTTCCTAGGGAAGGTCAGGATCAGAAGTTTGACCTCCAACCTTGATGTTGGGCAGGAAGATTGTGACCTTGCCTCTGAGCCATATCTGTTCCTCTACTTGATGTTCTCCAAAAGGGGTTGGGGACTCCAGATTCCTCCCATCCTCAACCAGGACAGAGTCAAGGCCCCAACCTTTCTCGCAAAGCAACAAATCACTCAGTCTTTTTCAGGAGACAACTTAACTCTGATGTCGCTTTCTCGTTCTAGCTGGATTTCTCAGGCCGGTGACCATCTTTGGACCGATTGCCGACGTTGCCCGGGAGAAGCTGGCTCGTGAGGAGCCCGACATCTATCAGATTGCCAGTAAGCATCTTGCTGCTCTCTTGCATCAGTTGCCGCTTTTCTCAGTTGAGCAAAAGGCTCAATTAGCTAGGAGGAGCAATAGGAATAGCCCTTAGACTTATATGCTGCTTTACAGCCCTCTCTAAGCAGTTTACAGAGTCAGCCTCTTGCCCCCAACAACAATCTGGGTCCTCATTTTACTCACCTCCGAAGGATGGAAGGCGGAGTCAAGCTTGAGCCAGTCAGGATCGAACTCTTGGCAGTGGGCAGTGAGTTAGCCTGCAATACTGCATCCTAACCACTGGGAAGGAAGGGAGGAGGGAGGGAGGAAGGAAGGAAGAAAGGACGGACGGATTAGCAATAGCACTTAGGACATGTACCACTTCACAGTGCTTTACAGACCTAAGCGGTTTACAGAGTCAACCTCTTGCCCCCAACCATCTGGGTCCTCATTTTAATGACCTCGGAAGGATGGAAGGCTGAGTCAACCTCAAGCTGGTCAGGATCGAACTGCTGGCAGTTGGCAGAATTAGCCTGCAGTGCTAATGCGGCAACCCATTTTGTTGTATTTATTTCGTACAATGACAATAAAGATTATACTATACTATGCCTCATTCTAACCCCTGCACC
Source organism: Natrix helvetica (assembly GCF_964273705.1). Lineage (NCBI taxonomy): Eukaryota > Metazoa > Chordata > Lepidosauria > Squamata > Natricidae > Natrix > Natrix helvetica. Next base: position 19,805,098 of record NC_138556.1, read on the forward strand.
ACCTCAGAGAGGGGAAGGACGATAGAAATAGCCAACTGTAACAGCCGGCAGGCATCACTTGTAACGAAGAGCGTCAACATCTAGAATAGAGGTTTTTTGCACCCAGAGCTTGCCCTTTTCTCCAGAGCAAGGGCCCACCGAAAAGGGGCATCAGACACCTGTTCAAATGTATGGTGAATAATGGACAATGTGCGCTTTCTTTTTCCTCCCCCCAACAGAAAGTGAGCCCAGGGATGCTGGAACTGACCAGCGTAGCTCGGGTATCATTCGCCTTCACACAATCAAGCAGATAATTGACAGAGTAAGTAATTGGGGTGCTCCTGTTCCCCGTTATCCTATTCATGAGCATAAATGGCACTTCTGACTCTCCTTGCCCAATCTGGAAATGCAGGATTACAGCTTTCATCCACCTGAATTTATTTATTTGTTTTCTTAATCGCAGGCTTTTTGCAATTTTGGTGCCTTCTAGTTCTGGGTACAGGACTACCTCAGTACCCATCATTCATTGGTTCCAGGAGGTGTGATGAGTACCAAAAATGATGGAGTACCAAACAAAATTTTCCCTATAAAGAATAATGTAGTGAGTCACAAGGTAGCTGACACCAACAAATTCTAATTTGTGTGTTGAGTACCAAAGAAACAATGAGTACCGGGACATTTTTTTTTTGCATCAAAATTGTGTTGAGTACCAAATTCAATGAGTTTCAAAGCCGTTGAGTATCAAGGTGCCGCTGTACTTCGACTCCCAGAATTCTCAGCAAAAGTCAAACTGGTTGTGGGAGTTGAAGTCCACAAGTCTTTGAGTGACCAAGGTCCATGCCTTCCACCATCCTCATCCAGATGCTGCATTTTGTCATCTGATGGGCAGACAAGCCCCTCCTCTTTCTTACCCATGTTCTCATTTCTCAGGACAAACACGCCCTCTTAGACGTCACCCCAAATGCAGTGGACCGCCTAAATTACGCCCAGTGGTACCCCATTGTGGTGTTCTTGAACCCGGACTCCAAGCAGGGGGTAAAGACCATGAGGACGAGGCTCTGTCCAGAATCCCGGAAAAGTGCCCGGAAATTGTATGAGAGGGCTCACAAGTTGCGCAAAAACAACCATCACCTCTTTACAGGTGAGCATGCCAGGAAGAAGGGTTGGGTTGAATAAATACAATTCCTCCCTTCCTTCCCTCCTTCCTTCCTACTCGCCTCCGTCCTTGTTTTCCTTCTTCATTTCTCCTTCCTTCCCTCCTTCCTTCCTTCCTTCTCACTCTCCTCCTTCCTTGTTTTCCTTCTTCACTTCTCCTTCCTTTCCTCCTTCCTTCCTTCTCACTCTCCCCCTTCCTTGTTTTCCTTCTTCACTTCTCCTTCCTTTCCTCCTTCCTTCCTTCTCACTCTCCTCCTTCCTTGTTTTCCTTCTTCATTTCTCCTTTCCTCCTTCCTTCCTTCTCACTCTCCCCCTTCCTTGTTTTCCTTCTTCACTTCTCCTTCCTTTCCTCCTTCCTTCCTTCTCACTCTCCCCCTTCCTTGTTTTCCTTCTTCATTTCTCCTTCCTTCCCCTCCCTCCTTCCTTCCTTCTCACTCTCCTCCTTCCTTGTTTTCCTTCTTCACTTCTCCTTCCCTCCTTCCCTCCTTCTCACTCTCCTCCCTCCTTGTTTGCCTTCCCTCATTTCTCCTCCCTCCCTTCCTCCTTCCTTCCTTCCATCTTCCACGTCTTTTTCTCGATGCCCATGGGGCTATTTTTTTGAAAAAGGTCCTTGAAATAATGAAATAATGTCAAATGTCTGGAAAACATGACTGAAGGTTCTTCAAGAAAGCATCGATGTTCTGCAAAGTCTCAGAAACCCTCTTTGCTCTTAAGTGAAACGCCCTGGGATTCTACTGACGCTTGCAAGATAGGTGACAAAACCCGGAAATTTTTCCTCCAGCCCAACCTAACTTTGGAAGGGAGTTCTTTTGGGATTTCTAAATCCAAGGTCTAAACTCTCCAAATCACACTCTTCTGTAGCTTCCAAGGCTTCTGGAATCAAGGAAGACCTTTGTGTGCTGGCTACGAGCTCGGCTGTGACTTAATTTCCATGCCTCGCCTCTCATGCTTGGCTCTTCCTTCCCTTTTCTGTCTTTCTTTAGCTACCATTAACTTGAATTCCTTGAATGACGGATGGTATGGAGCACTCAAGGAAGCGATTCAGCAGCAACAAAATCAGCTCGTTTGGGTGTCGGAAGGAAAGGTATGGAGATCTTCCTGTTTATCGGGTTTAAGTTGGTTGGACAAGATTTGAAGGCAGCCATGTCTGAAATCAGAGTGGGCCAATTGAAGAAGAACTAACTAGGAAGTAGATGCCCCAATCCTTGAGATGAGGGACATAGAGACTCAGTTGACCTTTATGCTTGCAAAGCTTTGGTTGATCCCTCTTGAGACTTGCATGCTTGATAGACAAGGTTTTGGGGGAGTATGAACATCTGCCTAGGTGGGCGTCTGGCTGGTAGACCTCCTGCCCCTCATGGCGGAGTTGGATGGAAGAAGAAGCAGCTGATTTTCTGCTGCTGGACCCAATTTAGGAGCCTGTCAGCTGCTGGTAGGAAAAGGTGGTAGGAAGCATGAGTCCAGCCAAGCTTAAACTCAACAATGTTGATGATAGCGGTGGTTCTCCAGGTTTAGATAAAGAGATTTCTCTATCTTAGAAGAGAATATTTGTAACTCAGGGTTGAGTTGTGGTCTCCTTGGTCCCCTCTGAGCTTTCTCTGCCTTACTTCAAGAGATGGTCTGGAGGAAACTCAAGGTCCTTTCGAAGTTGACTCTTGCGCAGCTTCCCAAGGAGAGGTAGAGTTCGGTCTCCTTTGCCGTTGAGACCAATTCGATTCCACCAGTTCTCCATTCAACTGTCCAACTCTGATGTGTCTAAAACAGGCAGATGGTACTACAAGTGATGACCTTGATCTACATGATGACCGGCTCTCCTACCTGTCGGCTCCAGGTAGCGAGTACTCCATGTACAGCACCGACAGCCGGCACACCTCCGACTACGAGGACACGGATACGGAAGGTGGCGCCTACACAGACCAAGAGCTGGACGAGACACTCAACGACGAGGTTGGGACGCCCCCCGAATCCGCCATTACGCGCTCCTCTGAACCCGTGAGAGAAGAAGCATCGGGGGTCCATCCAGAGAACCAAACCTTTCCTCCGTATGGGTCCCAAGGCCAGGCACAGCCAAACCACAGGATTGATTCTCCGGGTTTTAAAAACAATACTGCTCAACCGGTAAGAAATGTTAGCCGAAGGCAAGGCAAGCAAACATTTCCAGGTCCCACCAGCCCAGGACCATGAATGGGCCCCCTTGGGTTGTTTTAAACACGTCGATCCCTCTTTAGTCTCTCAAAAGCATCCGTGGTGGACCAGCACTTTCAATTTTTTTGTCGATTTTTCAGTTCCACTCTTTACTAAGTCATCTCCCCTGTTCTCCTCCTGACCTTGGTGGTGTTTTCGTAGTTACGACCGACCCAGATCCAGGTTTTAATGGGTTCCTCTCCACCTCCCCCATAGTCACATGACTACACCCCAGCAACACAACTGTATTTGGGCCATTTGCAGTGTCCCACAGTGACACCATCCTGTTTTATGACGGTTTTTGGCACCCCTAGCAAACCGTTGGCCCTTGTGGGAAAAAGGGAGGGGAGATTCGGGTTAACGTCAGGGTTCCAAATAGCATCCAAAATTAAATCAGATGGAAGAAAATTGCTTAGGGAGAATCTGATGGGTTACCCTGTGCCTGGGCCCTGTTTTCCTTCCCTTTTCCCCACCCGAAGTCCACCAGAATGCTCTGTTTTTATTCCTGGCTGACTTTATTGTCCTTTTGAGAGAGGAATATAACAATCCAGTTTCACAATCCAAAGGAAACACACATGCCCCCCACACAACCCACGTAAAACATACCTCTGTCAGGATTGTGGGGTGATTATAACTAATAGCCATAAGCCACCCAGAAATCGCCTTATGGGTGAGACGGGGACGGCCTATCAATTTAATAAAGAATAATGTTTTTGATGCACTGGGAGAGTCTCAGCTTGACCAAAACCTGTTATTTTAAACACTCCGCAGAAAGCAGAGGCTTCTTCACCCCCCTACCTTTCCCCATCGCCTGAAACGGGGGCCCCGGCCTCTTCGATGCCCGCCGTTAACCCCTGCGTAAGCCTCCCCAATGTCAGGCTGGAGGAAGCTGGGGCGCCCCCTTACAACTCGTACCAGCCACAAGCGGGGCCCCTAAGGATGGCCGGCCCCGAGGCGCCCCACATAGTGCTGAGAGACCCGGAGATGGCTTCCTTACCGCCGCACCTAGATTCAACCAAGGTACCCGGGGCTGCTGCCGTGGCCTCCTACGGGGGTCCGGGGGCTGCCCGTCGAAACGATCGCTTGATCGTGTGCCCGCTTTGCTTGCGTACTAAAGCAACTCTCATCGCTGCTTAGCCATCTTTCCTTCCTGCCATCCAAAAGAACTTCCGGGGGGGGGGGAATAAACCTAATTTGGGTGGGTGGGATGGAGATTGATTTGCATGCATTCAAGGATCGATCCTCAAATCCGCAGCAACTAAATCCCAAGGCACCGCCCGGCGTTTCGCATTTCAGGGCTTCGCAGCTTGAATTCTTTTTTTGTTCCTTTGTTTGTTTGCGTTGATGCTGCGTGGCTGAAGCTTCCTCTTCCTTTGTTAACACACTTTTTCAGGAAATCACAGATAATAATTGATAATAACACAGGACTTTTTTGGGGGGGGGGGCTGAAATAAAAAAAATGGGTTTGGGTCGCCCTGTATTTTGATCAGCTGTGTGTGTGTGGGGGGGGGGGATTGACCATCTCAGGACTGTTTGATTCAGAGCTTCCCTTATCAAGGGCTAAATTTTTAGGAGGAGGAGGTGTTCCTTAGACTGATTTTGACGACCGGTTTATCCGGCACTCCTCGCTTAGCGACCACCACTGGATCTGGCAACTCTGTCGTGGAGGGATGGCTATGGTATGTAAAACCGCCACCGTGCTTTGCCATCCTTGACTGCAGCTTGGGAAGGTCATAAAGGTGAGGATTGGTTGTCCGGTTGCTGGACGAGGCAGTCACTGAGCGAGGACTGCCTGTCAGCTTTTGAAAACTGGCTGAGGAACTCTGGGAGTTGAAGTGTGCCAGTCTTAAAGTTGCCAAGGTTTGGCTCCAGATGTGCAGCAATATCTGACTCCAGCAAAACTCTCTTTTTCCACAGATGTACCGGAAAGAGCCCTTTGTCAACGAGGACCTCCCTCGCCAGAACTTTGCCTTGAAGCAGCCAGGACAGAGACAAGAGAAGGACCCAAATCTGACCTACGAACTGCAGGGTCCCTACCCGGAGAAGTCGGCCAACCGGGATTACGAGCCCCTGGCATATCGCTACGACTCCTCCAACTACGTGGACCCCTTCCCCCATGGCTACGACCCTCGCCTGCCCTACGAGGAGCGGGTGCCCCCTTATGAAGACCACTGGATGTACTACGAGGAGAAGCAGCCCTACCAGCCTCGGACGCCCTACGAGAGCCAGCCACCCCGGGATTTTGACCCCCGGGCCAACGCCGAAGAGAGTGCAGCGCGCAGTGGCTACTTCACGGCCCAGCCTCGCTTCGAAGACCCGCCTGCCGTGCCCTACGACAGCCGGTCCCACTATGAGCCCGGCCCCAAAGCCTTCAACCTCTCCCAGCTGAGGTACGAGGAGCCGCCTCCCCCTGGCTACGAAGTCCACGGGAGGTACAAGTCGGAGCCCCAGCCGTACTCCGCCACGGTGCCCCGCTCGCCCGAGCCGAAGCATTACTATGAGTCGCAACCGCGAGGCTACGAGCAAGCGCCCCCGCCGGGCTTCAGCGCCAAAGCAGCCCCCTACGATGCGTCCCTCGGCAGCGGGGGTGCACACCCGGCCCTCCCTCCCCAGGGCAAGCCCGAAGCCATGCCTTGCAACAGTAAAGCACTGCCCACCCCGCCCACCGAGGAGGAGGACGACCCGGCCATGAAGCCCCAGTCGGTGCTCACCCGGGTGAAGATGTTTGAGAACAAGCGCTCCTCGTCATTGGAAAAGATCAAGGACTCGAACGATCTCTCTGCGATGAAGGTAGAGCCTCGGGAGGGGTCTGGGCAGCCTCTTCCTCTCCGAATGTCTGGTGGGATTTAGAAGGGCGTTGGGGATTTGAGAAATAACACGTGGGAGGTAGTTAAAGCTCCTCTCTCTCCATCCGTCTCATTCCCATCTCCCTCCCTCCTTCCTTCGTTCCTCATTCGCTCCTTCCTTCCTCTCCTTCCTCTCTACCTTCCTTCTTTTCTCCCTTCCCTCTTTCCTTCCTTCCTTCCTCTCTTTCCTCCTTCCCTCCCTCCCTCCCTCCTCCACTCCTTCCTTTCTCCCTCCCCCTCTCTTCCTCCTCCTTTTCTTCCCTCCCTCCCTTTCTCTCTTCCCTCCCTTCTCTCCACCCTCCCTTCCTCCCTTCTCTTCTCCCTCCTATCCTCCCTTCCTTCCCAAGGACACCTATTTTATGCAGTATCAACCTGACATGGTTCACACTGTAATAATGTGGGTCATGCCAATTGGCCAGGGCAGGTGGATCAAGAGGAGGAGTGGGTGTTGCTGAAATGGGGGCCAAGCCCTAGCTGGACCGGCTCCTCCTTACACGCAGGATGCTGGTTTGTCCAGGCAGTCGTAAAACAAGCATCTCCCTGGGATTGTGGCCATTCTTTTCTGACTTCTACCTCTGCTTTTTAGCATCCTCCGGAACTTGGGCCTAAGCCAAATGTGGCCCCGCTGACCGGCCCCAAAGCAGCCTCTCAAAACCCGAGCGACAAATCAGCTTACAGGTAAACGCAGGTGTGTGTGTGTGTGTGTGTGTGTGTGTGTGTGTGCAACCGACAGGCCCTCAGCACACAAGTTGCCCGTGGAAGCCTGGCGGCCACTCTGGTGCCTGCTTTCTTTCACCAAGCGAGTCCTCCATGACTTCTTCCTTCAAAACGATCCCAAAGATGTAACTGGCCTGTTGGCTTGGAAGTAGTCCTCGTTTACTGGCCTTTTGGTGAAGCGGTCCTTTAACGAAACGACGACTGTGCTTAGGATCTGGCTTCAGCTTCCCTTCCCTTTGCAGACCTGTGAAGACTCCTATGTCTAGAGTTACTTTTTCATCACGGCCGTGAGCTGTGAAAGGTCATTAAACGAGGACTGCCTTTTCACCCAAAGTGCTAGGCTTCCTATTTTTTACACAAATCTCGGAGTTTCTATAGCCCAATTTGGAGTTGGTTCCCTCGTGTGTGAAAGGCAGCAGGCACGAATGGTTCCCTCTTCCACCCACATCCTGCCCTTCCCCCAGGTTTTTTATTTTTATTTCTCATGTATACATTCACAAATATACAATCTCATAACTCTCATTAATAATGTGTGTTATCTTTTAATATTTATAACAGTTTTTCTTCCTCCTAAGGTTAAAAATATAATCAAGGTTGCTTTTCTACCATCCCATTCCCACATTTTGTTTTATAACAACCCTCCTCCTTCTTCTTCTTCTTCTTCTTCTTCTTCTTCTTCTTCTTCTTCTTCTTCTTCTTCTTCTTCTTCTTCTTCTTCTTCTTCTTCTTCTTCTTCTTCTTCTCCTTCTTCTTCTTCTTCTTCTTCTTCTTCTTCTTCCTTCTCCTTTCCTCCCTTCTTCTTCTCTGTTTTCTTCTTTCCTCCTTTCCTTTCTCTTCTTCCCCTTCCTCTCCCCACTCCTCCCTTTCCTACCCTCTCTTCTACTCTTACTTCCCCTCCATTTCTTCCTCTCCTTTTCCCTTTCTCCTCTCCCTACCTTTCCCTCTACTCCATTCCCTCTTTCCGTTGTTACATTTACATATTTCCCTCTTTAATCCCGTGTACTTTCGGGAGGGCGTTCCAGCAAATCCGGTTCTGTTTTTACATATCCATCTTCAATTCCCTCTTCCACCATTTATTTTCCATTTTAATAGTTGCCCATGTGTCATCCTTTAAACGCCGTCGTTGGGGGGGAAATTAGGAGGAAGAAGTTAGCCACTTCTGAGTTATTTAGCCAACCAAGAAAGGTGGGAAATAAATAACATCTGAATTTTCCCCGGTGCTTCTAGAGCCCCTGAACCGCAGAGACCTCAAGCCAAGCCTCCCGAGGACATCGTCCGAGCCAACCACTACGACCCGGAAGAAGATGAGGAGTATTACCGCAAGCAGCTCTCCTATTTCGACCGCCGGAGCTACGATAGCAAGCCCGCCACCCAAGTCCCCAGCAGCCATCACGCGGAGCAAGGAAAAGCCACTCACAATCAGCTGAACTACACCAATTACTCCTCCAAGTAAGCCCTTGTGCCTCTCTCCGCACGCCTCCTTCTTCTTGAGCAGAATTCTAGGAGCTGGAGAATTCTAGGAGCTGAAGTTCATAAAATTGCTGAGGTTGACAAGGATTTCTTTAAGGGTCCTCCCAGGGCTGGCTGGGGGATTCTGGGAATTGAAGTTCCACAGGTCTTGCCAAGTTCGGAGAGCTTCAGTCTAAAACAGTGTTTCGCAAGCTGAAGATACCGTATTTTTCGGAGTATAAGATGCACCTTTCCCCCCAAAAAACAGAGGGTGAAAATCTGGGTGCGTCTTATACACCGAATACAGCTTTTTTGACCTACCAAAATCCCACCCCTGTGCAAAAATGGACATGCAAAGGGTTTGGGAGGCTTGCAAAGTGCTCCTGGGGGGCTGGGGAGGGCAAAAACGAGCCTCTTCAAAATCACGGTGCATCTTATACTCCAAAAAATACAGTAGGTGGACCTCAATTCCAGAATGTCTCAGCCAAGAGGTATGGACTGTCCCAGAATTCCCTGGCCAGGCCTGGAGAATTCTGGGAGTTGAAGTGCGTAGAATTGTCCGAGAAATGAAATACTCTTGGTGGGCGAAGGTGTTAAGGAGTCTCCGGGAATTGAATCGGGGAAACCGAATGGCAGGAAGTTGTAGGGTTGATGCCTCTTTCTTGTGCCCTAACAGGGGGAAGTCAACAGATGTGGAGCCCCTAGAGAGGGGTCTTGGAGACAAGCGCTATGAGCCCACTCCTCAAGTAACTCCCCCGGTGCCCTCCGTCCAGTATACCCAGCCTCAGTCCATCAACAACCCCATCGTGTCTCTTCAACCCAAGTCAGTCCTGCCTGACGGTGAGCCCCCCATTTGCCCTGCATCCACTGAAATATTTGTCTCTTCCGTTTTGAGGATTGTGGGTAGCAAATTGGACAAGGGAAACACAGGCCCAGATAGCCTTGACTCAGGACCACCATCAAGCCCCAAAATGTGGTTAAATTTGCTGAGTAGCACGGTTCTTAAGTGAGTTTTGCCCTGTTTTACGACCTTTCTTGTCACCGCCGCTAAGTGAATCGCTGCAGTGAAGTTAGTAACACGGTTGTTAAGTGAATCTGGTTTTCCCATTAACGTGGCTTGTCAGAAGTACATGCAGTTGCCAAGCATTTCAGTTTTGATCTCGTGACCGTGGGGGACGGTTCCACGGTCGTAAGTCTGAAAAACACTCGTAGCAATCACTTTTTCCAGTGCCGTTGTCACTTCGGTCACTAAACGAACGGTGGTACGTCCAGAACTACCCGCGAGATCTGACTTTAGCAGAAAGTCAAAATCAAATCAAGTTTATTACAGTCCAAAGACCAGAACAAATAAAAACACTCCTAGAATACCCAGTTAAAAATTCTAGAACAAAATAACAAATAACAGATCTTGAGACCTATTATTAAAGCCACGATTTGGCATCTCCCAGTTGGCAGAACATCCGATTTTCAGAAAATCTCTTTCTAGAAGAGCCAAAACTGTGGCACGGTTGTGTAGAATCGGACGAACTTAATTTTTGCTGCTGCTTTTTTTAATCCATTTTTATTTTTTCAAATAGAAATTTACACATATTATAGAAACAAAGTGTTGACCGGATCTTTCTACATCCTCTCATTTACATCATAATCCATTTTACATCATAGCTTGGTTTTCACTTTCAGCCAAATTATTTTCTTCCGTTATTTTCCATTTTTTAAACTTATTTTGTCTTAATACATAAACAATATATTCAATTGCCCCTTCAGAAATTGCACCAAATTATTGTTTCATATTTCTCTCTTGGTCTATTTTACTATTAACAACATATATCCTCTAATTAAGTTTTGACATAGAGAGCATTTCTTTCCATTTTTTCTACAATTAACAATGTATTATACTTTCTTTATTTCTTAATTATTTGCATAACAATACCAATCATATTACTATCCCCTTTAATCTACTAATACAACTCTTTCCCCCTTTCTTCCTCTTTTATCCATTTTCTCTTGGGCTCCCACGAATTCCACTTTTGGTCATTTTTTTTCTTCTCCCCCTTTCTTCTTACTTCTTCTTTTTCTTTTTCCTGTTTTTATGGTTATAGTATCTTTTCTTCAGAGGATTCATTTTTATTATTCTGGTACCCTTTTTTTTAAGGAAGTGGGGTGGGGAAGAAATGAGACCGGTCACTGCCTGATTCTGGCGCAGATTTATGGTGATGGTGGGATCTTCACAGGGACTTAGTACAGCCTTCCACCCTGCAACCAATGGTGCCGTAGAGAGGGCAAACAATGGTGGAGTGCTACTTAAGGTGTTACATTCACTACCAACAGACCGATTGGGCTTAATTCTTCCCCTTTGCCAAAGTTGCATATAACAATGCAGTGCACAAAAGTACAGGGTTTACCCCACTCCATGTGGCTACGGGGGGGTGGGTGGGTTGCCCCAATTCCGGAGTGTCCCCGGAACCTGACATGCAACTTGGATCTGCAGATTTTAAAATATTGCTTTTTTCCCCCCCTCTTGTTTTTTTTAAACATATTTTATTGCCACCCCATCTATGCCAGACTTCCAGAATCCCCCCCTCTCCAAACCGGAGCTGCCTCCGCCTCAGAACAAACCAGCGGCTTTCAGATCTTCCAGCCGAGAAGACACGGTGCAGGCAACTTATTACCCCCAGAAGAGCTTCCCCGACAAAGGACCCATCAACGGGATCGAACAGCTCCCCAAAACCACCACCCCCGCCTACAACCGCTTCACCACCTCTTCCAAACCTTACACCAGCGCGGCCCGGCCCTTCGAGCGCAAGTTTGAGAGCCCCAAGTTCAACCACAACCTCTTGCCAGAGGAGACACTCCCGAAGCTCTCTGAGATACCTTCAGCCAAGCCTCAACCTTCTCCCCAGCCCCTTCTGAAAGCACACGGCTCCACTCAGCCCGAGTTCGAGAGCAACCTGGAGAGCTTCTCTGGCCAGGGGGACAAACTCAAGTACCAACCAAATAACATCAGTGCCGTGCCGAAGGCCATCCCTGTCAGGTAAGGTGGGTCCCCTGAAGGACGTAGGGTGGTGCACTGATGAAGTTACTTAGTTGGGCAATAAAACGCCTGTAAGCAAAGCACCAAGTTCGGCTCTAATTCCATCTCTCTCTCTTCAGTCCTTCTGCTTTGGAAGATGACGAGGAAGAGGAAGGTCACACGGTCATCGCCACCGCGAGGGGCGTTTTTAACAGCAACGGGGGCGTCCTCAGCTCCATAGAGACTGGCGTCAGCATAATTATCCCGCAAGGAGCCATCCCGGAAGGAATAGAACAGGAGATATATTTTAAAGTCTGCCGGGATAACAGTATCCTTCCACCTCTAGACAAAGAGAAAGGTAAGTAAGAGGACAACGTTCCCCCAAAGCTTCCATTCCTTACCTGCCCCGAAGGTGCTTTTTCCAAAAAGGCAGCTGCACATCCTTGTCTTTTCTTTCCTTGAAGATGTTTCGCTTCTCATCCAAGAAGCTTCCTCGGTTCTGACGGAAGGCTGGGGAACAGAAGGATTTACATTCCTTGCAGTCATCTGGTCGTTGGCAATCTGAGGGTCGGTCTGATGACCGGTTGGCCGCAAAGAATATAAATCCTTCCATTCCCCGCCGTTCAGTCGGAATGGAAGAAGTATAAGCAGAAAGCAGCCCCGCTCCTTTCTAGCATTGATGATGTTACCTAGTTGGGTCATGAAACGTCTTGCAAGAAAACAACCAAGCTCAGAGAGTACAAAGGATCTTACAATCCTCCTCCTCCCTCCACTCCCTGCTAGTACTGATGATGTTTTCTAGTTGGGTCATGAAATGTTTGCAAAAAGATAACCAAGCTCAGGGAAGACTGGGAATTCCACAGTCCTTCTCCTGTCCCTTTTAGCACTGATAATGTTACCTAGTTGGGCATGAAATGTCTGCAAGAACACAGCTTTGCATATTTCATAGTGGAGCTGGCAGCAGATTCGGACAGTGAGGAGGTTGGGGAGGAACCTGGGCCAGTCCTGGAGAAAGGGGGCCAGGACCGCCCGACAGTTATCAGCTGCCTTCAGACTCAAGCATCAGTGGGGCAGAAGAACAGCTGCAGCCTGTTCCCAGTGTGCGCATGCACAGAGTTGCCAGACAAAGGGAACAGCTAAAGAACAGGGGTCGACTTAGGAGTTAGGCCACAGGTGGACAATGAATGGCCCCTCCCAGAGAAAACAAAAGAGGAGCGAAAGGGGAGGGGAGTCTGCAGGAGACGATTAGTTCGCTTAATTGGTTCGTGACTCTCTGAGGTTCCTTGCCAAGTTCTGCAGATATGGGCCTGTCAGCTCTCCCAGCCAGAGAAGGTCTGTGACCGTAAATCCTCCCTGGAAAGACTTTGCTGGGTGTGAATGAGCAGAATTCACAGTCAATTAATAAAAGGTGTTTTTGCCGGGACCAGGAGTTTGCTTCACGCTCTTGGGAAGCCTCGGTCGGAACAGAAATGTCCCTTTAAGCAAGAGAGCCTTTCTCTCTTCCTGTCTCCTTCATGCCAGCCGCTTAGCGTATATCCAGGTGAGAGCAAGTGCACCTGTGGCCCAGGTGTGCAAAGTCCCTCCTAACGCCTCTCCTTTTCCTGTCCTCCTCCGCAGGCGAGACGCTCCTGAGCCCCCTGGTGATGTGCGGGCCGCATGGACTCAAATTCCTGAAGCCCGTCGAGCTGCGTTTGCCACATTGTGCGTCTATGACCCCTGATGGTTGGTCTTTTGCTCTAAAATCCTCCGACTCCTCGTCGGGTATGCTGTCCTCCCTCTGTCCTTTGGGGGCTTATGGGTGCTATCGAATAATTTAAGCTCACCTGTCCCAGGTGGGCCCCCCACCCCCACTGTGGAATCTTGAGATGGGACTATATCTCTCTTGTCTTTTCGTCTCCGCTCTCCATTTCATGTGTCATTGCCAATGTCTTCCTCACCCTAACCCTCGCAATGCAACGGGAAAAAAAAAACCCAAACCAACCATTTGCACCAAATCGTGACGAGTCAATCAAAACCGACACGGTAGATAATCCAGGACGTTTTCACGGTCCGGTTTAACGATGCAATTATCTATCCGCTGTCTTGCCTTGCGCTGTTTCCTCCCTCCCTCTCTCTCTCTCTCTCTCTCTCTCTCTCTCTCTCTCCTTTTTCTTTCTGTTTCTTTGGTCAGTTGTGGGTCCTCAGTTGTGTCTCCGAGTTGTGTCCTTCATCGCTCGTCCAATGACAGGCGCCATCCGCTGAATCCCAAAGTGGTAAACATCGGCACAGGGTTTGTGATGGGACAGGTGGATTTGGCAGTTTAAGAAGAGGCCCCTTTTGCCAAAAAAAGAGAAGTCCTTGCTTTCAATCCCCCACTGCCAATATAAACAGGTAGTCCTCAACTTATGACCACAAGTGAACCCAACATTTCTATTATTGAGATGGTTATTGAGTGAGTTTCCCCCCGTTTTACGACCTTTCTTGCCACAATTTTGAAGCAAATCTCTGCAGCTATTAAGTTAGGCACACGGTTGTTAAGTGAATCACTGTAGCTATTAAGTTAGGCAGACGGTTGTTAAGTGAATCACTGCAGCTATTAAGTTAGGCACACGGTTGTTAAGTGAATCACTGTAGCTATTAAGTTAGGCAGACGGTTGTTAAGTGAATCACTGCAGCTATTAAGTTAGGCACACGGTTGTTAAGTGAATCACTGCAACTATTAAGTTAGGCACACGGTTGTTAAGTGAATCACTGCGACTATTAAGTTAGGCACACGGTTGTTAAGTGAATCACTGCGACTATTAAGTTAGGCACACGGTTGTTAAATGAATCACTACAGCTATTAAGTTAGACACACGGTTGTTAAGCGAATCACTGCAGCTATTAAGTTAGGCACACGGTTGTTAAGTGAATCACTGCAGCTATTAGGCACACGGTTGTTAAGCGAATCACTGCAGCTATTAAGTTAGGCACACGGTTGTTAAGTGAATCACTGCAACTATTAAGTTAGGCAGACGGTTGTTAAGTGAATCACTGCAACTATTAAGTTAGGCACACGGTTGTTAAATGAATCACTACAGCTATTAAGTTAGGCACACGGTTGTTAAGTGAATCACTGCAACTATTAAGTTAGGCAGACGGTTGTTAAGTGAATCACTGCAGCTATTAAGTTAGGCACATGGTTGTTAACTGAATCACTGCAGTTATATGACGTTAGTGCCATGGTTGTTAAGTGAATATGGCCCATCGATTTTGCTTGTCAGAAGGTCGCAAAAGGGGAACACACGTGTCCCTGGGACACTGCAGCCATCACAACAACAAGCCAGTTGCCAATTTTGATCGATCACGCCACCCTGGGAATGCTGCAGCGGTCGTAAGTGTGAAAAACGGTCACAAGTCAGATTTTTCAGTGCCCAGCATAACTTTGAGCAGTTGCTAAGTGAACTGTTGTAAGTTGAGGACTACCTCAAGTATTTACGCTCCCTTCTAAATTCGGAGGAGTTACGGAGAGCCGAATGCTTTGCAAGGCATTTTAAGGGAGGAGAAATCTGAGCGCCGGTGGGATTCTCCTGGGCTCCCCTGAAGTAGTAAGAACAAAAGCCCCCCTCCCTCCCCTCCCCTCCCTCCCTCCCCCTGAAGAGGGGGCGTCTCGTTGTCCTTGGAGCACAAAAGTCCTGGTGCAAATTTTGAGCAATATTCCGATGGGGGCTTCAAACTAAGAACCTTGAGGGGAAAAACAGCCAGGCTGTGACGGATGAAACAATCAGTTTTTAAAAGGGTTTTTTTCCAGCCACGCAACCGTTAAGATATTTGGCCTCCTTCAATGTATACAGATCTGCATATGGTATATATAGAAGCAATGTATTTATGTGTGCAGTATTTAAAAATGTATTCCTACTTGTTTCGCTCGTGTATATCCTCATTTCCAATGCCAGTGGGTGGATGGAGGGGAAACCGAGAGCAGCACCGGGCAATTTACTTAGGAGATCCAGTTATGTAACAAAGCCGTAACTGGGTGCATTTTACTGGAATTCAGTGCTTCGTTTGCATGCTGCTGGGGCTCAACACCCCTCTCCCTCCCCCCCTCCAAAATTGGGAAGTCTTAGAAAAAGGGACCTGGTGCAATCAACTCGCAGGACGCCTTCAGACCCTGCTTTTCAATCTCTCTTAATTTTGTAACGAAGGAAAAGAGGGTCTTACGGTGGCCCTGCCACGTGTCCCCCCCCTTCTCTCTCCCTCCCTCCCTCCCTCCCTCCCTCCCTCTCCTGTGCTTCTGCGTTTGGTGTCCTTGCTGGGTGCTGCTGTGGTGTGTGAGGGTGTCGGTGTTAAAGCATTTGCCTTTCTCCTGTTTGTACTCGGGCATCTTTGCAGCTTAACCTTCATTCAGTGTGCTGTTGCGTTGCTCCACCGGACAATTCTCACCGCTGGCCAACTCTGTCTTCTGATGTGTAAAGCCATACAAATGTTTTAAATAAATACGTTTTCTTTTTTCTAAACCAACCAACCAACCAACCAACAAAACAAAACAAAAAAAAAGGAAACTTTCTCTTAATTGGTGCCGGGATCTCTTTCTCGCTGTCTCTTTTCTCTCCTGAGCTTCTCCTAACATGTTTTCCATGCTCTTGTCTTTCTCGAAATGAACATTTTATGACGCATACTAACCTCTCGCAACACATCATGTTTACCCAAAAACAAAATGTTCAAATGTGCTGGCCACATTATCCTTCCGATTATATTGTTTTCCAAATGTTTGGTTTTCATCTCATCTCATGAAGCACCAGGGGGCAACTTCACACCTCACTTTAAATGACCCATGGCACCCTGAATCCTTGAACGGTGGGAGCCAAGCGCTTCTTGAACTAACCACGAATCTCCCGTGCTCACACTGCCGTTTCCTTCCACCTTAAAAAAAGGGGACCTCTGAATACCGATTCGCCTGCTAGGTCTCCACCAGCTTCCTCTCCTCCGTTGCCCCTGGGAGTTGGAGACTTGTAGTACTAACACTCTGGTGGATCTCAGTTTCCAAAGATGACTTTCCATGTTGGTTTCTCAACCAGCAGTTGGATGATTTAGCTCAGGTGCTGAACGTCTCTACTCGGTGTTAGACATTTGACTTTAAAATGTAGTGTTCTGTTTTTTTAAAAAAAACCTGAAAAAATATTTGGGGAGCTCTGAATTAACCCACAATTTGCTCTGTTAAAGAATTGGGAGCATTTTTTTTTCGGGTTCTCCTGAACGTGGGCTCGCTTTTGCAATTCCAAGGAGGCCGTAATCCAAGGGTCTCCCTTCCTATGTGTCGCAATTAACACCAGCAGCTGGGTCGCAGTGTGGATCTCTGGTTGTGTTGATGTGCATACGGAACAAGAACTGGGGGGGGGGGGGGGTGTTGGAAGAACGTTCTTGTTTGCCCACATCATTGTGTTGTTCTGAGTGTCTGTGAAATTCCCAAGAGTTTCAGGGAATTGCACGTTCGTCAAAGGTAAGGGCGCAAAGTAGCGGAAATCGATACGGAGCTTAAATTAAACAGTAGATAATTGGGATTGCTCCAAAATAGAGTAGCTGGAAGAAACAAGTAGAAAGAAATCAGGCTAACTCCGGTTGCATCTTAATCACTCTGGGAGCGCAGGGGTTAGAATGCAGTATTGAAGGCTAACTCAGCCCACTGCCATCAGTTCGATCCCAATGGGTTCAAGGTTGACTCAGCCTTCCATCCTTCCGAGGTGGGTAAAATGAGGACCCAGATTTTGGGGGGGCAAGAGGCTGACTCTGTAAACAGTTCAGAGAGGGCTGTAAAACACCAGGAAGCATTATATAAGTCTTTAGTGCTATTGCTAAATGCTATTAATCCAACATAAGGCGGTAGTAACTTAACCTGTTAGGTTGCCTTGGGCATCATACCCTAGAAGTAAAATTTAGCTTTGTTCTAAACAATCTGATTTCCGTGCGTTTGCAGAAAGATTGCTAGCTGGCCTAAAAAGTGAGGTTCAACATGGCTTAGAAACCAAGGTCCCATCTTGTGTTTTAATAGCTACATTAGACCTAAAACCAACATGGCATCCATGAAGAGCACAGGGCTCTGTGATGGGACTATATTATAGCTAGAGGAAACGGTGGTGTGGAAAAGAGGTAACAAGATTGTGATCCTCAGCGACAATTCTTAGCAGCCACAGCTAATAACAGTTAATAGAGACAGATGATAAAAGTCACGGGGGAACATTGGTTTGAGTGACCCCCATTCTTCAACGGGTTTCCATCCGTTGTCCTGGTGGATTTATTTTAAGCAAAACGAGCAGACAAAAAATTAGCACAGGTTGTGGGAAACCGGTACAGAGTTGGACTGTCAGTCCTGCAGGAGAGTTGTAGAAGGGCACCTGACGCCCCACAAATGCATTTGAGAGGCCTACATGGCCCCCTCTAGGAGAAAAAGTCTTCTCCTACGAGGCAGATGTAGACCCTTAGCATCCATTCTTTCTTTGAAAGCTTCCTCGTCCACTTTGCCTGTTGAGAATGGTCAGAGGTCCTCAAACTTGGCCACTTTAAGACTTGTGAATTTCAACTCCCAGAATTCTCCTGGAGAATTCTGGGAGTTTATTTATTTATTTATTTATTACTTGAACTTATTAGTCGCCCCCTCTCCCCACAGGGACTCGGGGCGACGTACAAAAGTATTATATAGCGTACAGAGGAGGTAAGAATAAATAAATAAGTTACAATACCTAAAAAAGTTAAAACCCCAGTGAAATTAACCCTTAAAAACTAAAATTACCAATTAAAAATGCCCTGGGCTGGAGAGGTTGTAGTATTATGCCAGGTCAGCTAGTCGAAACAGGTAGGTTTTCAGCTTCATACGGAAGGAGCGAAGGTCGGTTGTTGTCCTGATGTCTGGGGGGAGGTCATTCCAAAGGGTGGGGCCCATTACAGAGAAGGCCCTACTCCTGGGCGCTGCCCTCTGGCACTCTCTGGAGGACGGTTGAAGTCCACAAGTCTTTAAGTGGCCAGGTTTGGGGACCTCTGCTTTAGGTTGACCTGATCTAGCCTCAGCTTGGTTCTCCAGAGCTCCAGGGGACCATCCAAAGCCTCAAAATTGGCCATCCATTCATTTGTACCCAGGGGAGGAACACTCTCTGTGACTACCTTAATAATTTGATGCTGAGTTGAAGTTAGGTTCCATGGGGAGCATCCCAGCCTGTTCTGCATGTTGGGTTGCTGGCTCTCATAGCCAGATCTGACGATTTAAACGTCTCCACCTTGGCCAACTTGAAGACTTTAAATGGTGACTGGGGGATTCTGGGGAGTTGAAGTCCACACATCTACTAAGGGGCCTTCCTTCCTTCCAAGGTGGGTAAAATGAGGAGCCAGATTGTTGGGGGCAAAAGGCTGATTCTGTAAACCACCAAGAGGGCACTATAAGAGCACTATATAAAGCGGTATATATAAGTGCTATTGATATCCTATAGGCAGGAATTTCTTGAAGTATGGGGTGTTTAGCACTCTTTGAACTTGGCTGTTTTCTCGCAGACATTTCATCACCCAACTAGGTAACATCATCAGCGCTGGGTGATACCTGCAAGAAAGCAACCACGCTCCCAGAGCACTCCGCATTTCAACCCGAGCTACCAAACTTCTCTTCTATCGATGCTCGAAGTGCTCCCAGGGTGGCTGAGATCAGAGTAGCAATCTGAAAACCAACCCCTTGTTACATGTTCGCTCGTTTCCTCCCTGAAGCGGGACCTGATTTTTACATTCTTGTTATCTTTAACGGTACTGTTATCCAAGATGTTCCCCCTGTTGATGACGGATACTAAACTACTACGTTGTTTTCCTCCCACAGGTGACCCCAAAACATGGCAGAACAAGTCTCTTCCCGGAGATCCCAATTATCTTGTTGGAGCCAATTGTGTGTCAGTTCTAATAGATCACTTCTAACCCTTTACCTTAGTGAGTGGATCTTGAGTGCGAAAAAAAACAAGATTTTTTTTTTAAAAAAAGAAAACCAGACCAAAAACATAACAAAAAACAAATCCAACCAACCAACCAACCACCTGCATAGAAACTGAACCACTTTTTTCTCAAGTATTAACCGTTCTCCTAGTATTAAGCAATCTGTGGTTTGACTAACAGCAGCTACTCCGAACGTTCTTGAACCGTGGTTAGGGTACATGCGTTTGCAGCAACTAAACCGGTCAGCAGGGGCCACGCCATGTCCTGGTGGCCGAGCCCCTCACCTTCCTTAAAACGGGACACTTTTAACGCATCGTAGCTTAAAACCTTAAAACTACCACCGAAGCAATGCAATTTAGTGTTTCTCCCCCCCTCCCCCCCCCCACAGAGGTTCATAATTCACTGTTGAATTAGGGGTGACCTCTTCCCCCCATCCGCTCTTTTGTCGTCGTTTCTTTTATTTGGTCTTGTTAAAAGTTTTCACCTCCTTTTCGTTTCTTTCTTTTCTTAACTTAAACACCGGACACCTCGGAGCATCCTTAGAAATATGCAAAGATGACATCCATTCCTTCATTTCCGTTTTTTGGGAAAGGGGGGGGGGGGAACCCAGCAACCTGAGAGTGAGGGTTTCCCCCCCCCCTCCTCTGTGTTTTTGCCCTTTGGAGGACAAAAAAAAGATGATTTTGCTAGCACAATAGTGGGGAATTTGTCCTTCTTTTGCCCAGGATTAGTTTACCTGTCAGTTCCCCTGTTTGTGTGAAAACCCCACTCTTTCCCACGGCTCCCTTTTGTTACCGAGAAAGAGAAAACGCACGGGGGGGCAGGTTCAACTCTGGTTCATGTGCCTCTCTAAATTCACCACATCTGTGACAGACATATTTAGCGGTGTTGCCTTATCCTCCTGCTTTTAACGTAGTTTCCATCCTCACCGTACTACTACCACTACTACTACATTGGTAGGGGTTCCGTACTGACCGAGAGAAATTGCCACTCGGGGGCTGGGTGTGTGTGGAGAGATGGGTGGTTTGAGGGTGGTGTGAACACAATCACTGGGAGACCAATCCAAAGAGAGTTAGTGACATCCTGGGTTTTGCATTGTTTAAGCAGAGGGGAATTCTGGAGAACATAACGATGGTAATATTTTTCTTTTCTTTTAATTTTTCTTTCTTTTCTTTTTTATTATTAATTTTCATTTTGTTTTCTGCTGTGCATTTTGGGGGGAAATTTATAGATATTCTAGATTGCTTGTATATAAAAACTTGTGCGTACCACTTTTGTTCTTGGTTTGTAAATTAACTTTTATAAGCTTTACCTTTTTATATATATATATAATATATACGAGGATATGTATTTATATATATATATATATTATATATATATATATATATATATATATATATATATATATATATATATATATATATATATATATATATATATATATATATATATATATATATATATATATATATATATATATATATATATATATATATATATATATAATACAAAACGGAAGTTTCTTAATATCTTTGTATTCTCAGACCTTTTGAGCCTTGAACTTTGAAATCTGGCAGCAATAAAGCAGCATTTCTACCGTACACGAGAACGAGGACTTTTTTTAAATATATAAATATATATATATATAATATATATATATATATAAACAAACAAAAAAACTGAAAATGCACAAAGTTGTTACCTTTTTAAAGTGCTGCATTTAAAGACTAACTTGGAATTCTCTAGTTTGATTATCTTCTTGGGGAAAAGAAAAAGAAAAGAAAAGTATCCCTACTGTAATTTTGTGATAACGGATACTGTACCATGTGCCCTGAAATGTATTTTTTTACTAATAGACAATTTATTATGGCACATCCACACTCTCTCTGTTTAGATAATATACCACTGCATTCTGTTAATCGGTTCTTTAGCTATTCAGGTGTGGCTGATTTTTTTTTTCTTTGCCGTTATTAAAAAAAATTACACATTTCTAAATATGCAGAATAAAAACTGTTTTTAAAATAGAAGATTCCCGCATCTCGTTGTTTCTGTCTTGACATGCATGGAGCTGGGCCCCCAATTCCATAACCTTTTTTCCTTTTCTTTCAAAACTCTCCCGCTGAATGGAGCTGCCACAGCTCCTGCAATGAGTCTTCGCGTTGCAAAGCTGCTTCTCAAACCCAGGATATATTTCCCTCCCCCCCCCCCAAAAAAAGTTCCCCTTAGCACCATCTGATGTGAGTTTGTGAGCCATCCTACGCCTTTATTCTACAGGTTTCTACTTTGGGCTCGTTGTAGTGTGTTTGTGTGTGTGTGTTTTCTTTTCAGGTCCCTCCCAAAAGAGCATTATTAGGTAAGTGAGAGGGGGGGCGAAATTACACATCGCAGCTACATCGATTTTTAA
Organism: Natrix helvetica; assembly: GCF_964273705.1. Lineage (NCBI taxonomy): Eukaryota > Metazoa > Chordata > Lepidosauria > Squamata > Natricidae > Natrix > Natrix helvetica. The sequence continues at coordinate 19,826,762 of NC_138556.1, forward strand.
TTACTATAACCATCTGCCTTTGCTCTCCGGTTTTGAGATTAAAGGTCTTAAGGGGTCTTTTGGCCGGCATCTCAGGACAAGCTGAGAGCAGTGGTGGAATGCAATTTTTTTTACTACTGGTTCTGTGGGCGTGGCTTGGTGGGTGTGGCTTGGTGGGCGTGGCAGGGGAAGGATACTGCAAAATCCCCATTCCCTCCACACTCTGGGGCCAGCCAGAGGTGGAATTTGCCGGTTCTCCAAACTACTCAAAATTCCCCCTACTGGTTCTCCAGAACCTGCTGGATTTCACCCCTGGCTGAGAGTCACTGCTGTGAGATGACAACATCTGGCTTTCCTTGCCTAAGGTCAACATCTGTGGAGTAAGGAAGTCACTGTCTTTATAATGGCTGGTTTCCCACCCCCCACCCCTTCTGCTCTGTTGTTGCCCGTCAACCAGATCCAATGTAGCCTACAAGTCGGGATCCAAATAACCACAGTAGCTTTTCGTTGTGGTTTTTCTGATGTTGCTTTGTTTGTCTCCGTCCGACACCTGCAATGTCAATGCTCCTGATCGTAATCAACCCATCTCCCTGTTGTGGTCTCTAGGCAACCTCACAGCAGAGGTTCTCTCCCTCCCCCCCCCCCCCCGCCATCATCTGTGGTGGGGAGGGGAGAAGGCTATTCAGTTGAACAGGAGGTGGGTTTCTGCTTCCCAGGTTGTGTGGTGGAAGCTTCCATCATGGTTTCTCCTGTCTTTATAATCCCCATCCCAATTCCATCTGGGGGTTTTGGCCAAAAGATGGACAAGAGTGTAGACCAGGGGTGTCCAAACTTGGCAACTTTAAGACTTGTGGACTTCAACTCCCAGAATTCCCCAGCCAGCTCTGCTGGCTGGGGAATTCTGGGAGTTGAAGTCCACAAGTCTTAAAGTTGCCAAGTTTGGACACCCCTGGTGTAGACTTATCCACAGGGACTTAAACTTGGTTCTCAAGCTAAGCAGGGTCGGACCTGGTCGGACCTGTTTGGATGAGAGAAAATCCCAGGATCATAGACTAGCCTGGGAAACCAAGAAAACCGAGAAGAACCCAGCAATCAAGCACTTGCCTTTTGATGCCGAGCTAACTGCGGGAATCAAGTAGATTTGTAATTGTTTGTGCTGCAGGAGAAGATGTGGGGCATATGGACTTAATTCTGTTCCTTGGTCAGCAACAAGCTTGCCCTCCGTGAGAACCTAAGGTAGCCTCCTTGAATGAGAAGGAGTTAAAACCTAGGGCCGTGACCAGCCTTCAGATGGAGGAAAGATGCATATGGGATCTACCTAAAGCCACCCAGAACAGCCCTCACCCAAAGCATAGAGAACTTTCTCAGTCCCTGCATGAGTGGGATGGTTCTTCTCCTGGATAAAGAGAAGCCGACAATCTGCTTGAGCCTTACCCAAGGCTGGAGAGGAAGAGGAAGGCCCGTAGTTCAGGCAGAAGAACCTCTGTCCCGAAGGCTCCAGATTCTAAACCTTCTAGAGAAAGACCTCTGCCGTCATTCTTGGAGACCTCCAGGCTGCTGGACCAGAACTTCAACTTGAGGCAAAGTTTCGTCTCTGTCCTACACTTCATTGCACTTGGAGCCCACCAAACTTTTCTTCTTCACTTCCATATCCCACCTCCATCTTCTGGTGCGCCTTGTTCTCCTCCCCCGAATCTGGACAAGGAAGAAGACCGTTCTCATCCGTTTGAGCTCAGCAGAGACAGCTCCCTCTTCCCCCTGAGATGTTGTCCCAGCCTGCCACGCTCTCACGCATATTTCCTTGCACACTCAACTGCTGCTAAGGACCACCAGGGGGTAGTAGGCAACCATCAATTGTGTCCACACTGCTTATTCCTCCCAATGAGAGATTTTCCCACTGCCCTGAAGGCTTCTGGGTGCATCATCGGTGATTAATTTTATATGAGAAGGACCAAATGCACATCTAACTGGAGAAAACAGCATTTTCCTCCCTCACCTCCCAGCCTTCATTTTTCAGAATTGATTGATGACCCTCCCTGGTACCCATCTGTCTGCTTCCTCCCACCAATCGTTTCGATTCACTTGAGTTTCTCTGAAGCATCTTCCTTGCAAAGGTTGGCCGAGTTCAGAAGACTAGAGATTGGGGGGGGGGGGGGGGAGAGATACCTTTCTTAACCATTTTGAGGTGGGGGAGCAAACAGGCATCTGAGGGGCCAACACCACTGGTGGATTCCTACCAGTTCGGACTGGTTCTGCTGGAACCGGCAGTGACCCAGGCCTGCCATGCCCCAGAACCGGTTCTCCAGGCAGTGCCATAGGCACTGCTTCTTCTGCTTCTGCACATGTGCAGAGCAATTTTTGTTGCATTGCGCATCAAGTGCGCCTCGTGGCCACGAGCAAAGCAGCAGTAGTGACCACCGGAACCCACTCCTGGCCCACACGGTCTGCTTGGGTAGCCTTGGTCAGGGACGAAATGCCTGACTCCAGTCCTGGGTCTCCAGAACCCAAGATGGAGAAGACCTTCCTCTTCTTGAGAGTTGCTGGCCATGGTGCTGTCGTTGGCCAAGGCAAGTGAGAGCTGGACCAAGTTAGTTGGCCAACTGTAGATGTCCTTCAAGTACTTCCAAAATTCTCGGCAGGAGCTTCCGTTCCAAAACGTCAGAAGACCCCCACCTTGTGTCCTGCAGAAGACTTCAGGCCGTCAAGCCCCCTCCCCCAAAATGGAAACCATCCCAGGAGTATTTTGCATGGCTACCACCTTCTTTCTAGAGAAAAAATAATAATATATTCGGGCTCTAAATACACAATCGGAGCAACCTGACGTTTAATCAGAACAAACACATCAGAAATCAGAGTTCATCGAAAGCCTTTGCCTTATCTTGAAAGTTTTTATCACAATTTAAAAATCCCCCTCTGCGAATACTATATAAATACCCCCGTCCCCCACTGACATCCCCTCTTGCTTGTATCATAAATAGAATAAAATGTTTTTCTAAACAAAGAAAACCTCAAGAGATTTCTGCAAAGCAACCTTCTCCACCTCCAGAGAAAAATAGACTCCAAATGTACAATTGAAACGACCTGGTGGCCACCCACAGTCACCTGTCAAGAAATGATAGTTAATATTTACAAAATCTCCCCCCCCCCCCCCCCGGTTATAAGCGACCTCGGTCATCATAATAGTTACTGCGTGAACACCTTTGTCCCCAAATCATCTATTACTTGCATCTTCTAATAAAATAAACATTTTTTTAAACACACGAATACACACAAAATAGAGAAAGCACCAAGAGAATTCTGCAAGGCTGGTTTTTCTAGAGAGAGAGAGAAAAAAACCCCGCACAAACCAAAGCTACCTTTTAGGTACATTTCCACATCTGGCACAGAAAACCCGAGGTGTTTAACACAGTGCTCTCTCTGCATCTTTGCGCTCTGCAAACTCACTCGCCCTCCCTTCCCCCCCCTTAATTTTCATTCATACAAGGCTGCAATTCTGCAGTGCCTCCTATGTAGCCCCCCCCCCTGTCTTTTTTTATGATGATGATGATTATTATTCCTGCCTGCAGAAAATCTGAGGCTTCCCTGCTTAAACCGAAAGCCGGGAGGTGTTGAAATGGGGAAGATGCAGCAATTTCCCTGCAAGGTCAGTCCAAGGTTAAAGAGGTTTCGTGCCATTTTTTCTCCCCCCTCCTGCTTGCCTGCCATTTCTCCTGGCCTGGGGAGGTTTTTAAATCCGACAGTTTCTCAAAGAGGCCCTTTAATTGCCTTCTGTCCAGGTTGGGCTGGAGAAGCGGAGCTGGGTTAGCAGGAGGGGTTTGGAGAGCATCTTTTCAGACTAACCAAGGGCCAAACTTTTCCCGAACTTCCTCCCATGCACATTTTACCGAAAGGGGCGAGCTTTTGGGAAGCACAGCTCTCTACATCAGATGCATTTTTTAAAAAAATTGAAAGGCCTAAGTATGTATGAATTGCAGTTCACGCCATCGCGTGCCATTTTTATTAAAAGGTGTAGTAGTAACACTTTGGAAACCACGGCTCCCTTTGTCGGATGCTTTCGTGAAAGGTGTAAGGTAGCTGAAGGATGCTGGGGGTTGCCAAGATTTGAGTCCGCCCATTGTAAAGTTGCCAAGATTGAGAAGCCTTCTTAAGGCAGGGGTGGGGAATGGGTGGCCCTTTTATGACTTGTGGACTTCAACTCCCAGAATTCCTGAGCCGGCCATGGGAGCTCAGCAATTCTGGGAGTCCACAGGTCATAAAGGGGCTTAAGGGAAATCAACCTGTCTGACTGACGGCCTAGGCGGGCCCTCCCCCATCCAGCATTCCCTACCTGTGTGCCTAGACTGACATACTTGGAAGGCACTGTTGGGGCAAAAGATGCTTTAGGGGCCCCATTAATTGCAGGAACAGGATAAACACCCAAATAGATAGCAAGCTTCAGAGTGCAACCTTAGGGGAGATGGGAGGAGAGACATGTATTATCTTTAAGGGACAAAATAGAAGCCCTGCTTCTCTCCCCTTCCCCCTTTTCCCAGTGCCATTATTTTCTCTGTCTCCAAACAGACCATTAAAAAAAAGACTCTTAATTAAGTAACGGCTGGCTGATTTACAGACATCCTTCTGTCTGCCTTGAAATTCCAAAGCTTAATAAGATATAAGCTTTGCCATTAACGTGCTCCCTCTGCCCCACTTCTCCTCCCTAACTTTGCTATCTCAGCATTTACAGAAGATAAAAATCATTTAGTGTCCCAAAAGCAGGACAGACAAAATTGACCTGATGGTATCCTGAAAGGGAAGGGGGAGAAAAACTCCAATCTGTCATCTTTCCAAGCTGAGAGTGTTTAGATATTCCTTTAGTTTTGTGTTTTGGGCTTTGTTTTTTTGAGCCAATTATTTCAATTAAAAGAGTGATGTGCATAAGCCTTAAAAACACTCATCCTGTTCTGCATCCGGACATCTGACCTTGAATGTTCCTTTGGTACAATTTCACTAAAAGTGTCTTTCAGGGCACAGGGAGGTTTGACTGTTGTGAAAATCAGGATGGGGGAATAATCGCTCACACGCCCTTCAATTCCTCACAGAGGGGAAGGTGGAAATGCGCAAGCTATGCTCTAAGCAATCCAGAGACGTAATGCTTTGGGGAAGCGAGTCCTAAAACATAGAATAACATTGGAAGGGACCTTGGAGGTCTTCTAGTCCAACCCTCTGCGCAAGTAGGAGACTATATACCATTCCAGACGAGTGGCTGTGCAATCTCTTCTTAAAAGCCTCCAGTGATGGAGTACCCACAACTACTTCTCCCCTTGGTTAGTTTCCATCCGTTGTTTCTTGCCTTGCCCTTTGGTCCTCTGGAAAATAGATCGACCCCCTCGCCTTTGTAGGAGACCCTCAACTATTGGAAGGCTGCTATCAAGTCACCCGTAGTCCTTCTTTTCTCCAGACCAGACGTACCCAATTCCTGTAACTGGTCTTTGTATGTCTTAGCCTCAACCGTGTAGGTTCACCCTTGGCTTCTGTAGCTTGAAAGGAGAAGTTAATTATAAGAAAAAGGACATTTTTAGATTCCCCCTCCCCCCCTTCTCCTGAATCCAAGACCAGAGCGCTTCTTCTGACGTCACTGGGAGATTTAATTCAAGGCCTCCTCCTCCTCCTCCTCCTCCAAAGAGATGACTTTCAACAAGAGCTGGTTTTTTTATTTGTATTATTGATAGACAACGGCTGTCAGGTTTTGGGAGAGGAACGCACAACCTTGAAGCGTGGCTTTGCTGCGGGGTGATGAAATGACGTCAGTTTGATGTCATTTGGTTTTTAAAGGCCAGCCCCGTCCTGGCGGGGATTTTTGGGAAGCAGTTTGGGAGTCTGCCAGGACACAGCAAGCAGGCAGTAGTCAGGGGCACAGCTATAACACTACCCACTCAGGCACACAATCAGTCAACAACAACCTAATTAAGGAACCACCAGAAGAAAATCACACAAAAATAAGACGCTGAGTTTGTCGATCAGACAGTTCGGCGGTTCGAATCCCGAGTGCCGCGTAACGGAGTGAGCTCCCGTTATTTGTCCCAGCTTCTGCCAACCTAGCAGTTCGAAAGCACGCAAAAAATGCAAGTAGAAAAATAGGAACCACCTTTGGTGGGAAGGGAACACTATTCCATGTCCCTTTGGCATTGAGTCATTCCGGCTACATGACCACGGAGACGTCTTCGGACAGTGCTGGCTCTTTGGCTTTGAAATGGATATGAGCAGCGCCCCCTAGAGTCGGGAAGGACTAGCACACATGCAGTGGAACCTTTACCTTTACTTTAAACCTTCAAAGGAGGTAACTTGCACCTTTAAGGAGACTGGAAGCAGATTAGCCACCTGTGCAGTTCCTGCAAGAGAGGTGACCCTGTGCAAATGTTGGACTTGCACAAAACCGTGCAGGCGATCACACTCTGAACCAATAGCCTTAGTGACCGTGTTGATTTGCACTGGGGTCCCTGGGAGGAATTGTGAAGTAGGGTCGGTTGATTGGATGGTTATAGAAAAAGAACTGCAGAAGGTTTTATCCAGTGGAGGAAGCGCCAAGCGAGAAAGCAGGAAGCTGTGAGTTCTAGTCCCACCATGGGCATGAAAACCGACCGGGTGACTTTGGGCCAATCACCAGGAAAGTCTGAGTTCTAGTCTCGCCATAGGCATGAAAGCCAGCTGGGTGGCCTGTCTCACTTAGCAACATAAATTCTGGGCTCAATTGCGGTCATACTGGGTGATTCATCTACGTGCCCTTGAAGGCTGATCCCGCACTCGGGACCTGGAGGCCTGGGCTTTCTGGAGTTCCATTAAGGGTAAAGAGCAGATCGTGTAGGACCGATTCCGGCTAATGGGGTCCACGGAGAGCCCAGCTAGACCGAAATATCTCATTTCAATATTGGTAATAAGTCAACGAGGCCGTTTAGCCTCGGGATGTAAAAAAAAAGGGGGGGAAACTGGCATCTTTGGGATTGTAAATTATTGTAGCCCCCTTTTTGTGTTGATGGGGGCTTTTGGCTGCCACCCCCCCCCTCACCCGCCCGGCTCTCCCGTTGATGAAGTTACCGAAGGAAGGAAGGAAGGCAATGAAGGTGTATTGATCTTATTTGAGTAAGATAACTTTTCCTGTTGCATCTTCTCCTCGCTGTTTATTTGCAGGCCGGCGGTGGAAAATCTTTCCGTGACGAAGCGTTGCGCTCGACTGACGATTTCCTGATTGTCTCAAATTGTATAGGGTCGCCACCTGAGGACGGGGTTGGACTAGAAGACCTCCAAGGTCCCTTCCATCTCTATTCTGATTAATCGACTAACACACACACACACCACCAAACATGACAAATGAAGGTGACTATCTTTCACCCCCAATGGTTGGCTGAAGGGTTAGAGTTAGGGTTAGACCCCAGGGGAGAGGTACCCAGGATGCTTTCCCCTATCCTGGGTTGCGGGAAAGTACCCCGACCATTAAATTAAAACCTCCCTCCTCCCTCCCTCCATCCTGGGAGCCAAACAAACCAACAATGACAGTCTGCCCATGCTTCGCTCATCATCAAGCCTGAGTTGCCAACAGCTGGAAAGTCCCTCCCACCAGGGCTCCTCCTGGCCACCTCCGACTCCCCCTCCCCAAAATAAAGACCTCCAGCCGTTGCAGCTGGAAGGGACCCTCGGGCAGGGGGCGGGGGAGGACAGAGCCTGCAGCGGGCGCCCCCAAGGAGGCAAGAGGCGCGCTCGGGCGGCGGCAGTTGCAACCGGGCGCCCGCGGGGCGCCTCCTGGAGAGGGGGGGGGCGACGGGGCGGGGCCGGAGGCGGAGCCAGCCGCCGAGCCCAGCTGCCCGCGGAGGTGCCAGCTGCGGCCGGCGAGGACGCGCCGCGATGGAGCCGGAGCCGGCGGGGAGGCGAGGCGGCGGCGGGGTTGCGGCGGAGGAGGCGCCGCGGCTGCCCGGCCGGTGCAGCCCGGGGAGCTAGCCGGGGACGATGCCGCTGGGCGGGCGGCGCGATGCGGGGGCGGCGGGGGCGCTGGGGCTGCTGGCGGGCGGAGGAGGCGGCGGCGCGCTCCCGCTCAGCCCCGCCGCCTTGTCCCGCCGCCTGGCCCGCCTGCGCGAGCTCCGCGCCCGCTCCCGGATCCTGCTGGCGCTGGGCGTCTCGCAGATGGCGCTGGGCTGCCTGATCGTGGCCGTCAGCTTCGCCGCCCTGGCGCTCACCACCTCCGCCCGCGTCCGCCACTCCTGCCCCTTCTGGGCCGGCTTCTCGGTGAGCGGGTGGGGAGGGGGCGACGGGGAGGAGAGGGGGAGACCCCAGGGACAGGCACAGTCTATCGGAGTTCATCCATCGCCGGGCAGGGGCCGAGGAACCCTCCTCTCCTCTCCTCTCTCCTCTTCTCCATTCCATTCCTTTTCCCATTTCTATTATTTCTATTTCTCTTCTCTTCTCTTCCTATTTCTTTCTATTCTCCTCTCCTCTCCTGGCGCCCCTGCCAGCCTCCTTCCAGGGTCCCCCACCCTGAGAGTCCCCACCCTCAAAGGTGGCCTTGGGACCAGTCTGAGAGATGGGGGACAATGGGGGAGATCAGTCAGGTACCAGAGGTTTTCACCTGAGACCAGAAGGGAGGCGGGTTTTGTGTTGTGTGTTTTTGTGTGTGTGTGTGAGAGAGAGAGAGAGAATTGGCAACTGTCCAGCCTAGAAATCAGGATGTTTGCACATATCTGGATGAGATGCTGCTTGTCAAAGAGCAGCCTGGGGCACCTCCAAGGGCATCTGGCCGCCTCTTTTAGGACTGGCAGCGTTTTTGGTGGGGTTTTTTTTAAAACGCAGGACTCGCACCCAGCGTCCCACATCAGCCTGGCCACTCTGTGCTTTGGCTGCTGCTGCTGCTGCTCAGGCAGGTCTCTGCTTTTTAAGACAAGGCGCTAGTCCTAAATGAGGTGACCCAACGCCATCAGATAAGTTGCTTCTGCTCTCTTTGCCCCCTTTGTTTTGCATTTCATTGGCATTGAACGCTGCCCTTTGCAGCCCCTCCTGCCCCCTCCCCCCCCTTATAGCCTCCTGAGGACAAAATGTATAGATCTGTTGAATCGGTTTCAAGCGCCTGAAATGGCTGAGCGTCATGATTTCGGTGGTGGTTGGTAAGCGGGGCCAAGGGTTTGGTTTCTGTGTTTATTTGGGGAAGGGGCAGGTGGTGGTTTTTCTGCCCCCTTCCCTTCTGCCCTTTGTCGGAATTGCCTGGTTGGTTGTGTTGAGTGTGCCATGAGCCTCAGCTGTTGGGTTGTAAACTGTTTGAAGGGGCTCACTGTGCAAAGGCCATTCTTGGTGGAAGGAACCATGGTTCAGCTGAACCAGTTGATTGGTTGGCCCAGTGTCCTTTGTGCAAAATTGCACCTTATTTCACCGAACAACAGAGTTGAAAGGGGCCTTGGAGGTCTTCTAGTCCAACCCCATACTCAGGCAGGAAACCCTAGACCATTTCAGACAAATCGTTGTCTAGTGTCTCCTTAAAAGCCTCCCGTGATGGAGCACCCATAACTTCTAGTGGCAAGTCGTTCCACGGGTTGATTGTTCTGTCAGGAAGTTTCTCCTCAGTTCTAAGTTGCTTCCCTCCTTGGTCAGTTTCCACCCATTGCTTCTTGTTCCACTCTCAGGTGCTTTGGAGAATAGCTTGACTCCCTCTTCTTTGTGGCAACCCCTGAGATACTGGAAGACTGCTATCATGTCTCCCCTAGTCCTTCTTTTCATCAGACAAGACGCCTGCCATAGCTTTACCATCATGGGACTAGACATAGGCAACTCCTGCAATAGTTTTTCATATATTTTAGTCTCCAGTCCCCTAATCACCTCTGTGGCTTAAAATGCGTTTTAACATGTGCTGAGTTCCTTGTGTTAGTATGAAAGGCTGTGCTACAGGGCTTCCTTAACGGTGAATCTCAGGTCAGCGGCATTTCTGACACATTTCTGCACTTGTGTTGTCTCCCAAATCCTCACTTTGGCTGTGACATCTAAAAAAGAGATGATTGATGGTCAATGCAGGCTCCTCAGCTTGGAGTCTGATGCTGGGCACGGGTGCGAGAACAAGAGAAGGAGGAAAAGGTGTTGTGAGGTCAGACAGGGGATCTGACAAGGTGGGCACAACAGGAAGGTCCCTGGCAGTTTCATGGAAGGAGCAAGTCTTGAAGGCCTTCTTGGTAGGCTTGTAGGAGGTGATTTTGGACATGGCTTAGTTGGAGGTCCCTTCCTCTTTGCTCTGGATGGAATCCTCAAAGCAGGAAGGGTCAGTTGGTAGGATTTCTTTGTGGATGCAACTGTTTTTCTCCTCCCTGGATGGATCCTCCCCATCTGCTTTGACAGTGGAGATCTTCTGGCACCAAGACTAAGGTCTGCCCCTTTGGTATCTCAAAGGGCTTCAAGACTCTCCTTAAGTCCTTGTCAAGAGTGAGTTATCAAAGCAGCCTGCGATTTCCCTGCTGCTCCTTAAAAGACCTCCAGAAGGGAAGGTGCTGAGCGCCTTTTGAACGGAGGTCTTCCAGGCTTCTGATCTTTGGTGAAGGGATTTCCATTTCATCCAGGTGTCCAGGCAAAGGTGCTTGTAGTTGAGGGACAGTAATTGGCCTGTAGGACTGCTGAGATCAAAAGATTGTGTTCGAATTCAGCTGATTGAATTTCTAAAGAAGGATAAAAGGACCCACAACAGACAGAAGTCGTCCCCCTGGTTTTTGAAGTTGGGAGGAAAACCCAGGTACTTTTGTCTTCATGATCTTCATGTCACCTCCCTTGTTCAGAAGCTGTTCAGTGTTTCATTTGGCTCAGACGTTGTCTAGCAATTTAGGTTGAGGATCATATTTAGCAGGATTCGTTAAAGATATAAGAAACAGGAAACCTCTGGCCTTCCAGATGTTCCTACGCTACAATTCTCAGTGTCCCTCATCATTGACCAAGCTGGGTGGGGCATCTGGGAGCTCTAGCAAAGAACATCTGGATGGACACTCTATCTGCAGCCTCTTTTCAATCTGAAGCAACCCAAATCATACATTCAGCAGAGACCTTGATTGAACCTCTGGAGTAAAATTTGCTGGTTTCTTTTTTTAAAATACAACTGAACGGATGACAGCTATGTTCTTCCCCTTATAAGAAAGAAAGCCACCTACAGTTTAACATTGTCCCAAGCTTCCCTGCCACATGGGCAGGTCTTTCTCTAGAGTGACGCTTGGGAATTTGCTGTCCCATCTTGGACCATTTGTGAGGGTTGAGGAGCTCATGGAAATCAGAAGCGTTCCTTCTCCTCCAGATGTCTTCCCCAGGCTTGGTCTTTGGAGGAGTAGAAGAGTCACAAAGAAGATCTGAAAAGTTGCTTGTGGGCTCGGTGGAGGGTGCACAAATTAAAGACCAACAATGCATGTGTAGGTCTAAAATCAAAGAGAGGAGCAAATTCTGCAACACGTTAAACTTATTTAATTTTTATGGCAGCCTCTCAGCTTCCTCTCTTTTGTATTTAGAATTAAGCTGCTTGATTTCAAGCTTCCCTTTTTTGTGGTCGCCTTCATTTGTCCCACTTGGTTTGACGGTTCTCCCATCCTCCCCCAGACCATCTTTTCTCTCTTGGCCCAAACTCTTGGGATGCAGAACATAAAACCAGCTTAAGCGAAGAGACAGGCAATTGCTTTGGAGCTGGCTCAGTTATTTATGTCTTGGCATAGTAATAAGCCGGACTTGTGTGTAGGCTGGGATGGTGGGAGGGAGGGGAAAAATGGGACTTCTTAAGCGTCTCGGCCTTCAATTTATGTTGGGTGGTGGTGGTGGAAATGGCTTTAAGGAGGCAGGTTGGCTGGCAGGATTGTTACGACTTCTGGAATTTTGGCCCGGCAGAGTCAAATAGAACCATGCATTAGAAGGAGAAAAAAGGAGAAAAATACTATGCCACTGGGAATTGTTATCATGATTTAAGCAGGACCACTGCTTGGATTTTCAGAATCCAGATTCTTTTGCTCGATTTATCCAGTTTATCCTCAGCTTGCGTCCACAGGCTGCAGAATTTTAAAGGGGACGCAAACAGTAGAACTGTAGGGTGAATTCCTGATAGTCCCTCACTCCCGTCTGTTCCACGTTTCTCCCCATTTCTTAGTCTTTTGGCAAAAGCAAAGCGCCAGAAGGAATTGCTTCTCTTTCCCCACCTCACAAGTGGACTGGTGTAAATTGGGAATGTAGAGCTGCAGTTTCCTGTGCGAAACGGGGGGGCTGTTTTGTCTGTCCTATTTTCAAGACAGATTCTCACGGGGAACTTCTGATCGGGGTAATTGCCCTCTAAGGAAAGAGAACCGGAGATTTCAGTCCAGCTCTTTGCAGGGTCTGCAAGAATACCAGCCTAAAAAAGGCAGCAGCAGCGTCTCCCAAGCTGGCCTCACCCCCTTTGCCTCTTCAAAGCTTGCTTCTCGCCACTCAGATGCTGATATTCGTCGTAAAATGTTCTTCCCATCTGGTCAGAGACCGATTGAGCTCACTGGGTCCCCTTTAGGTAAATCAGATGGCAGGACTCAAGTCATTTGAGCCCAAGAGTCTTCATAGCATCGCCCAGCCATCGTTGGAGTGATAAAGGAAAACGAAACCCATCAGCATCACTGCTATTTGGGCAGGATGACCGTGGGAAGACTTCAAAGGACATTATAAATCAAAAAGGTGGAAATGACATGAGTCGCCTTTCTTTTTCGGGGCATAAATTTCAAGGGTTTTTTTTTCCTTAGAAGCCAATCGTTTAAAAGGTAAAGGTAAAAGTTCCCCTTGCACATATGTGCTAGTCGTTCCTGATTCTAGGGGGCGCTGCTCATATCCGTTTCAAAGCCAAAGAGCCAGCGCTGTCCGAAGACGTCTCCGTGGTCATGTGGCCGGCATGACTCAACACTGATGGCGCACGGAACGCTGTTCCCTTCCCACCAAAGGTGGCCCCTATTTTTCTACTTGCATTTTTACGTGCTTTCGAGCTGCTAGGTTGGCAGAAGCTGGGACAAGTAATGGGAGCTCACTCCGTTACGTGGCGCTAGGGGTTCGAACTGCCAAACTGCTGACCATTCTGATTGATAATCTCAACGTCTCAGCCACTGAACCTGCAGTGGCATTTGCAGAGAAGATGCGCCCTCTGAAATATCGGTCTGGCATACGGTGGGCCATGGTTTTAATTTCAGATGAATTTTGACCGTTCAAAGTAACAACATCACGGACAAAAACGACTCACACTTTTGACTGTGGCAATGCTCCCCGTAGCCACAGGATCAATATTTGGGTGCTTGGCAGCCGGCAGGGAATTACGACGGACCCAGCTTCCTAGAATCGTATGTGATTGCTATTTGCAACATTTCCAGCCGGACCTAATTAGAGTGGTAGGTCAAGGACTACTTGTGTCCTCGAATTGTTTATTCAAATGGAATTGTCTGTCCCTTCCCCACCAGCTGATCTGTCCATCTGCCCACTGAGGATGTTGTGACTTCCTTCAAGTGACACCAAAGCCCTGGCACCGATTAGGAAATTGGAGGCTAAAAGTTATGAAGAATAGTTGCTGGAACTGCATGGATCTCGTTTAATGAAGAGAAGGACCAGGGGTGACATGATAGCTGTCCTCCAATATTTGAGGGGCTGCCACAAAGAAGAGGGAGTCAAACTATTCTTCAAGGCACCTGAGGGCAGAACAAGAAGCAATGGGTGGGAATTCATCAAGGAGAGAAGCAACCAAGGAGGAATTTCCTGACAGTTAGAACAGTTAATCAGTGGAACAGAAGTTGCCTCCAGAAGTTGTGATTGCTCCAACACTGGAAGTTTTTAAGAAGAGATTGGATAACCATTTGTCTGAAGTGGTGTAGGGTTTTCTGCCTAAACATGGGCTGGACTAGAAGACCTCTAAGGTCCCTTCCAACTCTGTTATTCTGATCTTCCAACGCTTCCCTCTTTCATTTCTACTTTAGACTTTCACGCTGCCCTTCCCTCTTTTCAATCCGCAGAGCCTGTCTGCTGCCGGCAGGGTGTTTGTAAGTCAGTGTCGGGCACAGCAGGTGTCACAGGTGTAATTTTCCTTCACAGGAAATTCTACCTGCCCCTCCGGAAACCTTGTGTGTGTGTGTGGTTTTTTCCCCCTGTCGGCCGAGTCCTGGTCTTTCTACACAAAAGCTCTGCGCAACAATGCAGCCAAAGGAGAAGGGGGTGGGGGGAAGGCAAGAAAAACTGGCATGCAGCTCACGTCGCAGAAGCGGTTAAATCGTTGGCAGGCACCCCAGTCAGGAAGACAATAGAATGGTCTTAATTTTAAAACTTTTAAAGGAAAAGACAGAGAGAAGACCACCTGGAGCAGGGGCCTCCATGAAAAGGTTTGGCAGTCTGGACCAGACAGTCAGCGACTTTAAGGGGCACGGACTTCAGTTCCCAGAGTTCTTCAGGAATTGTAGCTCAATTGCATTTGCTAATTTGCTAGGACCTTTTGCTCTCAGTTTAACCAGATCGGCTTAGCTTTAACAAGCAGAAATAGGATTTCCAGTGACTCGAGATTGGTCTCAAAAGCTTCCATCCATGCTTTATTTTATTGGCTATTTTTGAGCGGTTTAATCATCATCCCTTTTGGAGAAGGGAGGGGTGTGTGCGTCAACCCTGACCTAAATGCGCAAACAAACAGACCTCCATGTTGTTTTAATTATGTGCTATCAAATCATTGTCAACTCTTAGCAACCAGATAAGACAGATTTCCTCCATTATGATCTGTCCCCAGCCTGGTCCTTCAGGTCTTCTCCCCTGGTTACTCTAACTGAGTCTGTCTATCTAACTGCAAATCATCTTCCATTTCTTCCCATTTCTTGATTGAGAAAGTTATTACGGATTCTTGGAGATCACATAGCTAGACCTTCTCCATGATGATCTACGCTCACCCTGGTCCTTCAGGTCTTCCAACCGTACACCTGTCACCCTTCTCTTTCCTTTCATCTTTCCAGCATCAAAAGTCTTCTCCAGAGAGCTGGGTCTTCGCATCCTAAGTCCATAGCAGGATAACCTGACCTTGGTCACTTGTGTCTACAGTGAGGACTCCAAGTTGGTCTGCTTGATGACTCCTTCCTCTCTTCTCTTGGTTGTCTTGGATGTTCTCCAGAGTCTTCTCCAACTCCAGAGTTCCAAAGCCTCAACCATCTTCCTACCCTGCTTCTCCAAAGCCCAACCTTCTTCTGTTGAGGGTCACAGGGAATACCGTGGCTTGTGCTATTCTGATCTTGGTGGGTAGAGCCACATCACCCATTGGGCTGCCTTTTCCAAGACCTTCACAGCTGCTCCCTCAAGCTGCTAGTCATTCCGCAGAACCAGCATGAGATCATTTCAGTTCTATACTTGACCGACTGTAGGACGAAGGACGTGGCTTCTCTTTAAAGCTCTTCTGAACTGCAGTCCCGGTGAGGGGAGGGCAGTATAATCATCTTGGGGGAGGAAAACCCTGCAGAGGGGAGGCCCAAAGGCTGGTGCAAGCAGCAGGAAGTGTGGACATTCCCAACGGCCAGATCAGGCTGAGCAAACGAGCAAGGGACAGGAGGAAATTCAAAACACTGCAGACATTTTACGGGGAGTTCTCTCCAATTCTGGAGGGTGGCTAAGACGCTGAGCTTGTTGATCAGAAAGGTTGGCAGTTCGGCGGTTCAAATCCCTAACGCCGCATAACGGAGTAAGCTCCTGTGACTTGTCCCAGCTTCTGCCAACCTAGCAGTTCGAATGCACGTGAAAAATGCAAGTAGAAAAATAGGAACCACCTTTGGTGGGAAGGAAACAGCGTTCCATGCACCTTCGGCATTGAGACATGCCGGCCACATGACCATGGAGACATCTTCAGACAGCACTGGCTCTTCAGCTTTGAAATGGAGATGACCACCGCCCCCTAGAGTTGGGAACGACTAGCACTTATGTGCGAGGGGAACCTTTACCTTTACCTTATATACGCAAGGATGCCTTTTTCTATTTAAATGGATGCTGGTTGTAAACGCAGCTTATTTTTCTCCTTCAAGAGTCGTTTTTTCACCCCTTTTGTCTTTTCAAGGAACATTTTTTTCCTTCTAATGATCCTGAGAAGAAAAGGCTTCTCTTTCTATTGTTAGAGCATTTTGACAGAGATTTATAATTAGCAAAGGCATTTCAATATAATCTGACTATGCTTGACTAATCAGGTTGGGGGCGGAGAGGGAGGTTCAGCCTAATTTGGAACGTTTAATAGAAGGGGGTCCCTTGATACCTCCTTAAAGGTTTTTTTAAAAAATAAAATAAAATAAATCGGGACTATTGTTACCCTGTAAAGAGAAGCCAGCTCTATTCGAAGGAGGCGATGGGTTCATTGTTTGGAGGGGCTGCAAAAAGGAAGGTGTTGAATATAAAAAGAAGGAATATAAATACTTCCCTTCCCCGCCATCCTGTCAGAGGTGATGAAGCTTCTCAGATGAGAAGCGAAAGGTCTTCAAAAGAAAAAAAACAAGAAAGTCCAGTTGCCTCCTGAAAAAGCACCTCTGTGACCGAGAGCCTCTGCAGACATAAAAAGAAGGAGAAAAATCGATGGGCCTCCTAGGAAAAGCAACGAAAGAAATGGTTTCCCTCCCAATCTGAAGCTCGCGACGTCATCCCTTATTCTGGGAAGGACCAAGACTTTTAACCGCAACTTTGGGCCTGGCGTGCCACGAAGCACGGTTGGGTTCTGGTTCAAATCAAATTTGGGGTGAAAATCCTCCCAAGGTCCAAAATGTTTCGATCCCAAAACATTTACCTGGGAAAATGAGATTGACGATCCTGTTACGCAGGCAGGTCCAGCTGGCAAATAGGCTGCCAAGATGGAAGGGCAATCAATTTGTGCATTGATTGACTGCTTCCTTCCTTTGCAGCTGAGGCCAACGTCTCAAGACAGAAATTAAAAGAAGAATAACCAAATAACGGAGGTCTTCTAGCCCTCCCCTCCCCCCTTGCTCAGGCAGGAGGTCCTATAACATGTCAGACAAAGGACTGTCCAACATCTTCTTAAAAACTTCCACTGTTGGAGCCTTCACAACTTCTGCAGGCAAGTCCTTCCACTGGTTAATTGTCCTCACCGTTAGGAAATTCCTCCTTCGTTCTAGGTTGTGGCTTCATTGACACACCTCACTGTTTGGCACTTAACAACTGCCTTTTGTAGAAAGTGCCTTCAGGGTGCCTTGACTTCAACCCCCAGGAGACCTGAGACTTACCCTCAATTCTTCCACATTTTTTCTTTGCTTTTCCTTTTTGTTATTCAGCTGAAAACGGCACAGAAATGGCTGCAGCCCCTCAAAAAGATGGGAGAGAATCACCAAGGGTGTTGTTTTTTTGTTGAGCTACTTAACGCCGAGCGAAAAGGAAGTTTTTAAAGTGGGGCTCTTGTTAAGTGGGGCCTCTGGAGTGTTTCAGCGTAGCCTGGATTTTTCAAAAACTGAACTTCAGACAAAAAATGAATGTCGAAGTTTGAAGTTCTTGAAGATGGCAGGAGAATAGAAAGAGAAGCGCCTGGAATAATCTGCAAGCCAACTGCCATGATTGCTTTTTGAAGAGCTGTTTTGCTTTCTTCTTTCTTCTTTCTTTCTTTCTTTCTTTCTTTCTTTCTTTCTTTCTTTCTTTCTTTCTTTCTTTCTTTCTTTTCATTGTGGAAATAACAAAGCTTTTCCCTTTTTGTTATGTGAGGTTTTTATTTATTTATTTGCGTGCCAAATGTTTATGCCACCCACTTGTATAGTCTGCTTTTGGTAAAAGAAATAAACTTAGGAAGAAGAGTTTTAAAGTGGACTCCAGTCCCGCTTGCTCACTGTTCACAGCTCTGCTTCGAAACAAGTTTTGGCCATTTCCATCAGGCAGGAAAAAGGCAATTTTGAAGCAAAAAAGCTTTTGCCCTGGAAAAGAACGGGGCATTTTACTCTTAATTCTTTTATATTTGGATTGCAAGACCTTCAGAATGAGTCGAGTCTAATCCTTCAGCTGCTGTCATAAAGCAGAGTTAAGCAGGGACCTTTGCCATTCCAATGTTTTGGGGAACACCGCTGACAATTACAGCTGCGCAATTCGGTGATCTTGATTAACCCCAGCCGCAGTGCGATTGAGACCCCTCCAGCTCTGCCTATTAATGTTTGACATCTGCGCGGGGATCAAAAACAGACACACAAACACACATCGTTCACTTTTTTTGGCTAATTTACACGGCGACTCTCTACACTTTGAATTCATTTACTTTTGGAAATAAATTTGCATAATTACACCCGGATAACTTTTTCATTAAACTTGATGAGTGCATAATAGAATTAATGTTCTGTAAAAACAAATACTTGGTGCAGGGAAATGTTTTGAGTTAGCTGTGAGGGGAAAAATACTCGATAGAAGAAAAAGAAGGGAACCTGGCATTCGTGTTGATGATGGATTTGTTGAGGCGGCAATGAATTTTGCAGCGGTGGCAAAACACTGTGCCATCTCATGTGGCCTGTAACCAATTCTTCCATTTTTGAAAAGTTAATATGCCAAAGGAAAGATCTTTAGAATGTCATGGACAATTAGCTTTTTTTGAAGACAAAAAATTCTTCCCAAATCTTGTGCCTGTTTTATGGGTTGGGATTGCAACCTCCAAAACCCTCAGCCACGGATGGCCATCTCATGGTAGACTGGTGGGCTTCGTTGGACAGTGGTGGGCTAGTGTGAAAACAGACTGTTGCATGAGCTGAGGTAGGTCCAACTCAGTGGTACATCAGTGGCACAACTTACCTCCAGAAGTTGTGAATGCCCCAACACTGGAAGTTTTTAAGAAGATGTTGGTTAACCATTTGTCTGAAGTGGTCTAGGCTTTCCTGCCTAGGCAGAGGGTTGGACTAGAAGACCTCCAAGGTCCCTTCCAACTCTGTTATTCCATTCCACTCTACTCTACTCTACTCTACTCTACTCTACTCTACTCTACTCTACACTATTCATTGCATTTTTATGTTCTTATGGAGTCTCAGAGGAGATAAAAAATTTGGTGCAATTCTCCAGGGTGGAATACAATGTTCTTGAATGTATTTTTGATGGGGCCGCCGAGAATGTGCTGGGAAGTCCTCTCTTTCATGATATCATTCTTTCTCCAGAGGTCTGTGGCTTCCCTGCCTGTCATTCAACTGCAAGGCAAAGAGATTGGGGAGAGGAGAATTGGTTTTTTTTTCAAGATTAGGAGATAGAAAGACTCATGTCAGAAAACAACAGCGTTCCATCAGGTCTAGTGGGAAAGGCAATTCAAAAGCCCAACCAAGGGAAGTTTGAAAGAACTTTTGAAATAACCTGAAAATAGACTTTTTTAAAAAGCCAGAAGCCTTTTTTTAGGGGGGCGGGGGGAGAAGAAAGTGTATGAAAAATTGCCAGGCAGATTTTGACATAGTTAGACTCAAGTTGTCATCGTCTTCTCTTGACTTTGAGAAATCCCTAAGTCTGAACTGTTCTTTTTATCTTTCAGGTGCTGCTGTCTGGGCTGATTGGAGTGGTCTCTTGGAAAAGGCCCCTGTCCCTTGTGGTGAGTAAGAGCTTACTCCTGTGGAGACCCTACTGCATTGGCTGGGGCAACGGACGGTGCTTTGGGGGTAATCATAAAGAAAGGAAAGCTATGCATGGATAGGAAGAAGCAGATTTTGAACACGGGGCTTCCTTCAGAGTAAAGTCTCTTGATTCTTTTTTAAAAAAATAGTTTTTATTAAACAGTTTTACCTTTAAAAACAGAAAAAAACCGCGACAAAAAATCTCTGCACATTCGAGTACCTTTCTTATTATTGTTTCGCCTGCGGATGTATTGATTTGTTTTGTGCGAAGGCAATCCTGGCTGCAGTAAGTATGTGTAGTATTATGCATTGAAATCTTTTGTCCGTTTTGAGGTCTAATATTCCTAATAAGAACAATTCCGGTTTCAATTCTTTCTTTTGCTCCGTAATTGCTTCCAGCCATTTCAGAATTTTGCACCACTATTTCCTTGTGATGGGTGGGGGCACGTCCACCACATATGGTGGAATGTTCCAGACTTGTGGCTACATCTCCAACATTTGAGGGATAGATTTGGATACATTTTGGCCAATTTCGTGGGGGCGGGGGGCAAATGCCATCTATAAAACATTTTATAAAGGTTTTCTTTATTGGCTACTGCCGTCGTAAATTTATAATTTCTTTCCCATAAGTTTGTCCCATTTTTCTAACTCTACATTGTGACCAAAGTTTCTGGCCCAGCTAATCGTTGTCTCCTTTACTGTCTCTTCCTCCATTTTATATCTTAAAAGAAAATTATATAATTTGGTATTCGTTTTTCCTCCCGTTCCTAATAAAATTTTATCTAATTCCGTTTGTTTCTCATGTACACCGTATTGTTCCTCATCTTTTTGAAATCTTGTTTTGATTTGTGAAGTCTCTTGATTCTTGAATGCATCGTCCTGAGTTCCTTTCCTTTGACTTCCCACCTCCTCTGTCCCCTCTTATTCCCTCCCCAAAGGGCTAAGATCCAGGCTGCTCTTAGGGATATTCACATTTAGTAGCCTTGACTTAATCCTGAGCGGACAGGAACCTTCGTGGAATAATTAATCCCAGTTCTGCTTGTTGAGCAGGCAAAGTATCTGGGTAGGTATTTGCTCAAAGCGGAGCTGACTGAGATCGGCCGTGAATGAGCCACTTGGCGGATCTGGAAAAGCAAACAGCAAGCCGGCCTGGCCTGTTAATTTTTAAAATGTGAGTGTTATATAAATTGGGTTTGTTTTTTGGACTGTTTCTAATTTCCTTTTAACTTTTGTACTATGTGTTTTTTTAATGCTGTACGCCGCCCTGAGTCCTTGGGAGAAGGGCGGCATATAAATCCAATCCAATCCAATCCAAACAGGAATCGGTAGATTATTTTTTTGAATGGGCGGTTATTTTTCTTTCCAAAGGCTTGAAAACACCCAGAGGTATGCGCTCACCTTATTTATGAACCAGATTTAGATCCTGCTAATTGCAAACATGGTGCACTTGGTCTCCTTTTCTCCCCATAATCCTTCCCCAGGGAAATGAGGAGCAGCTGAGAGCAATAATTTGCTGGTCTGTCCCACCAGGAGTGGGAGGGATTAAAGCAGAGGCGAAATCCTCCCAGTAGGGATGATTGTCCCTGGTTCTGCGAACCGGTAGCATAAAATAAAAGCTGCTGAGGGTCGCGTGACTCAGCTGTGAGCGGTGCAATTGTCGGAACCTTTTTTTTTTTTAAATTAAGGCATTTTTTTCCTGCCTGTTTGCCCGAACTGGAAGGAAAAAAAATGCCTTACATACTTTAAAAAGTGGGGGAAAGTTGGCCACGCCCACGCCCACCCAGTGACATGACCCCTCCCCTCCCCCAGCTAGCCGCACCCGCAGAACTGGTGGGGAAAAAATAGATTTCACCACTGGATTAAAGTTCTGGTTTAGCAGAGTTATGGGTCGCCGTTTTCAAGGAGAACCAAAGGGATTTGACCAGTTCGGACTGGTTTGGGCGAACCGGTAGCTCCGACTATTGGCTGGGAGCGAACCAGTCCGCTCTGATTTTCAGCTGGGTCCGCTTACCTGCCCCTCACCCATATTCCCTTTTCTGAAGCCCAGCTGATGGGTGTGGCAGAGTGGATTGCCCCCTCAGCTGTTTTTCTCTTCTCCAGCAGTAAAGCGGAAGGGGGTTTCTCTGCAAACTGCACCCCCGTGCGAAGCGTGCGCGAAGCGAAGTGGTTGCTAAACTGGCAGGATCCCACCCCTGGGTAAAGTTCAACGCAAAGCGACACTGCAGCATCCCAAACATTGGACTGGCCTGCAATCTCAGACACAGGCCACGAGGACCTCGTGCGCATTGCAAAGTTTATTTGGTGACATCGTCATGTACCTGCAGCCCCTGGGATTCCCTCTGCTCCCATTGATGTCTCCCGTTCCTCACCTGCTCACCTCCCGAGTGCTACCGACGGAAGAGAAAAATCCTGATTTTGAATAGCAGCGTAGGACTCAATTAAATGCATCGACATGACTGGATAGTCCGTTTGGTTTAGCAGTTAAGACACCAGGCTGCAAAGCAGGACAGTATGAGTTCTAGCCCCCCTTTAGGCATTAAAGCTGACTGGGTGACTTTGGGCCAGTCACCAGGAGACTGGGAATTCTAGTGCCACCTTAGCAATGAAAATCACCTGAGTTTGGGCCAGTCACTCCCTCTCAGCCCTAAACCCACCTCACAGGGTTGTTGTAGTGGGGAAAATAAAAGGAGGAACATGGATATGTTCGCCACCTAGAGTTATTCGTAAACATAACGAAGGCAGGATGCAAAGAAATCGGAGCAAAAGATTTGACCACTTTAAGGGGTGAAGAAGCAAAATCCCTCCTTCATCCCTGCCCACTTAGCCTTCTTGAGACTTCAGGCATGGCAACGGAAGCCCCTCTTAGCAATAAATGCACGGGGGGGGGGGGGAGGGGTTGCTGTGAAACCGTGCTTTCTGCTGATGACACCAGCAACTCCATTTTCGTATTAATCTTGCATGCGGCATGTTTTATTCATCTCAAAGCTATCAGTACCATTTTGGTGGTGAAAGAACAGCTCATTTTCTGGCTGGGCTTTGGCCCCATTGCTTGGTGGAAGAAAATAGATGGAGAACAGCAGGCAATTAGTGGAGCGTTAAGGAGCATCTTCTCCCCCTTTAATCAGCCTGGACAGCATTTTTCACACTCGGTGGATAGTAGCTGCGTGCTACGATATTTAGGTCTCACTCATCTTTTAAGTGGACACAGAGGAGAGAAAGAGCAATTTTCGTAGGGGAAGAGCAGGCAAAGATGGGAGGGATGGAGTTAAGCAAGTCATCAGCCTGGAGTCCTTACATTGCCACAAATGATGCAAGCCCCTCCCCTGTTGAATTCCATTGATGCTTCTATCTGGTGTCAGTTTAGGATTGAATTTGAGTTGGCTAGATTCTTGTGTATAAGCCTGAGCATAAATCCAACTGCCGTTTAGCATCTGTCCCTGATTCTTTGTGCGTGACAGTTTGGTCACCATGAACTTTTGTGTAAATCTACAGGCTTTGTGCAATAGGCTAAGGCAGGGCTCTCCAATCTTGGCAACTTTAAGACTTGTGGACTTCAACACTGGGAGCTGAAGTCCACAACCTTGGCAACTTAGGCTAAGGCAGGGACCCACAACCTTGGCAACTTTAAGACTTGTGGACTTCAACTCCCAGTGTTGAAGTCCACAACCTTGGCAACCTAGGTTAGTTCTGGGAGTTGAGGTCCTCCAGGCTTAAAATTGCCAAGGATGGAGACCCCTGCCTTAGGCAATGCCAAATGCACGAGTGATTGCTTTCTGCAGCCTTTCTTCCCTGCAGGAAATCTCCTCAACCCTGCAACATATCTGTGGTTAGCTGTGAGCAGATCTCTTTTCCAGATTTCTTCCTGAGATGTTTTTATGAGGCCTTCCTTCCCCATCAATTGACTTTATACCCATGGGCTTCAGAAGAGTGCTAGCCATTGCTTTCCTAGATGAATTGAATGTCACCAATGGAGTGTCTCTGTTTTGACATTGGAAGCTTCTGGTCATCAGGAGGGTGATTTTAAAAAAAGGGAGGGGGGAGATGTTTGATGTCCAGATCAAAAGTGCATTTAGGCTTGATGAGATGTGAGACTCGTGAGCTGCAGATGCTCCAATGCTAAATTGATTGCTGATGCCATTCCAAATGCTGAATTGTCTATGGAGATTCTCAGTCATCCAGGTCACAAAAAGGTTTTTTTTTTTTCAAGAGACAACTGGACTTTCTGGGGGGTTTTTTGAAGACGTTTCGCTTCTCATCCAAGAAGCTTTTTCAGCTCTGACTTGGATGGTGAGGAATGGAAGGGTTTATACTCCTGAAACCGGAAAGTCCAGTTGCCTCTTGAAAAAGCACCTTTGTGCTAGAATGCACAGAAACGGGTAAATTAACGCTGGAACTAAGAGAGAGGAGGGGAAAACAGAGTCATACCAGATATGGAATAGGTGGTATAATTGGCTTGAAAAGAGATGTAGAATTAATGCAGAAGGAATATATACAAAATAAAATAAAAGGAAATGGTATACATTTAGAGAGGGATAGAGGTGTAAGTGTTGTATATATTATATAAATGAGTAACTATGAAATAAGGAGGTATATATGTATAAAACAATAGGCCTGAGAATGGAAAATTCGAAATCAGAAAAAGAAAATACCGATAACGGAAAGCTGTAAAAGTGTAATTGTGGTTTTAATGTTTAAAAAATGTTGAATTTTAAAAAAAGAAAGAAAAAAGAAGGGGGAACCTTTGTTATGTAGAATAGACCGGCTCAGGCCTTTTAATGGCCCATTGACAAAAGTGGGGGCTATTAAGAGTGAGTCTGCTTCCTGCCTAAAAACATGTTCCTCCATTTCTTATCCAGGGAAATATAATATTCTGCCTTTTCAGTATTTCCCAGGATATTTCATTTTTCTAGGGGGGGGGGGTCCTAACGTCCTACGAAGGGAAGCCATATAGTCCTTGTTAATCAAATGTGACCTTAATATCTTGGCTGGATTAGCTCTTCTGGTTTCTACTCACCCTGCTCTCTTCAAAGACCCTCCTCGTCTGAAAGTCTAATTTTAATCCACACGCAATGCTGCCTGGCTTGGAGTGCAGATCTACCCTTAGGACCTTCCTCCCCCTCCCCACACTCCTTCGTGCTGCTTGCAAATTACTTTTTTTCCCCATCAACGAATTACAAACACGTACAGCTGTTCCTGTACTGTTCCTGAGTTGAGGTGGTGTTAATAAGCATTTCATTTGGTTTTGCAATTATCATTTATGATGTATGGTGCTCACTTTAAAATAACACACACACACACAGAACTTCACAGGGAGGGCTTAGGTTTGTTTGTTTTAAACCTGGCAGGGATATTTGCACAACATTTTGTTTTGCTTGTTTTGCATTTGTTTTGCATTTGTTTGCTCGGGTGGTTGAGAACTGGAGGAGGGAGGAGAGAGAGGGGGCAAACAGCAAAGGGATTAGCGCAGAGCTCTTACCTGTGGGAAGAACCTAACCATGCACCAAGAACTCGGGTCATCGTAAAACCAGACCTCCAAAAGTACGTGCGATTTTGAAGGGCCAGCTGTGGAGTACGACAATTAGCATTACGGAAGAGAATATTTGTAGCTCAAGGTTGAACTGTGGGGCCTTTGATGTTTTCTGAGTTTGGTGGGTTGTTGCAGACGTTTCATGGCCCAACTAGGGAACATCATCAGCAGTAAAAGAGAGGAGGGAGGAGGAGGAGGAGGAGAGGGGAGAGAGGGACTGTGGTGTTCTTGGTGGTTCTCTTGCAAACATTTCGTGACCAAACTGGGTAACATCATCAGTGTTAGATGTTACCTAGCTGAATAACGAAACGTCTGCAAGAAAACAGCCAGGCTCAGAAAACACCAAGGACCCCACAATCAGCATTATTCCAGAAATATTCATGGCTTAACTCCATAGAATCCCGGGAATCGTATTTGTAAATCCTCTCTCTCTGTCTGTCTGCACTCAGCCTTCCAGTTTTACTGGGGTGTCTGGACTTTGTTCTTTCCTTCTTGCTATAATTCCAGGGGGACCCCTGAGTTTTAGAGCTGGCTTATCTCCGTCTGCAAGGGACACGGGTTTATTTATCAGTCTGGAGTATTTCCAGGTTGCCTCAAAGAACAGGACTTCCCCAAGGCACACCCGGGAACCACACAGCCAAAACGACACAGTTGTCTACGGTAGAAAAAGGTGCCTCCAGGCACAGTTCTTAGATCCCGCCTGCTAAAGTGGACTCAGCTGAATTAAATAAACAACTGAGCCTCTGAGCTGGTCAGGGATGGGCTTGTTATATCACAGCATCTGTATGTGCAAATTCCATTTATTGGCACATGTTCCATTAAACTATCGATCAGGTCACATGGCTCTCCCTGTCCTTAAGCAGAAGTTCACAAGGGAGGCTTCATTTCCATTCCCCCCTTTCTAGCCTGTAGTAGGGGAGGCTGAAGCCGTCCTAAGGCAATAATCGCACTCAAGACCTCCCTTGAACATATAATACCATGATGGCGAACCTCTCTCTGGGCACGTGCACCGTTACCAGCTGGTCTTTGCGGGTCCAATCTGTCAATCAGATTTTCTCCTAGGAAGCAGAAGCAGGAAGGGCTGCTGGAGAGTTAGAAGACTGGCTTCCTGAGCCAGCAGGTTGCGGTGACAATTTAACTGGCCGTGATACCACTGCTTCAGGTCACCATGGTAACCCTGAGTAGGCATGCAGCCCACCGCATAAGCGACACAACCTGGCCTGTTTGCAGTGAGCAGATCCAAAGAGGAGCGTGGTGCCTCTCGTGCCTGTTGCTTCTCTTGAGGTTCCTCAAACTCATCTGGAAATGACTCCGCGGGTCCCCTTGCTCTTGCGTTGGCTGTTCCCATGTCCAGAATGCTCTTCGCGATGCCACCCCTCCACCCCCCGACTCTTTCTGCTTTAACACAGAGCATTGACTGAAACACCCACCGTGGTGGAATGATTGGTGAAGATGACAGAATTTGCAGAGAGGGCAAAATTGACTTGTTTGATTAAGAAAACAAGCCGTAACTAATCACAATTTGTTAGGCGAGTTTACAGAATTTTTCCTGAAAGAGGAAAGCATTGACTTGTGATTTGTGGGTTGGATGATTAGAAAGGATAGAATATGGAAAGATTATAGGTAAAACATGGACAGAATCTATCTATGTAACCGTGAAGAGAGGGGAAAAATTATAAAGGCACGTATAACTGTTGCAAAGAAGATCAAAAGCCCTCCTTTATGTTTCCCTTTGTCTTTTCTCTCTCTTTGCTCTTTTTTCCTTTTATTTCTTTCTCATTTACTCATCGCCTTTCATCTTTCAGCATCTTGTTTCCACCACCGGATCTTTCTGGGAATTTTGTCGGGGGGGGGGGGGAATCTTGCGTTCTTTTCCTTCAATGCAATTGACCCCTGACCTCATCATAAATAAATAATTAGCATTGTTATTATTTGGTAATGAATTGGTGCTAATCCCCTCCGCCTGTGACAGATGGCTGGAAGGCAGGATTGATTCGTTTAAAAAGGAAAGGAGTTGGTGTTTTGCTCAGGGAGGTTCTGCTTCCTACGCAACGCCGGCAGTGGAAAATATGAGGCAAATAGCTGTCCCAGCGTGAGTCTCAAGAGGGGAAACGCTTGTGTAATCACACAAGAGGAGTTTGCTTTTGCTTCGTCCTCCTTCGTTAACACACTTGGTCTGCACAAGTCTGGGCCTCTGGTCTGGTGATGTACGATGGGTGGGAAGCCCCAATTAAGCAAACGGTTGGGTGCAATATAAGTAATCCTCATCTTATGACCGCCGTTGAGCCCAAAATTTATGTTGCTAAGTGAAACATTAGTCAAGTGAATTTTGTTCCACTTTATGACCCTTCTTGCCACGGGGATGCTGCAGTGGCCGTAAGTGTGAAAAATGGTCATACGTCTCCTTTTTCGGGGCTGTTGTAACTCGGAACAGTCATTAAATGAAGTGTTGTACGTCGAGCTGTTTGATCGTTGATTTGCTTGACAATGGACTTTTCCCAAGATTTTGGGAATACCTGTGCAAATTGTCACCGAAAGACCAGCTCAGGAGCTAAAATATTGATGCAAATGGAAATGTAAAAAGGATGGAAATTAAAAGGCCGCTTCCTTGATGCTGCCTTGCGATGAAAGCGGGGTTTTTATTTGCAATCAAATCTTCCAATCGTGCCTGGCCGTAGGGACCGTTTTTCTAAAGCTTACATTTTCCTGCTTTTTAAAAACTCCTTTGATTGAGAGCAAAGCTTCTGGTTTTCAATCTACTTCGCCCTGCATGCCAGCCGAGACAGAAGGGACAATCTCAAAAATGACTTTAAAAAAAAGTCTGCATTATTTTATGATAGAGGAAAGGGAGAGAGATTACTTTGGGGGCAGCAATGCTTTTGATTTTTCATTTCCTCGAAGCATGTGGACCTGACTCCACCAACGGAGCTCTTTTAGTGGCAAGAAACCTGATTTAGACCACGCATTAAGTCAGCATAGAGCAGAATCAAACCCACACGGTTTTCCTCCCACAAATTGTGACTCTACCGTCCGGACGTCCCAACCGTACTAATTGCGAATTCTGGGGATTGTAGCAGTGGTGAAATTCAAATTTCTCCCCACTCCTGGGGGAAGGAAACTGCAAAATCTCCATTCTCACCCCACTCGGGGGTCAGCCAGAAGTGGCATTTGCTGGTTCTCCGAACTACTCAAAATTTCTGCTACCGGTTCTCCAGAACCTGTCAGAACCTGCTGCATTTTACCCTGGATTGTAGTCCTAACAGAGCCAGTAGTTGAGATGGTTAAATGAAAGCAGAATCCCCCACCCGTGACAATTTCCAGGCCTATGGACTTCAAATCCCAGAATTCCACCGCCAGCAATAGCCTTTGCTGAGAATTCTGGGAGGTGAAGTCCACCTTTGAATCTGCCAAGGTTGGCAAAGACTGAACTGGAGGACCTGATTTAGACGGCAGAAGACAATCAGATTTATGGCTGCCCTCTGCCATCACACTGCTGCAGCTAACTTAATTACTCTCTATCAGCTTAATCCACCTCGTGGGGCTGCTGCAAAGAGACCATAAGCGGGGAGGGCCCGTGGAGGTATGTGTGCTCCCTTCCAACTCCTTAGAGGAGAGTCAGGATGAACATCTAGTAAATAAACGAAGAGGCAGTAAGAGCACGGCAGAGACAATGACACCTGCCAAACTTGCCGGGTTTATAAGTCGTGAAAGCTTTCTGGAGAAATGTCAACGGCCTTGGAAGGAGCTCTGGCCGATTCCCACGGCCCTGGCTTCCGAGGATTTTCCCACCTTCGTAGACTCAACGCCTGGGCCTCAGCCAGCACTAAACCTCTTCGTTTCTGGATGGGAAACAACTCTCTCTCGGGAGGCTCTCCGCTCGCATCCTGGACAATCCGTGGGAATAAAAGTCGGCCCGATTTGAAGTTGCATTCTGAGAAAAAACATACTTCAAGGGCGATGCTTCTTCCCAACTTCACAAACTTTAAATGGCGTGGATTTTAATCCAGTATGGATAAGCATGTGCTTTTCCTCTCTTCTGCTCAGGGGGAGTGGAGAAAGTCAAAATGGAGGCTTCAGTTGGGGTTGCTACCTTGGGTTTCCTCAGATGCCTGTGTTCTTCTTCCCCCTCACTCTCTCCCTCCTCTTCCATCTTCATCTCCTTCTCCATCTCCTCCTCCTTCTCCCTCTCCTCCTCCTCTTCTTCCTCCTCTTCCTCCTCCTCCTCTTCCATCTTCATCTCCTCTTCCTTCTGTTCCTCTTCTTCCTCCTCTTCCTCCTCCTCCATCTCCTTTTCCTGCTCCTCCTCCTCTTCCGTCGTCTCCTCCTCCTCCTCCTCCTCCTCCTCCTCCTCCTCCTCCTCCTCCTCCTCCCCCTCCTCCTCCTCCTTCCTCCTTCTTCATAAACTGAATTATTCTTAAAGCCATGGTCTACATAGGTTCATCTAGAAGAATGGTGGTCTTGCATTGCTTCATCAGTTATCTCAGGAAGACAAATGATCTTTCCACAAAGATATTTCTTTGCTGACGTGTTGCACACCTCAGCAGCTGCACGTCCCATGACGGGTTTTTTTCCCCAACACAGAAAATCCACCTGTGCCCAAACCAACTTCAGATTGGGTGATCTTGAAAGAGCAACCAGGCGCACAATTGGAGTGAACAGATGGAAGATTAGGGGAAATTGGGCCGGGGATAAGAACCTGAGCAGCTGAGGGATTCTCTCACTTCCATAGAAGTTGGTCTTCTAAACCTCTGAGAAATTCAGAGAAAGTCACTCCCAGCAGGCAGGCAGAAATTAACAAAGACAATTTGCCCAATGCAATTTGTGGGAGAGAGAGAAAATTGTGTGGGCTGCAATTACGATGGAGAAGGGCATGGAGTCAACCCAATGTCACACTGAAGATTCTGGTACATCCTATGGATGTTGCGTAAGTAAAGGCTTGTGAACAAGTCCATTCCCAATACAAAGTTGTTATTCTTTTGTTTATTATCCCTTTCGTTTTTATGTTGTGTTTTCAAAGCTTTTGAATGCTGCCCCAAGACACGTCTGATTAGGCACGGTTTGTAAGTTGAACAAAATAAATGAATAGCTCAAACCCTTCGCTTAAGCAATGAGACGTACAAGGAAGAAGAAAGCTAATTGCTGATCAAAGATGCAGAAAGCGATACTATCCAGAGAAGGTGATTTCATTTCACCCGGCGCAGGGTGCTTCCGCCCATTCCAAAGACGACAAACAGTTAATTGCACACCGCAACGACTGGCTGCTGCCTGGCGTTTTGTTTTGCAGGGTTTTCATTGAGGCATCCAGACGCAGAGAGCGGGGAGCAGATAATAAGCTCAAGCCACAGTCAAAATGATAAGGGAAATACAGCGAGCCGAGGGAATGCTAAACAGTGACGGGGCTGACAATGCTATTGTTTGGGCCATTTAGAAGCTGGCAAAGCGTGAGACAAAAAGGTCCTTAGAAGACCAAAAAATAAAAGGAGCTGCAAGGTGTCAGGAAGGGGAAAAAATAGATGCATTTGCCAAGAAATGATGGGGTGTTTCATGCACCGTGATGGGGTTTTTTTCCAGCAGTCTTCACCAAGGTGGGATGTGCTTCAGGTGGCCCACCTCTCTTCCCATTTAACTCAGACGATCTCATGTTTATTTTGGAGTCTGGTGCCTCTCTCTTTGTCCCTCCACCCTATCTGTTCCCAATGAAGGGGATTAGCATCATAGAAGCCACGCATGAAAGAGAATATTAAGGCGGCCACACACAGTTGCATCCGGAAAATGTGCTCGGAATAATCACTGAAGTTCTGAACACCAGTTAAAGCGCTCGGCATGCATTATGGATGGGTTCTTCGAAGGGACAGGCTGACTGTACCTCACATCCTTTTGGGTAGGTTATCTTTTTGGTGGCACCAGGAAGAATGATAAAAGCTTGGTGGGTGAGCTGTTGAGATCTGCCTCCTGAGTGTAGCTGGTGTCTATTCCACTATAAAGTTGTCGTTTAACCCAGCTTGACATCCGCAGATCAGTGCAGAAGGTTCTCACCATCTCCAAGTATCTACTGTATCAAGCTGGTCATAATCCCATCAGGGAATTGCATCACCTGAGGCCTCCCTTCCAAGTCAACTTGGAAGCTACAACTGACGTAGGATGTGTTACTACACCACAGAGCAGGCTAATCCCTGTTCTGGAGGAACTTTAGGCATCAGGACTCAGTCCAAAGTGTTGACCACCTAGAAAGCTTTTTCCAAGACATAGGCTGATTGTCTCCTTTCTGTAGCTTCTGCTTGACCTACATAATACAGGAGGGAGAAGATGGTCCAGATATCCACCTTGAAAGTAAAGAAGGGCCTTGGGGCTCAGAGATTGGCTTTCATAGTAGTAGCTCCCCTCCCCAAACAGAGATGGCTACCCAAGATTAGTTGTGTCCCTGTCCTGATTGTTCTTCAGAAGATAATGAAAACTGTGTCCTCTTTAAAAGAGCATTTAGACTTGTTTGACAGCAAATATGGGTTTCATTTTTTAAATCTTTTCTTCTACATATGGATGTTCTGTTTTTAATGATGGATTTACTTCGGTGTTTAATGTTGTTAAATCAATCAAACTCTGCTCGAGATGCTGGCTAAGGAAAAATATGTGGCAAGAGGGAGTCAACTGTAGAAAAAGGAACTTGTTCCACTCCAGAGTGGACTTAGATTTCAGAACCATGGAGAGCTCAGCCTGGATGAATTGACTATGGCTTGCAACTTCCAGCCATTGTTTGAAGCCTTACCTTTTGCAGATAAATTGTCTTTTGAAACTTTGGGCTTCCTGGCTTAGGAATTCTGGGAGTCGAAGTCCACATGTCTCAAAGTGAGCAGGTTTGAAAAACACCATTCCAAGCAATAGCTGTGTCTCCCCATCATCGTCTTCTGATGACAAAGCATCCTTGGCTCTCTTAACGCTTCCTCATAGCACCACGTCCCATGTGTCTGAAACCCCACAGCCCACACTCTGTGATGAGATGGGAAAGGATGAGTAGGGAATGACTCTTGAGCAAGCTTTGTAGCCTGTCCTATTTAACCGTGAAGGCAGAGACTAAGATGAGATGGTGGAGAAGGCAAAATCAGCAGGTTGTATCGTTGAGAATGTGATTTGAATAACAGATGTTTTGACATTGATTGTTTCTGGGTACGAATGTCTAACCATGTGGTCCCTCACTCCTGCGAATAACTCGGAGAGGCAGGCTGACATTAGTTCCCCTTGATTTATCACTCAAGATGAAATGATTGAAACACAGATGACGCAGTCTTAGCTATGATCAGGGAACATGTTGTCTCTAATGGCATGTGAAGTGTGTAATTTATTTTGCGGTATGAGACATTCCCCAGCACTATCTACTTCTGCAGATGGAGTTTATGAGCGGGAGGATGTTGGTCTCAAGTGGTGACTAAAGCACATCTGCTCAATCACATTTCAGCAAAGTGGTAGGGGTGAACTTCAGACACACCTTCTCTCTGCACGGACATTAGCCTTGCTTGGAGTTTGGGTGACTTGGGTGACAAACTATGGCATGATTATGCCACCTTCAGAATCTCAGCCACCACCAGGGGCAAAGCAGATAATAGCAGGAGCGCTTAGACTTATATACCGCTTCACAGTGCTTTAGAGCCCTCTCTAAGTGGTTTACAAAGTCAGCCTCTTGCCCCCAACAATCTGGGTCCTCATTTTACCCACCTCGGAAGGATGGAAGGATGAGTCAACTTGAGCCTTGGTGAGAATTGAACTGCCAAATTGCAGGCAGTTGCAGTCAGCAGAAGTAGCCTGCAGTACTGCATTCGAACCATGGCTCCACCACCAGATGAGGGCATTTAACAGAATAACAGAATTGGAAGGGACCTTGAAGGTCATCTAGTCCAACCCCCTGCTCAAGTAGGAGACCTTGTAACATTTCAGATAAATGACTGTCCAGTCTCTTTGTGGAAACCACCAGTGATGGAAGCACCCTCAGCTTCTGGAGTCAAGTTGTTTCACTGGTTAATTGTTCTCCCTGTCAGGAAATTCCTCCTTAGTTCTTTTTTTGAAAGAGTTGGGTAGATTGGATCAAAGGTAGACAAAAATGGAAGCACTTCAGCTGTGACCTGCCAACAATGCCACCTAGTTGTGCATCACGGTTTTGGGAAAGGACCTTCTAGTGGAAGTAAACTAAAGCACATTTTTGTGCTTGGGTGCTGCTGTAACATTGTGCTGCTGCTCTCTGTGGGCATTGGAGGTAGGAATCGCACGGCAGCAGTGGTCACAAGCCATGGGGCAAGCTGTTGTGATAGACCTTCTGTGTTCTAGAACAGGGGTGTCATTGAGGGCTGTATCAGGATTGTGTATGACTTCGGGTGGGCTGGGTGGGCAGCCCCAGCGCTCTGCCAGTGAAAACAGGCCCCTGAGGTCCATTTCCAGCTGGGACAGCCTCCTGCAACCCTCTGCCAGTGAAACGTGCGGCCCTCCCGAGCTCCATTTTCACTGGCAGAGAGTTGCAGGAGGCTGTCCCAGCTGGAAACGGAGCTCAGGAGCCTCAGGGGCCGGTCCTTCGCTGTTTCCAGGGTGGCCCCACTGGCCAGATCTAAGCCCCCGCGGGCCAGATCCGCCCCATGGGTCTTGAGTTTGACACCCCTGTTCTAGAAGGTGGCAGGATGGAGTCCCTTGTAGCCCCTTCTGTGCCACATCATGCAGCTAAAATCCAAGGCTTTGGGGTAGCAGGTCTCACAAACTTCTTGACTTGTCAGGAATCTGGTAGATCTTGTAGAAAATACCAACCGGTCTAATTCCGATCCCTTTCAGATGTGATGTGGGTAAAACTCCAGGGAATCTGCAGGTGGCCCAAAAGATTCCAAAAGCTTGGGCCAACCTCAAAGAGCTTAATGGAACTTGATACCTTGGTGAGATTCTTCTCCCTTTGGATAACAACTTGGAGCCTGAATAATGGGTCCTTCATTTCGCCTCCTTCCTTCTTTCCGAAGCTCTGCTAAATCTAAAGTTCAAGGCAGCTCCCAGCAATAACGGTGAGATTCCTGCTCTCTTCCAGAGTAGACCGTTTGAGAAGGATCCATCTTCCGTATCGGTCTTGGCTGTGGAATCTGGGCGCTCAACGATTGATGTGAAGATAAAAGCTTCGCTCCTCTTCCTTCCTTCCTTCCTTCCAAAGCCATCTGGCACTCTTTGCTCCCATACGCTTTCAACGTGTTTTCTTTCGTTATCGAGATAATTGAAAACGAAGCTTTCTTCTGATTTTGGAATCGATTGGGGACGGGGGAGGATCTGACAGGTTTCAGAGGCTTTCAAGTCCAGGGGGGGAGGGGGGAGGAGGGGAGATGGTTTCCTCGCCCCCAAACCTGGTAACCGCAGGGAGCAAATGAAATGGTGGGATTACTGTAGCTTTCCTGCGCCTAGTTTTTACGGTGCGGTTTTGCAATGGGACAAACGAATCGGAGGACATTCCACTTACACAAACGCAGGGGTGGAAAACAGATGTTTGGAACTGAACGTTTTGTAGCCTTGAAATTAGGAATGTTGCACATGTTAATACGGAGGGTTTTTTTCCCTCTAAATCTGAACAAAACCTTTTTGCAAACATGTAAAAGAGAGAATTTGTGCCTGAAAAATTATACTATGAGAAAGAGGTGATGAGCTCTTCCATGCATAGATTCGCTTGCGGTTAGGAATGGCAATTAGGATACAAATATTTATTTATTCAATTTATATACAGTAGCTATAATATTGACCTGCTCCAGGCCTTTACTTTGCTCTGAAAAAAAAAGTCTGTAGAATCACATTTTACAGCCCCAGTGAGAGCCATGAGCCAATTTGTCCATTTCCACAACACCAAGGCACCCCTCAATGTGAGTGACATCAGGTTGGCCACACCCATCCAGTCACATGACCACCTAGCCACACCCACCCAACTGGCCATTAGGCAGATCATATTAGTGGTCCACGGGATTTAAAATCATGAATTTAGTGGCCCTGGAGGACCGAAAGCTTGGTGACCCCTGGTTTAAGAGTTGTCCTCCATGAAGTCTGATCTTCCAAGTTTATTTATTTATGAATCAATTTACCTAACTGTCCTTCTCGGGAGAGATTCCAGGGAGGGTCAGTGGAGGCAGGCATGATGTGAGGTCCCCAAAGAGTGTTGATAGAGCCAGTGTGTGCAAATAATGCCATTCTCCCTAAATAAAGGCATAACAGCTGGAAACCCAGTGACAGAGCTGTGAAAGGATTCTCTTTGCATTTCCAACTATTCCCGAGGCTGCTATATTAGCAGCCCAGAAACTTAAGCAAATGTTGTCATTGCATTCCTCTGATTAGAAGCAATGTTCTAAATTAAACCAGCTTCTCTTGGGAAAGCAGAGCAATGCCTGTACCACACCGTGGCTTCCATCCATTTTAAATACTTGAAGTGGGCTCTCAGAAAAAGCTTTTGATAGCTTACTTAAGGGAATGGAGCTAGCTGGGAAGGGTGGCTGGCATACCAAGTTGCAATTATTCATTGCCAATGCAAGGGGGGAGGGGAAGCAGATGGTCTATTGGTGAGGACTGCAAGGGACTTCCTCCTCTCCTGTGGACAAGTGAGCTCAGGTGTGGAGATGGGTCTCCAGTGACTACTGGCCCACCTATTTTCTCTTCGGTGTCGGTCAGCAACTTGAAGATTTGTGGACTTCAACTTCCTGTTGCCGGTTAGGGAATTTTGGAAGTTGAAGTCCTCACAGCTTAAAGTTGAGAAATACTGGTTGAGGGGGTAGACTATTACCACCATCATCATCATCATTACCATCACCACCATCTCTTCTACCAAGGTTGAGAAATACTTGTCTGGGTAGAGGACAACCTTGGGTCATCATTGGGTGATGGAAGGCTGAGAAAAGATCTCCATTCCAGCTCTTTAGTTGATGCAAGCATTTCCTTCCGTTGATGCCAATTTGTCATCTTGCTTTGGATGCACAACGAATGGTCCTCAGTGTCTCCAGGTCCAAGGAGAAGGCAGAAGGTGATAGGGAAAGACTGCCATCTTTCCTGCTCAGATGGACTGCCCAAGGGGTCATGGGGATTAAGACACAGCTGCACCTTTGGTTATTGGAAAGTGGTTCCTGGAGGAAGCAAGTACTTCCTAAGCCCTTTGAAGGCCAGATTTGTCCTCTGTTGTAGAGTCGACAAGCTGATGTTCCTCCAGAGAGTGGGACCTCTCAGCTTGCATGGTTGAAATGCTGCTTTGTACATGCGTGATCAATATGTTCAATATTATGACTAGGTGAGAAATGGATGGGGTTGGGTTTGCAGAACTCTAGAACGGGGGTCTCCAACCTTGGCAACTTTAAGCCTGGCGGACTTCAACTCCCAGATTTCCCCAGCCAGCAAAGCTGGGAGATGAAGTCCTCCAGGCTTAAAGGTTGGAGACCCCTGCTCTAGAACAATGTTCTGCAATCAGGTACCCTGTTGGACTCTTC
Organism: Natrix helvetica; assembly: GCF_964273705.1. Lineage (NCBI taxonomy): Eukaryota > Metazoa > Chordata > Lepidosauria > Squamata > Natricidae > Natrix > Natrix helvetica. The sequence continues at coordinate 19,863,271 of NC_138556.1, forward strand.
GGATCAGATGATTCTTGTGATCCCTTCCAGATCTATAATTCTATGATTCTCTACCAGCATTAATGTATTTGTTGGAAGGGTCTTGGTGTACAACCCATGTGAAGGCCACTTGTTGAGTCAGGTGACTCTAGATTAAGCTGGGAGATAGAATCCAACTGAATATTAACATGGTTTCAGGATCTTCTGTAGCGTCCAAAACCCAATGAATACAGAAGCAGAGTAGAGACCAAATCTCATAGGGTGAATATCTTACTTCTTAGTGAGCATTGCAATATCAAATAATCAATCTTCTTCTTCCTCAGATAACCTTTTTCATGCTGCTGTCAGCTGTCTGCGTGATGCTGAATTTAGCTGGCTCCATTCTCTCCTGTCAAAATGCTCAACTCGTGAACTCTCTAGAAGGGTGTCAGTTGGTGAGTAATCCAAATCATCTCTCTCTCTCTCTCTCTCTCTCTCTCTCTCTCTCTCTCTCTCTCTTGCATGCGGCTGATTTGTTTTGAAGTAAAACATGCTAAAACACATGCTGGCTTTCCAGTGGGAATTCAAACTCGTTCACATTTCAGAGGCCAAAATGGGAGTCTTCAAATTCCTCTTTGCTCGGTCTCTTTCAGTGCTTAGAGGTTAATCTGGCTTCCTTCAGAAGGGTTAGGAGGACATCAGCTCCCAGCTGACCTTCAATTCTGGGCATTGAAACCCCAGGATACCCGAAGGGTGTTAGCTTGGAAACCTTGTTCTAGCAGAATGGGAACTCCTGAGAGGATGTTGGGAATTCAGTATGGAATATGAAAGTTCTTGTCTTTAGGCCGGCCCTGGTCATGTCTTGACTGGTGTGTTGAGAGACATCAAGAGTGGATGATAAGTCTGTTGATTGTGGATGACTCTTTGACCTTCTAGACATGAACCCTAAGGCATTGTTGAAGCAACCACTAGCTGTGTGATCACCTTCTCTACCTCCTTTCCATTTTCCCTTTAACTCTTTGCCTTCCAAACATTTCTACATCTGCAGAATCCAAGTGTTGGAAGGAGGCTCTAATCTATCAATCTTTCTAGACTCATCTGGTTTGTCTTTCTTCCCCCTCCCTCTTTCCCTGAAATTATTCTGTTCAGTCTCACCGCTCTTTATGGACCACCTTCAATTCTGATTTATCTGGAACTCAGCGGAGGAGGGGAGAGAAAGGAAGGGGAGAGGGAGAAAGGCTGCCAAATTAATTTGCAAATGAGCTTCCGTTTACTTTACGATTGAGTTTAATCTTCAAATTATTATTTTTCCCCCTTTATTCTGTGAAGGATGGACATTTTGGGCAAGTTAATATCCTTCTGACAGTCTGCCTTATTTATTCTTTTGAGACAAGGCGTTAAAGGCTGTTCTTGGAGCAATTGACTTTCATTCCCCAAGATAACAGGGCAATACTAATGAAAGATACCTATGTTACTGATGCATTTCTATTCCAGCCCTAGATTGCTCCCCTCTTCAGGGTATGGAGGGAGGTGTTTCACAGAATGTGCTAGTTAATATGAGTGGTTTAATAATACCCTGTTTTTTTCACATTGGTTTGGCATTGGTTGCATTCCTTCCAAGCATTGATGTCCATTTGGGGGGATGTAATTGGATGTCCCAATTTTATAGAGCTTGTAGAACATGGCAAAATGTCTATAATTTTTAGACGTGTTCTCCTCTTCTGATTTCTTTTGTTTCAATGTCTTCTGAATTCACTTCCTTAGAGAGCTCATTCTCAGGAAGATATTACATTTCCCCTTCCCGATGGTTAAACTATTATATATCTCAATTTTCTGATAAGTTTTCCATTTTCTGAGAAATTTCCTGGCAGGTAGAACAATTAATCAGTGGAACAACTTCCCTCCAGGAGTTGTGGGTGCTCCTAACACGGGTGGTTTTTCAGAAGAGATTCAGAACAGCCCTTTGCCTGAGATGGTCTGGGGTTTCCTGCTTTCCCCCCGTTTCCAGGGGGTTGGACTAGAAGACCTCCGAGGCCCATTCCAACTCTGTCATTCTGTTATTTTGACTTCTGCTGTCTGCAAACAGAGACTTAAAATGGGGCAAAGTTTTCAGCTTTTCTCTGGGTGTGTCTATCTCCAGGGGTGTCCTTCCTTGACCCCACACCTGGTTTCCTCCTTGTGTGTGTGTGTTTGTGTGTGTTTTGTCTCTTTAATAACTCCCGGGGACAAAATGAGATCAGAATCCCGAGTTCCCTTTGCATCAGTGCGTGGCTCCTTAAAATAGAAGCGCGGAAATAAACAGAGGCAATAAGACAAATCTCATTTTGTTGCTCATAAACGCTGGCGGGAGCTGCGGTCTCAATGCACAAAACAAATAAGCCTTCGTCCTTATTTGGCGTATTTCTGTCAAGTTTATTCATTTTTAGAGCTCATGGAAGGAAGAGGTTCCGTGTAGCGGCTAAGTACCTCTAAAGTAAGCCATTGCGGCCTATCTCAAATGCACAGCAGATTTTAAAGAACAAGGGCCAACCCAGATGATAAATTAGGAAATCCACGAATCCTTTGAAGAGGAGGTGTTTGGGGCTGAATGCAGCACCTTCCCCCCTAGCTTTGATTGAGATCCTACTCAGAAGGATCTCTTCGTTGTTATCTATTCCACTTGCAAAATCTTGGACCCTATTATGAATGTAGAGAATCCCCATCTCCCAGGTCAGCCACTCGTACCAATGTTGGTTTTTATGGGCTTATTTATATGTAAGATTTATAAACGGGCTAACTCTACCAGTTGCAGGAGGAGGTGCATCAGATACAGATGTCCTACCCTAAGGGCAGGATTAGACCACGAAAGGCAGGATAAAATCACACAATGAGACAGTCGCATTTGGGACTTTCAAGGGTGGAAGCGATGGCCTCTGTTTCTTCTGTGGAGTCATCGCTTCCATTTAAACCCGTTTAACTATTTCTGCCGTTTTTGTGACACTGGATTCCAATCTGAGCAATTTACAAGAATGCAAAGATAGAATGAAGAATGTTAAAAGAGATAAGGTAAAGGTAAAAGTTCCCCTCACACATATGTGCTAGTTGTTCCCGACTCTAGAAGGCAGCACTCATCTCCGTTTCAAAGCCGAAGAGCCAGTGCTGTCCGGAGACGTCTCCATGGTCATGTGGCCGGCATGACTCAACACCAAAGGCGCACAGAATGCTGTGACTTTCCCACCAAAGGTGGTTCCTATTTTTCTCCTTGCATTTTTGACATGCTTTCGAAGTGCTAGGTTGGCAGAAGCTGGGACAAGTCACGGGAGCTCACTCCGTTACGCGGCGCTAGGGATTCAAACCGCCGAACTGCTGATCTTTCTGATCGACAAGCTCAGCGTCCTAGCCACTGAAGCCTGTTACAAGAGAAAGAAACCCCAAATCCTAAACCCGGTTAATTTCCAAGCCGTGGTTACTTTGAGGGAAACCAACTGCCGAGGAAGGACCTTCATGTCATGACTGCTCAAACGATTTCTGGAAACATCAGCAGGGTTAATGTTTGCTTGACCTGGTCTCGACCCATCCTGATGGCCTCCTCTCCCCTCTGTTCCTTCCACAGATTAAATTTGACAGCGACAGTGTCTGCGTGTGCTGTGAGTTGCAACACCAGACGTCTGGCTGCAGCCTTGGGGAGATGTTGAAGTTGAACCCGCTGCAGGAGTGCAACACAGTCAGGTTGACTCTTAAGGTAAGTCGCCAAAGTCATCCTCTGGGAAGGAGCAAGTCTTGTGGTTGGGCTGCAACCGCCTGCTGGGTCATCCCAGATGTTCGAGTCCAATCAAACTGAGACATTGCTGTGCTGTAAGTCAGAGCCCACAAACCCACAATGCAGGTGTATCCTTACCAGAGGTGGGTTCCTACCGGTTTGGACCGGTTCGGATGAGTAGATAGTAATTCGGTCTTCATTGCAAAACTCAACCCCCCCCGCTTTTCTAACGTTGTGCGCAAACACAGATCTTTTTAGGTGCAAATGAGGCCACGTGTTTTTGCACACCGAACCGGCAGTAATGCCAGCCAGGACCCACCCCTGATCTTTGCGCATCATTTCCACCTTGTCACATTCTTTGGCAAAGCGTGCAGGCAAGTCCTGGACTTACGAAAGACTGTTTGCCAGGCCTGGCTGAATGTGACTGAGAGGAATTCACATTCGTTGAATAAAAGGGGGTTTGTTGGGACCAGGATTCTGCCTCGTGCTTTTTGGGGAAGCCTCGTTCAGAACAACTCTCTCCTTGTGGCGGGTCGCTTGTGTGGTTTATGTTTTTTTTATTATGCCCTTGTGCTGGTAGCATTTAGAATGACTATCGGGGTTTGACAGCAGGTTTGCTTACATGACTGTCAAGCTGAAAGCTTCTCCTTCAGATGACAACCATTCTCAGAGATCGTTTTCCACCGAGGGATTTCAGCATCTGCTTTGGTTAATTAGAGATGCATTTTAGCTGGAAATCCTGCAGAAAAAGAGGCAACACCCTGTTAAATGACAAAACCTCATTTTCCCCGCCAGAATATGGCACTCGCTTGGGCTCCTTTCTCTCAGCATTCTTGGTTATAATCAAACCTCATAGAGAGACATTGTTATGGTACAATAACTGAAAATAATTTTCCCTCCAGTTCCAACAGGCGTTTAAAAACACAATAAGCATATTTTCACTGCCTAAAAGCCATAAAGAAAAGAAAAAAAATCTTCTGTTGGCCTTGTTAATTCCTCAGGGGTCTTTTCCTATTGTTAAATATTGGATAAACTCTGGGATTTATGCCCCCCCCCCCGCTTTAAATGTTTCATTAAAAGCGCTCCCCAGAGGAAGAGCAAAAAAGCATTGTGTCTAGATTAGAGCAAGGACCGGTTTTCAAAATCTCCTGCGCGTTAAAAGCAAAATTAAAACGTGAACGCGAAGCGGCCATTATTTTTCCCACTACAAAAGCTTGAAAAATTATTTCAGCCTGAGATTTCTCTGAAGGAAAGAAGCCGGCTTCTGCCGCAGAAGAGGTCTGCTCGGGATTCTAGTCCTCACCATATGTGCCGAAGACCTCCTCGGGGAAGGTCAAATACATTCTCCCTTGTTAGAAGAGGCCAATGGTTCAGAAGGTGGCGGGGTTCGCTGAAATGGCAAAAATTTCAGCTTTCTTAAAAGCTCAGAAACAGGAGGATTACACACAGGAATGGGCAAAATGGATTGATTATATACAGAATAAATACCAGACTAGGAGTTATTACCTAGCCTTTAGGTAAGAATGTTTAGACCGATAGATGATCAGAGTAAATAGTATATGGGATGTTTGGAATTGTTAGAGTGGTATACAGCGGAAGTCAGGGGGGTGGGTTTGTGTGGGAGGTGGGGGAGGGTTAGGGTGGAGGGTGGGGCAATATATATGTATGAATAAATTAGAAGATGGGACTAATGAAACATTGTTAGGCTAGGAGAAATTTATATTAAGAGTTATAGATGTTAAATTAGCTTAGAAAATGATCAATGTGTTATTATTAATTTAAGAGTAATTTATATAGTTTTTGTTGGGAGGAGAGGGGTTATGAGTAATCTATTTTAAGATGGGGGGAGAGGAGGGGGTAAAGTGTTTGGTATAATATCTGAATGTGAATTTTTGCGGGGGGGTTGGGGGGGGTATAGCATTTGTATGAGATTTATATTGTGTGGAGGGGGGGGTGAAAAGGGGGAAAATTTGTTTGTACAAAACTCTTTTAATAAAAAAAAAAAAAAAGAAGAAGAGGCCAATGGTTCAACTGGAGAGCAGAAAAAGCAGAGTTTCCCATGAAATGCAGTGCTGAAAACTCTTCTCTACATTAAAAAAAACCTACAGGTAGTTCTTAGGTTGTGTCTATTTGTTTAGTGACCGCTCAGAGTTGAAATGGTGCTGGGAAAAGTGACTTACAAACAGTCCTCGCCCTTAGAAGAATTGCAGCCTGCATCCAGTCACATGATCAGAATCCTGGTACCTGACAACTGGCATGCGTTTATGACGGTTGGAGCATCCTGGGTGGCTTCCTGGCTGGCTTCCACCAGCAACGCCAGCATTTGCTTCCCAACCGTTTGGTTCACTTAACATTCTAGCGACTCGCTTAACAATCGCAGCAAGAAAAAGGTGGTGAATTGGGAGAAACTCCCAAGTGCTTCTTTCAGGGACTGAAATTCTGGTCTCAACCTGAAATTAAGGGAGGACAATTAACCAGTGGAACAGCTTGCCTCCAGAAATTGTGGGCGCTCCATTCCTGGAAGTTTTTAAGAAGAGTCTAGACCAGGGGTGTCAAACTCCATTTCGTTGAGGGCCATATCAGGGTTGTGACCTAGGGGAGCGGGGGGGGGGGGCATGGCCAGGTGGGTGTGGCCAACTCCCCATCCCATCACTTGTGTCAGGGATGCCTGTGGTGGCCTGACCACTCTGACAGCAACAAATGGGCTCCCAATCTCTGGTTTTGGCTGAGATGCCCCCCTGCAACCCTCTGACAGTGAAAATGGACCATGCGTGGCCCTTGTGAGCTCCGTTTCTGGCTGCAACAGCCTCCTGCAACCCCCCTGCGGCCTTCCTGAGCTCAGTTTTTGCTGGCAGAGGCACCTTGAGCCGGTCGTTTGCTTTTTCCAGGGTAATCCCATGGGCCAGATCTAAGCATCCTGTGGGCCGGATCTGGCCCCTGGGCCTTGAGTTTGACATCTCTAGTCTAGACAGTTACTTATCTGAAATAGAATAGGTTCTCCTGCTTGAGCAGGGGCTGGACTAGACGACCTCCAACCTACCTTCCAGGCAATTCATTCTATTCTATTCTAGTTGTGTCCGTACGTTTGGGACTGCCTGTATCTTCATGTTCATTGGAATTGAAATGACTTTCTTGGTTGCTTCTTCCCAAGGAGAGCCAAATGTTGGCACAATTCCCCTAGGTAGCGTGTGTTGTGTCTCTCCCAACCGTTCCCAGTTCCATTCAGTCTCAAGAGCAGACCTCAGAACTCCTAAAAAACAAAGCTGCTTTTGTGGGAGTGGGATCTTCTGGGGAGATCAGGAGATCAATTGTGAGGCAGATTGTTTCGAAAGGTTGGTCTGGCTTGCTTATATTAAAAAAATCAAGCATGCTAGTCAGTTAGATCACTCTCATTTGCAATCTAAAGCCAGGTCTTGAGTTTCTCAAGGTAAAAGAGAACAGGCAGAGCAATTTCATGGGTGAGAAGACTTTTACTGTTCATTATCCCCTTTCATCAGGTGATGGTAGGTATCTGAGCAAGGAAGCCCCGTTACCGAGGTCAATCAAGCAGAAGGGAAGCGACCTAGATCGCATCTCCCAAACCCATTTGCACTTCAGATGAGATGCTAATGAGGCTCTTCCTCATGGCGCTGTCAAGTTGACCAATCATCCAAGGGCCTCTTTATAGCTTCACACCCTAATTTTGCCCTTGGCAAGTTGATGGAATGAAGCCCTCAAAAGCTCATGGTGTGCAGAATTGACAGGCGTATTATTTTCTCGTTTGGAAGCCAATCGGTTATGCACGGAAGCTGGGTGAGATGTTCCTCCAACTGTGTTCTTTGGGCCTGTTGCATCAAGAGACAGATGACATGCTTAGATTGACAGCTCCTGTGGATCTTAGTAATGGCTAGGAGAGCTTGTTGGAGTAAACTAAAGCCCATTTAGTCCTCTTCCTGCTTTCCAAGATAGCCACTCAGATGGCTCCAGAAAGTCCACCAGTAAGCCATTCAACATTTCCCATTATTGCTCCATAGCATCTGATAGATCACAACTTTCTCATGAGCCTGTAAATGGGATGGAGTAGTGGGGAATTCTGGGAGTTGAAGTCACACCATCAAGGTTGAGAATCAGTGCTCTAGAGTTGTGCTGGAGAAGCTGAGAATACCATCTCTTGCCACTAACAGCCCTTAGACTTATATCCCGCTTCACAGGGCTTTACAGCCCTCTCTAAGCAGTTTACAGAGTCAGCCTCTTGCCCCCAACAATCTGGGTCCTCATTTTTACCCACCCCGGAAGGATGGAAGGCTGAGTCAACCCTGATCCGGTCAGGATCGAACTGTTGGCACTCGGCAGAATTTGCCTGCAATGCTGCATTCTAACCCCTGCGCCACCCTAGCTCTAAAACTAAAAACACATTTTGGCTCCTCGGCTTTTGATGATGCCATCCTTTGGGTTTCTCCCCCAATACTGGAGTGGCATCAGCTACTTTAACTCTTTATGGGTCTGTCCCTCTTAAAAAACATCCATTGCCCCTGTCCTAAGCAGCAGCTCAACAACTGACCTTCCAAACATCCCTGGCAGTGAATGTCTTAAGTTATTTCTCTCTCTTACTTACCCGAATGCCTTCCTAGACATGTTTAAAAGGCAGTTTCTTGTGTTGTGATATGAGGAGAGGTCTTGCCCAACCAGACACCGCTGTGGGGGTGATGGTAGCAGTGAGCTGTGGTCCATCTTGAAATGCTTTGCCCAGCTAGGATGTTTAGCAAATGGGCCATTTTCATTTCTCAAGGATAAGCAATTATGCCAAGCTTTCTCTCCAGAAAGCATGGCTTCCAATATTCTAAATTTATCTTCAATATAAATATCTTTTCTGAACATTTAAAGTGGCACGAATGATCCCCCCACCCTCCACCCCGAAAATCACCGAGAGAAAAAAGTAAGTAATGAAGTTTGCAATTACTGTAATTTTCCCAAGCTGATAGAGTCTACTCCTTCCCTGGCATCTTAAAAAGAGCTGGTTTTGAGAAGAAGTAAGAATAAAGAAAATAAAGACGCGGTGGCTCAGTGGCTAAGACATGACCACGGAGACCTCTTCGGACAGCGCTGGCTCTTCGGCTTTGAAACGGAGATGAGCACCGCCCCCTAGAGTCAGGAACGACTAGCACATATGTGCAAGGGGAACCTTTACCTAAGAATAAAGAATCCAAGTCATGGCTCTTGACAGAGTGGCCGACACACCAGACGTACGTGCACATAACCAAGGCCAGATTTAACAGCCGTGCCACAGTCACAATATTAAGTTGTCATTTCTCGGCAGAGGAGTTGTTATGGGATGATTGCATTTGGATTAACTGTAGGTAGCGCTTCACGAAACACAGCCCTGTGAAAACGGAGACTCCTGTCTATTGAAATTTCCCAAGCTGCAAAATACATCTTTGCAATTTTCTTTTTCTTCCGACTATCGCTTGCCCTTCTTGCAAATGTTTAACCTCTTCAAGCCACGAGCTAATTTTAGTTTCCCCTTTGTTGGGCTCTAGTCCTACACACTAGGTGGGGTGTGTGTGTAAAAGGATTGGTTTGAGTGGAGTGGGGTGGGATGGGGTGCCAGTGTGGGGAGACTGCCAAGCTGCATTTCCTGAAGTGCGGTAAAATCAGCAGTGGGATGAACAGGAGAACAGATGGAAGAAACAGCTGCTCTTTATTACATTTTGACAAATTTTGCACTTAGCTTGCCATATCTGGCTCTGCTTCCAGAACCTCCTTTGGTGAGTCTTCCCTTAAGCCCACCTGGTGGCATTTCCTATGGCTTAATCGAACTTCATCCTAGAACAGGAGGCTGGTAACCGTCTTGAGGGACAGGTGCCAAAAGATTGGAAAAGGCCTTCAAGGTTAACATTTTAAGACAACAAACAGTGACTGGTTTGATACAGGCTTCTTCTGGAGGCTTTCTTGACTCCCAGGTGCGGCCTAGAACCCTGGAATTCCCTGGTTGCGTCTATCCATGTGCTAGTCATATTTGACCTCATACAGCCTTTGAGCCCAAAGGAGATAGGCTAAGACTGGAAGTGTTTCATGGTGGATCCCAGTGTGAGGTGGTGTGTCCTTGCAGAGGCCTTAGATGTATCAGTAGAAGCTATCAAAGGTAGATAGTATTGACTGAGTCACCAAAGGAAGCTCTTGGTTGAGTTGAACATGACTTCTGGAACAGGATTCTGTCATTTTCTTAGCAACAATCTAGAAGTAATTGTAAGAAATTTGTAATTTCTTCCTTCCTGGAGATTATTTCCAGTCTAGTTTACAGCCCTGGACGTCTCCCCTCCAAGTGGCAACCAGGCTAATGTCTTCTTAGCTTCCCAGGTCAAGGCAGAGCTCACAATTTCTCACCTCCTTCAGATTTTGGGGTTGTTTCTCCTGAATCGTGAACCATTATGGGGAACTGTCCCTGGTGCTGAAGCTTTACTCTCTCTCTCTCTCTCTCTCTCTCTCTCTCTCTCTCTCTCTCTCTCTCTCTCTCTCTCTCTCTCTCTCTCTCTCTCTCTCTCTCTCTCTCTCTCTCTCTCTCTCTCTCTCTCTCTCTCTCTCTCTCTCTCTCTCTCTCTCTCTCTGGAGTGAAGCCTCTGAAAACTGCCTATAAAAGAGAGAAAGGCACAAATAATTGTTGGGTTCTGATGAAATGCCTGAAGGCTCGTCAAAACCATGATATCTTCCCTGCTTCTATGGTAACAGGAGTTTCAAAAAAGGAGATTTCATCAACATTGCTTTGGCCCTTGAGTAGGTACCGAAAGAACGTGTCCGAGCATCTGCTGAGCAATTTTCTTCACAGCTGGATAGCTTGGGTCTGCACCAAAACACATCTGGGGGGGTTCTGAGCCTGGATCTAGAATAAGTAAACTAGCTTCTTGCTTTAATCCATGTATTGTGATGGTTAACATCTCTGGGCTGTATGTTGATTTAATTCCGCTTTAGTAAAACTATTAGCTGCCCAGAGTCACTTTTCAGAACGAGATGAATAGCATACATCTTTAGCAAATAAATAGTTAGAAAAGTTGCAACCCCTCCAAGCAATTCGAAGAGCCACCAACTCCAGTTTCATTTTCATCCTTCAGCTTTTATTTCCCAAAGCATCGGCCAAGTGGTTTGATTTCTCCCCCTACGTTTTTTTAGCCAGCTCTTTTGATTTATGAGTTTCTTCCAAGTTGCCCTAATGAGGAGACCAAATCGAGAGCAACCCGGGCCAAGGGGAGCGATCCTTCACTCTGACCGTCAGCAGGCTTTGGTGGCCTGGGTTACGCGAGAGAAGGCAATAAGCAAGAAGGAAATTTCACTTAGATCTCACTGAGCTTTAGAACAAATCCATCATCTCGGACGTGACCAGCATAGAAGAGAAGAATTTCATCTAAGACCTTGTTAAGGGTCATAGCTGCTCTTAAGGGCAGCAACTTGTTGCCTGCAGACTTTTTATTTGCCAGAAAGAAGCCAAGCTGATCCAGCACCATCCAGCTTTTTGTCCCTGCCTTGGGCAACCAGAGCTCTCTAAAGAGCTCCCCTACAGTAGGATAACAGAAGAGCAGAGGCCTTGGAGGTCTTCTAGTCCAATTCCCTGCTCAAGCAGGAGATCTTATACCATTGCAGGCAAACCTCCAGCCTCTTCTTAAAAGCCTCCAGTGGGGGAGCACCCAAAACCTCTGAAGGCAAGACGTTCCACTGATTAATTGTTCTCCCTGTCAGGAAATTTCTCCTTCTTTCTAGGTTGTTTCTCTTCTTGATTAATTTCCATCCATTGCTTCTTGTTCTGCTTTTACCTTCTTCCAAATGCTTGGCAGTTGTAGCCTTCCTGGTTTTTTTAAATTATTATTTGTTGGCATCTAAGCAGATGGTTCACATCACCAATCTGTAATAGAAGAGGATCCATCTCCTTCCTTCCTTCCTTCCTTCCTTCTTTCTATCTTTCTTTCTTTTATCTTCCTTCCTTCCTTCCCTTTCTTTCTTTCTTTTTCCCTCCTCCCTCCCTCCCTCCCTCCCTCCCTCTTTCTCACCCTCTCTTTCTGTTTTCCACTTTCTCTCTTCATTGCCTCCTTCTATCTTCCCCACCAGGCTGATCTGGAGTCTCAATTGATATGTCAGGAAGGAAAGACAGAATTTTTTTTCTGCATTTGAGAAGCCTCAATGCATTTTTGGCTGCCAATGCTTTGCCTGGTCTTGCAGCTTCCATTATGCTCCTCCTATCTGAGTTCAGACAGATGATTTCTTGTAAGATACGACTTAAAAGAAGGAAGAAGCGCTTCCTTCATCCGGGAAGTGGCATGAGGGTGAATTCCATATTTTTAGGCGCAAGAAAGAGGAGGATACCATATTAAGGGTAGCTTTAATTTTCTGGCTGTTTCTCTTCCCTGTCGTGTGCCATTTAACCTTCGGAGAGTGGCGGAGAATCAGGCACCAAAGCCATTAGATATAATGGGGTTAATTCTGTTGTATGGCCAGGCGTGGCATAGATCAAATATTTTCCTCTGCATCCTGAAGAACATTTATGAGAGCATCTTTCATAATTATGCTTCCAGGGGTATATGACCCCAAATTAATATGGGCAGTTGTATTCCAGCTAAACCCTGCATTCAGCAGATGGGAGAGAACGGGGGAGGAATTGACCTAGCCAGACCTTCGCTGATGAGAGAGGCATAATAATCAGGCCACTGATTGAAACAGCTACTGGTTTGCAACGGTCTCGCTTAGCCGCAGAGATGTTGGTCTCACGCGTGGTCATAAGTCGAGGATGACCCTCTGAGATGTCCACATCAGTTTGTCTCTAGATGCTTTGCGCATCGAGCCAGCAGCTGGACACTTCAGAGTTAACCCTGTGCAAACTTGAGCCCTGCAAAGCACAGCAAGTGACAGAGGTATAAATTCTGCTGTGCCGTGAAGGTCAGAATCCCTGCCATAACCGTGCTGATAGAGCAAAGACGCAAGATAACCAAAATCGATTCCTCATCCTCTCGCTATCAACTGTGGTCTTCGACGTTGTTCAATTTACCGCATACAGGGTGATAAGGACCCAGAAATACAATTCTGCTCACTCGGAACCAGCTGATTCTTTGCCTGCTTCCTGCCTTTGCTAAGCTGGGTGAGCTGCTTCATGGACATCAGGGGGATTCACAATGGATGTGTCGCCTGCGGTTCAATTAATTCGACCAGGGGTGTCCAACCTTGGGAACTGTAAGACTTGTGGACTTCAACTGCCAGAATTCCCCAGCTGGCTGGCTTGGGAATTCTGGGAGTTGAAGTCCACAAGTCTTAAAGTCCCCAAATTTGGACACCCCTGAATTAAACAGTTACAAGGTAGAGTTAGTTTATATATTTTTCATGTTGACTAACACTTGTATTGACTAACTCATGTTGACTAACACTTGTATAACACTTCTGCTGACTGTAGTTTATCAGTTCAAATCTCACCAGGCTCAAGGTTGACTCAGCCTTCCATCCCTCTGAGGCCGGATGTCAGGCCTGCAGCCCTCTTTTCTTTTGCATCTTTGGCCTGCCAGACTTTCTATTATTCTACTATGCATTTTCTATTGTGGGAAAATGGGAGGGGGGATTGTATAGAGTTAGATGCTATGTAGCCAAAACAAAATTCTTTCAAGAAAGCCAAGGTCATCCTTTGTCTCTGCAACTCTGCACCTGACCGGAACTGGATGGGTGGAAGCTGCCAGCGTGGCAGTGGGAGAATGGACCATGAGATGGACTTGTGGGTGTTTGGGGCAAGATCTTTAACTTTCAACTGGGTGAGGAAAACAGGGAAGCTTTCAGATTCGGGTTTTCCCAGATGTGCCAACATGGCTCTCTTCATAAATTGGAACTTTGAGCAATCCTTTGCCTCGGACTCTGATTTAATTTTGGATGCTATTTGGAACCCTGACATTGGGAAAATGAGGACCCAAATTGTTGGGGGAAATATGCTGACACTAAACCACTTAGAGACGGCTGTAAAGCAAAGAGGGCTGTGAAGGGGTATAGAAGGCTAAGGGCTATTGCTATTCTGAGGCCTTGAGGTGAGGCAAATGGTCCTGATGTCCAATTTCCAAAGATTTTTTTTTTTCCGGATGCTTAGAGATGGGCCTATCTTCAACTAGACTCCCTCTTGCTGTTTCAGATGCTGTTTCCGATTGTGATTTCTGATTTTGTGTGATCAGGGTTGAACCCATGACCTTCCTGCTCCCGAAGCAGGATCCCTGGGCTCCAGAACTGTATCATTCATCCTAGGTTGACCTCTACTATCATGTGGCATTTATTACGCACCTGACTGTCACTTGCACAAAGTGCACTTCCACTTTAGCTACCTTCAATCTGGCTGCAAAAGATCTCTCATCATTGCTGCTGGATTCTGAAAAAAAAAAATAATCAAAACTCACCATTGGCCAAGCCAAAATATGGCGTTGTTGCGTTCTCTTGCTAGATAGATTGTCAGTTGATTTCTCCAGCCCTAAAGGGTCCCTTGCAGGTTTGATTAGAGAGGCTGTAATGAAGAGCTGTATTAAGCTGATAACCATTTCTGGCATTTATTATCCCCTCTGCCAACAGTGTTTTTAGCACTCATTCTCTGTCTTGTTGAGATAAGGAGGAACAGCCAACCTCCCTGTGTGTGACATTCTCTCTCCCTCCCTCCCCATCCGTCTCTCTCTCCCTCTCTCTCTCTCCCCTCGCACAGGACCTGCTGTTCAGTGTTTGTGCTCTCAATATCATCTCCACCATTGTGTGTGCATTGGCAACGGCGATGTGCTGCATGCAGATGGTCTCCTCTGATGTTCTGCAAATGGTGAGTGAGATGCATATGTCCTCTGACCAAGCCACAAGGGGAGGGTACAAGCAAGGCACATTGAAGGTGGGATTGGAAGGGGATTTCGCCTGGGGATTGAAGAAAGTCATTGCTTCGTTTCTTTCCCAACCACCACGAAGAGTGTTTAGGTGGGCCTGTAAAGACCCAGGTTCAAGCCCACCATCAACCATGGACCAACCACCAGTTCTTTCTTTCTCTCTCCACCCAAACGGGCCCACGGGGTTCTTATGAAGAACTTGGAGAAGGTTAAACTCTTTGATTTCCCAGAGACATTTTGATGTGAACCTATCAAAGAAATGATAAGAAGAACTTGATGTCCTCCAGATACCCAGGTCACCTTATCCTCCACCCCAATGAACTTTTGAGTCAACCAATCGTCCCCAAACCTTACATAAAGCAAGCTTTGGGGAGAAAATGAATATATTTAGTTAGTATTTAGTGTCTCAGCTTTGTTCCTCAAAGTTTTAGGGCAGAATTTCAGATATTAGGACGGTAGAGTTCCAATGCTAGTCTTTTGTTGTTGTTGTACTCCATGTCATTCTTCTCCAGACCTTCCTCCACGTGGAAAATAGAATTACCCCCAGCAATTCTATTTTGTAAGTTCTCCTAGGGTTGCAGCCATCAGATCAGTTTCTCTGCTTTGTGACAGCAGGTTCCACAATTGAATCCAATTCTCTCCCCCCCTTTTTTTTTGAGGAGACTGAATGAATTCGGTAAACGACGGGCAACGTTTCTGATTTTCTAGAATTGCTGTTTAAACAATCTTCTAAATTGGAGGACCCAACAGAGGCCAAGTCTTGACTAAGCTTGCCTCAAATTCGCCAGAGCATCCAGGGAAGATTAGTTTACATTTATTTTTCAAGACCTCCAGGAAAGAAAGATTACTTCTCATTTTATTTTGACTGCAGCTGAATTCCAATTCCCTGCCTGGGAAGGACATTAAACAGCCTTGCTTGGCGAAAATGAAACCAGGGGCCACTTTTAAGATGGCACGTGGCCAGCCTGCAGTGTTCTCTTCGAGACTATTCCGTTTATTGTAAAATTTATGGACCCCACTTTATCCACAAGGGTGCTCTACGTTGCATTTAAGAAGAGGGCGAACATTGTATAACTCTGATATTGCAAAAGAAGAAAGCAGAACAGCTGCTCAGGCTCCAAAAGGGCCACTCAGCTAATTTTCTAAAATGTCCTTTGAATTCCCTGAGCCCAAAGATATTAGCTGATGAATCCCCAAGGAGAAAGCCGTTGGAACTCCAAAGACTTGGTGCCACCATCAAGAAGGCCCTGCGTTTTCTCAAAGCATCGTGTAATTACCCCACCAGGAAGTAAAGCCTCAAGTAAAGCTTTACTCTGCAGATAGAGCCACATTATAGAGGCCCTTCCTTCTGCCGATTGAGCCCTAAAATGCTTGAGCTTTTAAAACTAAAAAGCTTGAATTACTGTATTCTGAAAAATATGTTAATCTTCTCAGCATGTAAAGGATTGTTTTTGTCAGGTATTACATTAAAAAAATGGGCGTGCATCAAAAAATGAAAAATTGCTTGCATAAAGCATTCAAGTCAGGGAGAAAGACAGATGTGTACAAAACACCCCCTCGGTACCATTATTTGTCCAATATATGCTTGAAAAATATTGAGATTTGCTGGCAATAATAATAATAATAATAATAATAATAATAATAATAATAATAATAATAATAATAATAATGCTCCACCTCTCTCATTTATGCCCCCAGTTTTTGCCACAGAGGTCTCATTCTGCCAATCCAGACTGTATGACTCCTCATGGGACTATCCTGCACCAGACGTTGGACTTCGACGAGTTTATTCCTCCCATCCCACCGCCACCTTATTACCCACCGGAATATACCTGCACGCCAGCTGCGGAGACGCAAAGGTGAGCCGTCTTTCATCTGAACAGGCTGGGGAGATGAACCCTAAACCTCAGCTGAGGTTCTTAGATCCTAGTTGGGTTTCTACATAACGTTGAGACGTTTGCTTAGCTTTTGGCTTTGGAAGGGATAAAGTATTTCTTGAGAGGCTTTTGAATAACCCTCTGAGCCAAAAGCAAACCCAGGTTAAGCCTTAACATTAGTGGATCCAGTGGGTAGACGTCCATGAGTACAAGCTACAGGTGTCTAATAGCGCAAATATTGATATTTTCATTCATTTGGTTTTTGTTGTTAACTGGGAAGACTGTCATTGTAATTATCTGTCATCAATCTTTGTCTGTCTGTCTGTCTGTCTGTTTTTCCCTTTTTTGGGGGGTGTCTTAAGTAAATAGATTCCTTGGGTTGAGCAAGTACAGCAAGGACAAAGGCAGAATCGACTGCTAAATTGTCCACGCCCACCCAGTCACATGACCACCTAGCCACGCCCACCCAGTCACATGACTATCTAGTCATGCCCCACCCAACCCATGTTCAAAAAGTTTGAGGATCCCTGGTCTATGTCTTCTATCTATCTATCTATCTATCTATCTATCTATCTACCTACCTACCTACCTACCTACCTACCTACCTACCTAACTACCTACCTACCATCTGTCTATGTCTTCTGTCTGTCTATCTATCATCTGTCTGTCTGTGTCTTCTGTCTGTCTGTCTGTCTGTCTGTCTGTCTATCTATCTATTTATCTATGTATCTAACTATCTATCTGTCATTTCTTCATTTTATGCATGTTGCATCAAGCATCACTTGCAAAGAAAAATGACTTCCCAGCCAACAAAAACCCTTCCTGTTGAATTCTGACACAGACACGCCTAAACCCACTGGAATTAGCAAGATAATTAGTCATGTTAGGCTTGACTAAAGCTCTCCCGAACTCCATAGCTCTTCTTTAAGGATCAGTAACTCTGACTTCAATCAATAATTATATATATATATTTAATTGGCCGCCCAGTTAATTAAGACACCTGATGAATTGGAGAAGTTGTTTTCATTGATCCAAGGGCTTGAGCATTTAAAACACTGAAGCATTGCATGTAGTGGCTCTGTTAACAGCTCTTTATCAGGAGGGACCAAGATGAGGGGCGTCAAGACGGTGGCCGTCTTCCTGTGATCAGAAGCTCACCCCATTTGGAACGTGTTGCATATGGGACACGTGTGGAGCTTATAGGGTGGAGCTTCAGTTGCACAGACAGGGCTGTTGTCTTCACTTTTTTGAACCCCTTCCCCAGACAACCCTGCTCATCCTCGTTATCTCATTTGTGCTTTAGGGCTTTCCACTTGGACTTTCCACACTCTTCCTTCAGCGCATTATACGAGGTGACCATCAACAGCCCTGGGATCCTCTACCCAGCCGAGCTGCCTCCCCCTTACGAGGCGGTCGTCGGACAAGCTCCGACTAACCAGGTTAGAGGGCGTTTCTGGGAATGGACCAACTTTGGAAAGGTCTTAGTAAAACCATGGAATCTCTATTCCTTTAAATAGACAACCATTTAAATAGGAGCCAGCCATGTGCAGCAGCTGCCAAAAAAGCCAACACAGTCCTAGGCTGCATCAACAGAGGGATAGAATCAAGATCACGTGAAGTGTTAATACCACTTTATAATGCCTTGGTAAGGCCACACGTGGAATACGGCATCCAGTTTTGATCACCACGATGTAGAAAAGATGTGGAGACTCTAGAAAGAGGGCAGAGAAGAGCAACAAAGATGATTAGGGGACTGGAGACTAAAACATATGAAGAACGGTTGCAGGAACTGGGTATGTTTAGCTTAAGAGAAAGAAGGACTAGGGGAGACATGATAGCAGTCTTCCAATATCTCAGGGGTTGCCACAAAGAAGAGGGAGTCAAACTATTCTCCAAAGCACCTGAGGGTAGAACAAGAAGCAATGGGTGGAAACTAATCAAGGAGAGAAGCAACTTAGAACTGAGGAGAAATTTCCTGACAGTTAGAACAATTAATCAGTGGAACAGAAGTTGCCTCCAGAAGTTGTGAATGCTCCAACACTGGAAGTCTTTAAGAAGAGATGGGATAACCATTTGTCTGAAGTGGTGTAGGCAAGCAGTTGGACTAAAAGACCTCCAAAATCCCTTCTAACTCTGTTATTCTATTCCTCTGAATGGAGATGGATTTGATTTTCAACCTTCTGAGACGTGTTTAGACTCGATAGTTGAGAACAAGTCTTGCGATGCACATCCTTTTTTTTTCTCAGAGATTTCCAGAGCCCAAACATGTGGGCGAAACTTCAATTTAGAGAATATTAAGAAGCAAGAAGGAGCTTCAGTCCTGTGCACTTTGAGATTTCTTTAGATAGATTTGATTTTCAGCCCGCTGCCTCTTCTGTATTCTTTCCAAATTGCACAGTGTGAGTTTTTAACCTGCAAATCTCACCTCTCCTGGATTCCAAGTTCTGCTTGGGCACCCTGGTGCATAATTGGATTTATGAAGTTCATGAATGCAACCCTCTTCCTCGGGGGCAGAACATAAAGGGGCCTTTTGAATTGGCAAATTTTGTTACAATCCGGAAGGAAAAGATCACCCGGGGATTCCTCTTTGTTTTATTGGATTACAATTTTTATATCTCCCTTTTCCATATTTCAAGCAGAAACATCTTAAGAACAGGATGAATTGGCTGCTTAGGAGATTTTTCTAACTCTAAATAAATTAGTTAAAGAGATGTCATCTTATCTTCTCTTATCTCTTTTTGGGATTCTTTGAGGTTTCTTTTCCATGCTTTCCTCTTTCCTTGTCAAAGGTTCCTCTGCTCCAAAATTAGCTCTAGATTCCTTTCCAGATATGTCTGTGGAGATTCTCAACCATCCAAGTCATGGTGGTCCCACAGGAGCTTCCCCCCAAAAAAGGCAACGTTTTTCTTTAAAAACATTTCGTTTCTCATCCAAGAAACTACTACTACTACTACTACTACTACTACTACTACTACTACTACTACTACTACTACTTCAGAAGAAGAAGCTTCTTGAATGAGAAGCAAATGTTTTCAAAGAGAAAATCAAGGAATTCTAGATATTCTAGATATAAAATTTGGATTTCTAGATATGTTGGGAAATGAAGGAGGGATCATATCAATTTTGGATTGGCTTCCTTCCCAAACTGTGTCTTTATCTTCAATAAACAGCTGCTTTAAACTCTTCATCCATGCCCTGAATGACAACCTAGTTGAGTTCTTTTTATTTTTCTCCTAACTTTTTACAGGTCACCAGTATGGAACAGCAAATCACAGAGTCCAACTTGGCAGAGCGAAATGCAGCAACCGGTTTCAATTGCCAAGGTAGTTTCCACTGCTCTCCATGTGAGTGTTGAGAAAACTTTTGCGGCCCTCTCTGAGTAGAGTTTCTCACCCTCTTGGAAATGGGTTGTTGTTCACAGTGGCCCTCTGCCCCGAAGCCCAATTCTGCAGGAGACGAGCAGGCCGAGCTAGGGGTGATGGACTTAAGTGCATCATCAGTTTAGAGTTGTTGATTTATTCAGCCTGTGGACAAACATCAGGTCAACTGAAGTTCAAACCAAAGTTGGCACCAAATGGGTCAATGGAATTCGGGGTGGATTGAATTTGGAGAGCTTGTGAGAACACAATCCCCAGCTCCACCAGTTCTTCTACAAATTCATTGAGAAGATGCATCTCCACATGGCAATGCAGGGTGCCAAGGAATTACTCATGTAGAGGAAAGCCATTAGTTGATGAATGAAATGTATGGCACTGGTTATTCAGTGGTGGAACCAAGACTATGGAAGGGTTCTTGCCCTGTTTTATTGTTGCCCATTTCACTCAACGTTAGCATCTTGAGATGCTAATGTTGAGTGTTTGGAATTTCACTTTTTCTCCAGCCTTGTCAGATGGCACTTCCCAAATGGCCACCACAGTTGTTCTTCTCCACAATCGTCCCGGGTACTCCTCCAAAGACCTTTGTTCTGGATGTCCTCTCCTGATCTCTGGTTTCTTTCCAGGTAGTCTTGTAGGAAGAGGGGCAAGAAACAGAAGTTGCTCCAGCCTGAACAACCGCATGTTGACCCAGACTTGCTTGCCGGACTCTCCAGACGACGAGGTCAATGGCTACAGCCAGACCACTGTGGACCGGCCTCGTAGCAGGACACGCTCTCATAGCCGGCTCTCGGACTGTTCCTCAGAGAATGTTGGTGTTTCCGAGAGAGACTCTTTCGGCTTGGCCAGAGAAGACAAAGCCACCCCCTCGTCTAAGCCACTGAAGATGTGCTGTGGGGTCTTCAGCCAGCCAGCTGCCCCACAGACTCCCTGCGCCCACTGCTCAGTGCCTGTAAACAGTTTGCCCCACAGATGCCTCAAGAGGACGGCCCAACCGCGGGCAAGGAAAAATGCCATTTGCAACATTGTCCGATCCACTAGTGACCCATTGTCCTGTTCAGCTGCTACAGAAGGTAAGGAGTCTTTAGAAATACGGTCAGCTCCTTCCTGGTCATGGTTTCCATCTGTTGTCTCACCATCACTCATCCCAACCCAACCACCAACCCCAAGAAAGCCCTGTCTCCCATATTTATAGAGCATGATGATGGCGGAGCTTGTAGGACGTTTCAGATCTTAAAGCCCAGGTTGACTCATTTGGGAGTAGAGACTTTTTGATTTTTTAGCGTGTTTGTTCTTCTACTTCAAGAAGCTCTGGTCAGTGCTTGTGACTCCTCTTCCCCAACCCTTTTGTCCAGTGAGGGAATCATTGGATTAAGCTCATTCTGGGAGCATCACGGAGAGGCCAAGAATGGTTGACCAGTAATTCAAGTCACCTCCTCACTATTGGATGTTGGTATGAGGAAGATTAAGATTAGATCTAGGAGTGGCATTGCAGAACATAGAATGCCAAGATCACCCATATCTGTTATGGAATAAGATGTCAAGAGACACAGAGAATTGTAGAGGAAGGAGGATGTTGCTTCCAAACTTCCCATGCAAGAAGGACTTCCATGTGCTGAGTAAGGGACAAAAAGCTTCACACATGGACCGCTAATCGGATGAAGCATATTTGAAATATGCAGAGTTCTTTCATGGACAATTGTCAGGTGCCAAAGATCAAGTCCACACATAAAGGTCCAATTAAGTTGATTTATGCTTCTCATGCCTATGGACAGGAATCTTCTCAACTCAGGGTTAGCACCTGTAGGAGCTGGATAAGGGTCAATGGAATTAAAAGGAAGATTCAACTTAGTTTGCTTGTGGCTACGTAGGAATTCTACACTGATCCCTCATTTGACTCCACTCCCAGGTTCTGCCAGAACTTCTCCTACACTTTAAGCCCTGACTTGGGAAAGATCTCCTCACAAGAGGAGACATTGCCTCTTTAGCTGGTGACGTCCCCATTTTAGGAGCCATGAGGTTAAGTCATGCAAGCTGAGCAGCATCTCTAGGGTGATTTTGTCACGATAACACAGGGGTGTCAAACTCAAGGCCCGCGGGCCAGATCCAGCCCACAGGGTGGTTAGATCTGTCCTGGAAACCATGAAGGACCGGCCCACCATGCCCGTGGCAGGGAAAGTGGAGCTGTCAGCCCTCCCAAGCTCCGTTTTCGCTGGCAAAGTGCTACAGGAGGCCATCACAGCTGGAAACGGAGCCTGGGAGGGATGCCCCCAACATGAGTGATGTCAAGCTGGCCACACCCACCCTGACCACACCCAACTGACCCCCAAGGTCAAACACAATCCTGATGCGGCCCTCAGTGAAATTGAGTGTCAGGGTTCCAAATAGCCTCCAAAATTAAATCAGAGTCCGAGGCAAAGGATTCCTCAAAGTTCCCATTGATGAAGAGAGCCATGTTGGCACTTCTGGGGGAAACCCAAATCTGAAAGCTTCCCGGTTTTCCCCACCCAGTTGAAAGTTCAATATCTTGCCCCCACACCCACAAGCCCATCCCATGGTCCAATCTTCCACTGCCATGCTGGCAGCTTCCACCCATCCAGTTCTGGCCAGGTGCAGAGACAAAGATGACCTTGGCTTTCTAAGAAGAATGTTATTATGGGTGCATATCACCCAACTCCATATAATTCCCCCTCCCATTTTCCCACAATAGAAAGTAGAGAGTAGAAAGTCCAAAAGAAAAGATGGCTTGCAGGCATGAGATTGAGTTTGACACCCCTGCCATAAAAGATCCTTTAACTAGCTTCTCCACTCCCAGTAGCGACCACACTGTGACTTCACTTGGTGTATGTCCAGCTGAGCTACCATTTTAAAGCTCCTTTTCTTCCCCTCCGTCCCCCCGTCCCCCCTTTTAGTTCCCGTGTCTAGTCCTCATGTGGCTGCCTCTACTTGCCAGGACCCCGGGAACCGACTCGTGCCAACCGGAAAGCCAAGGGACCCCCCAAAAGCCGAACTTTCCCAGAAGCCAAAGGTCATCCTGAGCATCTGCAAAGAGCGGCCCCATTCCTTGGTGGACCTACAGACCTACAAGGACACTAAGATTCTGGTGGCCAAATTTTTGGAACATTCGAACTGCAACTTTACCCCGGAAGTGCGTCACGTGGTCAACAGCATCCGGTCAGTCATCAAGTCCGATGAACGGCATATGGAAGAAGCCATCTTTAGCGCCAACGTCATTGATCAGGTGAGGAGCCTCTCCGAGTTACCTGGTGGGACCAGGATGGGTGGAGAAGAGATGGTTCCATGGGCCCTGAATGCAGAGGTGGGTTGCAAATCCCATCACTGCTGGTTTGCTCATGCATGCGTGACACTTCTGTGCATGCGGGTGGGTGGGCGGAGCCTCCTGCCACCGCCACTACCGGTTCGCTCGAACTGGGCCAAACTGGGCCAAACTTGGAACAAGCCACCACTGCCTAAATGGCCTTCCTCCCTGCCTTCTCTCCCTCCCTTCCTTTCTGTCTCCTTCCTCCCTCCTTTCTTCCCTTTCCTCTCTCCTTCCCTTCCTTCCTTCTCTCCCTCCCTTCCTTTCTGTCTCCTTCCTTCCTTTCCTTCCTTCCTTTCCTTCCCCCACTCTTGCTTGCTTCCTCCCTCCTTTCTTCCCTTTCTCCTCTCCTTCCCTTCCTTCCTTCTCTCCCTCCCTTTCTTTCTGTCTCCTTCCTTCCTTTCCTTCCTTCCTTTCCTTCCCCCACTCTTGCTTGCTTCCTCCCTCCTTTCTTTCCTCTCCTTCCCTTCCTTCCTTCCTTTTTTGCTTTCTTCCTACTCCCTCTCCCTCCCTCCCATTCTGTCTCCTTCCTCCCTCTGTCCCTCCCTTCCTCCTTCCCTCTTTCTGTCTCCTCGCTCCCTCCTTCCTTCTTTCTTTCTTTCTTTTCTTTTTTCATTTATATGGCTGTCCAACTCACCATGAGTTACAGAAATAAAGTCAATACTACAATAAACCTCCACCCCACCCCACCCCCCAGTGACAATGATCAACCCAAGGCCTTGATGGGCTCTCCATTGTTGTTTCTTTTACCTGGCCTCTCTTCCACAGGTCATCACGGGCTCCCAGAAGAATGTGGATACCTCAAGAAAGCGGCTTCAGGAAGACCTCCATCTGCAGAGCTGTGGAGCCCTAAGCTCTCCTGTTGCCTTCTTACGCCAGGCCCCCGTCACGCATGCCTTGGAAAGAGGAAGGCCCCACAGTTTGATTGAAGTGTGCCGAGAGACGGTCCTTTGACCATGGGCCCTTGGCTCCACTGGGGGATACAAACTCTGCAGAAGAGATTCTGGGGAACCGGATAATGGAGGGAGATTTATCCCCTCTTCCATGGCTGTCTTGGAAGAAGTCAACAAGGGTCTTCTTCTTGTAGAGTTCCACGCTAGATTTTTATTCCCAGGGCTGAGCGCTCAACTCTTCATGACCGCATATTCAACCAAGACTCTTTTATGGACAAAAAAAATGTGCTTCTTATTTAACAATGAAACAAACAGAAAACCCACCGAAGCGTATCTTTTTCTCCTCCTACCAAGGAATTTGGTTTTTTCTAAGCTCTAAAGGGGTTTGTCTGGGGAGTAAGGGAAAGTGGGGAGGGCTGTGGGGTAGAGTGGGATGGGGCGAGGGAAGGAAATAAACTTTCTTGCTAAGCCACAGTGATCCTTCTGTACAATGTAGGAGTTGCATTTTAATCATTGTACCTCAAAAGTGTTTACACCAAATCTGAACAGTGTTTTCATAATTAAAAAGGGTATTTCTGGAGACGACAGACTTCCAGAACTGATTTTGTGCTGGCAACAGATCAGCCTCTCTCTCTTTCTCTCTCTGTTGTCATTGTTGAGTTACTTGAACTGGGAAGAACAACGTTTAGAATGCGGCTTCCAATTCCCAATTCCAACCTGAGCACTAACATCGTATTTCGTTTGGGGTTTATCCAATTCCCATTTTTTCACAACCTAGACTTGGTGGACCTTAGGAAATTCAAGTTGAAAGTTGGACCATAAGAAAGGCTGAGCACCAAAGAATTGAAGCCTCTGAACTCTGGTGCTGGAAAAGACTCCTGCGAGTCCGTTGGACTGCAAGGCCATCCAACCGGTCAGTCCTAGAGGAGATCAACCCTGACTGCTCTTTAGAAGGCCAGATCCTGAAGAGGAAACTCAAAGACTTTGGCCACCTAAGGAGAAGGAAGGACTCCCTGGAGAAGAGCCTCATGCTGGGAACGATGGAGGGCAAAAGAAGAAGAAGGGGACGACAGAGAAGGAGGTGGCTGGACGGAGTCACCAAAGCAGTCGGCGTGAGCTTCAATGGACTCCAGAGGATGGTAGAGGACCCGAAGGCCTGGAGGAATGTTGTTCATAGGATCGTGAGGGGTCGGACAGGACTTCACAACTAACAACAACAACAACAACAACAAAATTTAAGTTCAAACTCCCCAGCAATAATTGAAGTTCACGGAGAACTTTGAATTTAGTCACATTCTCTCAATCCAGCCATGATTGGGTAGTTCTTGAGAAGTTTGGAAGAAATTGGTGTTATGAAATATCACTGTTAGCTTCCGAAGGAAATGTGGAGCAGGCATCTAACCAATTCCTTTGTTGTTTTGAGAAGGAGCTTTAGATCAGCTCTTATTCTGCCCACTTGGGGTCCTTTCTTCTGACCTCCCCTCTTACTTCTCCGATTGTCTTGAGGAAACCCATGTGAACTTCTCCTTCTGACCTGGTAGTCAGTGAAAGCACAACTTATATCACCCCATAAAGTCTGGCTATTCTGGCTAGAAATCATAGAAGGCGAAATCTGACCCACCTGGTCTCCCCCCTCTACGGTAGGAGCTTCAAAGTTTTGGAGAGCAAAATAGTCCATCAGACCTCCAGCAAACCACCATATTTGGAAAGTGCCTTTTGAGCATGAAGCTACAGTGACCTCCAGTGGAGCACCAAGGAAGTTGAGATACTCACCCACCGGTGCTCCAAGTCTACAAGACCAACATCTGAGAGGCCAAACAATGCATTTCTCTACAGCAAGCCTTGCCTTTTGTCAAGACGTGGCGTGTGCCCACCTTCCCACGTGTTCTTTCAAAGGAGGTTTAGATGCCACCAGCCTTGGCTCCGTGGCCTGCAAAACAACCAAGCGAAGCTGCACTGTTTCATTACTCCAGATTTATTAGTGAGTATAGATTAATTCTCTCCTACGGTCCCTTGCATGCAACAGAGCTCTACCTTAGAGTAGAGTAATGCTATGGTGTTTGTTACGGTAGGCTAAGGCTTTCCTCTTTTTTTGTCACAGTGTCATATTTTTTCTTCGACCACAGGAGAGAGGAAAAGAAGTCAAGACGAAAAGAGTTACATCAGTTGACATTTATCTCGTAATGAACACATGGTACTATTCCTTGGCGTATCGCTGCCACAAATCTTAATACTGCAGATGGCAAAGATTCTGCATTCGGCCTCACCGTTTACATTCAGACATGTTGGCTCAGGAGAATCGAAGACAAACAGAACGATATTAAACATTTTGATATAAAAAAGTCGCATTTAAGCATGGCTTTCCTAGAGCGAACTGAAGTCCAATGAAAGGGTGATATGGAAGGTGGTGGGACGAGAAAAGAGGACCCTTATTATTTCCCTGGTTTTCCCGACTTGCAAAAAACTCTAGGAACGGTATTCTCAGCGTTAAAAAGGTTTGGGTTCTCCAAAAACAGAAATGTATCTCATTGAAATAAATATCCCGCATTCGTATTGCAAAGATTCTTTTGCTTTTTTTTCCTTGGCAGGGATATTAAGAATTCCCCCCAAAAAGGTGTTGTTATTGTAGGTTTTTTTTCCATATCACTCACATTCACTCTGAAATCTTTCTACTTCACATACAAATCACGTCTCATCAAAAGTCACGTGACAATAGATACCAATGACAACAGCAGGGTATTTTTTTTTCTCATTTGATAGCAATGGACATTCTCCCACCCCAAATCCTCCCTCCAGCGCCCCCTTTAAAACCACACCCCTTCTCAGTCATTGCAACAAACACCCCCCCCCCCAGGGCTCACTGTGTTGGGAAGGTGCAGCCCAGCGGGAGCCTCCCCACGGGGAAAGAGCCTAGTAGTTTCCGTAGACTCATGGCTGAAGGTGGCAGAGACGGACAGAAGACGATGGACATGCTGGAATCACCTTAGAGCAAAGCATTCGAAATACATAACAAGTGTTCTCTCTGCAGCCAGAAGGTTCAAACAGCCGTGGGACTTGATCAGCTTTGTGGTGGACTTCATCCTGAGTCATGAAGATGGAGATTGCCGATCACGTGGCTGGGAAGATGATGTCTGTGGTTATTGGCCATAACAAGAATGTCGTCATCTTTTGGTGAGGTTTTTAAAGGAGAGAGAGGTCAATGAAGAAACCAACCCAACAGAAAAAAGGCAAAGGAACTGGATCCATCGAGTGTCCAGCATATCCAGTTTTGGGTTCAAACTGTGCCAGTTTCCTACAAAATACAACATCATTTCTCTGGAAGTTGAAGCTTAGGCAGCAGGAGATGGTTTGCTGGAGGAGCAGCCGAGCTCCCCTTTTAGATGTAGAGTGGAGTTTCTTGACCAGTGAGCAGCCGAAACATGGCAGCAGGCATCGTCTTCATGTGAATCTGTTGGGAAGAGAATTGGGGGATGAGGATGAGGGACTGGAGGCTTCGTTCTTCATGGTTGCTGTGGATCTTGGATGTGGCCGAGCCAACCATTAAAGTCAAAGCCCATCAACAACCAGGGCAGAGGTGGAAAATATGTCTTCCTAAAGCTATGGCCAACCACAGTATACCTAACGCCTAACGGTTATCATTCCCCTTCTGAAGTTCTGATTCCCAGGAGCTCAAGGCAGGCTATGCAGGCCAAAAAAAATATAGGGGGAACAGCTAATTTCCCCTTGAAGGACCCAATGCTGACCTTGATGGACAGACATGGACAAAGGTGGAAAGACAATTTCCAAGGTTCTGAAGTATTACCCCTAAGTAGAGGACACTTCTTCATGGGATCTTGGAGCTGTGGTGGTGCAGTGGTTAAAATGCAGGATTGCAGGCAGACTGCCCACTGGCAGGAGTTTGATCCTGACCGGCTCAAGGTTGACTCAGCCTTCCATCCTTTCGAGGTGGGTAAAAGGAGGACCCAGATTGTTGGGGCCAAGAAGCTGACTCTATAAACCACTTAGAAAGGGCTGTAAAGCAGTATATAAGTCTAAGTGCTATTGCCTTTCCTTCCTTCCTTCCTTCCTTCCTTCCTTCCTTCCTTCCTTCCTTCCTTCCTTCCTTCCTTCCCTCCCTCCCTCCCTCCCTCCCTCCCTCCCTCCCATTGGCTAGAATGCAGCATTGCAGGCTGACTCTGCCCCACAGTCTGGAGTTCGATCCTGACTGGCTCAAGGTTGACTCAGCCTACCATCGTTCCGAGGTGGGTAAAATGAGGACCCAGATTGTTGGGGGGGGGGGAAGAGGCTGACTCTGTAAACCGCTTAGAGAAGCACTGTGAAGTGGTATATAAGTGCTATTATTATCTTCCTTCATCTGCTCTGCCATCCTAACTATGGGGCAACTTGTGAAGTTTGGTTTGGCCTTTCTGGTCCGGTTGCCTAGCCTGGAATGTACTGATGATAAAAAGAAATCAAAAACACTTCTATCCCTATCACTGCGTTAAAAAAATGCTGGGAAGACTCACCTCTCCTACGGAGTTGGACAAGGCTTGGACAATCTTCTCATGAGCTGTAGCAACGACACTTTGACCGTTGATCTCGATAATGCGATGTCCTACGCGGACCCCTCCTCTCTCTGCAATCCCACCTCGCATCAAGCTGCAGATCTGGATGGAGGAAAGGAGGGATGTTCAATGAAATGGAAAAGGGGCAATTTTGGCCGGAAGGGTTAGAAATAATAGGAAGGTCTTTTTCTTCTTCTTCTTCTTAGCTATCACACTACAGAAATTAGGCACTTCCCTTAGTGGATGGATTCGGTCTTCTGCCATCTATACCCACCTTTACCATCTTCAGCCCCTGCTTTCGGAAGGTGGATCAGGAGAGGGCAAAAGCTACTCAACATTAGGAAACTAAGATGATCTCAACGGGCAAGGCCAACCCAACGTCAATAGGGAAGGAAGTTGTTGAAGCAGAGTTTATCTTAGATTTCAACATTCGCCAGGATGGTGCCTGAAGCCATGAAATGGAGCACTGGTAAGGGAGCATTAGTTGGGTTGCCAGCCAACAACCAAGCTCAGAGATCACCAAGGCCTCCACAAGCTCCGATGATGCCTCCTTAGCCCAGTCTAGAGCTCCCGATTGATCAGGAAGTGATCTCCCAGGTTCCAGCCCTCCAGGGTCTCTCTCCTAATAGAACAGAATTTCTAATCTGCCTTCATCTGGTTCGTGCAGTGAAGGAGAACGATAGCCAGGGGACTCTCCTAAAGCCCCCTCTTCCTCGTGCTTTTAAATGTGTGCTTTCCCCAAAGGAAACCCCACACTTCCTGTGAGTGCCAGCTGTAGAAGAGCGTAGAAATGGTTGCTATGGGAATAGGTCCCTATGCACACACAAAGTGCATACAAATGGGCTTTAATTCCTGTTTTTGGATGCATCCTGACTCTGAGAAGCACGTTCTTTTAAAAAGCCTGTTAGGAAGTCGATACGGTGCACCAAATAGGCTTGAAGGTTTGAAGCAGGTTCCTGGAGAACGTGGACCTTCTCGCTGCCTGGCGCCCAATTTTATTGACATTTGAAGAAGAGATATTAGGTTCAAGAAGAAGAAGAGCTTAAAGAATGGGTGATGAAGGGGGCAAAGAATTCAGATTATCATATACAAATGGACCCATGGAAAACACATGATCAAAAGGCTTGATTTGACCTTATATTAGGATTTGGAATTTTGCTTTTTTCTTTCTTTTTTCCTTGCTTACTTTATATTAGTTGGTATTCGTTTTTATCTTCTTTTTAAAACATTTCAATAAAAATCCTATTTATTAAAAAAATATCTGGCTTTTCTTGTTATTCTAATACTGCAAGAAATAAAAAAAATGGTTTTGTTTATTTACGAGCCAAATTTCCTACAGAAAAAACTCCCAAGCAGTGTGGTCTTTATAGCAACCCCTCCCCCGCCCCCCCAGAAGGATTTCTCAGCTCCCGAAGTTCTGTAGCAATCCCATCTTATTTCAGGACATCAATCTGAGGTTGCTGTGTAGAAGTAACAGCTGCAAAGAGCAAATTGTGGGTTAGATTTCTGCACCAGGAGCCGATGCCTATTTTCCTTAATTGTGAATATATGTTATAGCCACTAGATGGTACTAAGTGACAATTAAAAAGAGGCATGGTGGATGATAAAAACCACCCAGAAGCCATCTGGTGATTCTATATGGGTGGCCAAAGCTGCATAAGACTTCTGGCACAAACATCTGGACTGGAACATCTCCTTTTAAACGGGGAGGAGCCAGTAACCCCACCTAAAGAACCAAATGTGAGCCTCCATGCCCCCCCCCTACAGTAAAGGTAAAGATTCCCCTCGCGCATATGTGCTAGTCGTTCCTCACTCTAGGGGGCGGTGCTCATCTCTGTTTCAAAGCTGAAGAGCCAGCACTGTCCGAAGACGTCTCTGTGGTCATGTGACCGGCATGACTCAATGCCGAAGGGGCACGGAATGCTGTTACCTTCCCACCAAAGGTGGTGCCTATTTTTCTCCTTGCATTTTTTAACGTGCTTTTGAACTGCTAGGTTGGCAGAAGCTGGGACAAGTCACTGGAGCTCACGCTAGGGATTTGAACCGCCGAACTGTCGACCTTTCTGATCGACAGGCTAATGCTTCTCAATTTCCTTCAAATTGTAGCTTTCATTAGATAGCGCCCTTTCATGGTTCCTTTTCAGGAACCAACCAGTTACCCCAGATGTGATCAAGAGCATAAGGAACCTCCCAAGTTGCCTATATCAGAAGGTAGGGGGAGGAGAGAAATACACGTCATGACCTATTGCCAATGCCACCACGTACATGATCTCAACAGAAGACATCAGGACATAATTGTGCATGAGGATCCCATTCGGCTATGGAGTCATTTTGGTGTCGTGATAGTTGGCCATGGGCCATCCTGGACTTTCTTTGGTTGCTCCCACATGCTTTATTTGTCCTCTCATGTGGGTGAATGTTACAAATACGATGACCAAACTTGGAATCTGTTGTTCCTGATCAGGTCAGAACTGTAAGTCAAATGTGGATTTCTGAATTCTGACCTGTTTAGGATCTAGGACTAAAACATCACCTGAATCCAACTGTTCCTTGCCTTACTCCACCCACTGGAGATAAAGTGGAGAAGGCACCAGCTCTGAATATCACCCGGGTGCTCCCTGCAAGTCAGGCGAAGGCACCAACGTTTGTGAGGGCACCTAATTTCTGTGGCA
Organism: Natrix helvetica; assembly: GCF_964273705.1. Taxonomy (NCBI): domain Eukaryota; kingdom Metazoa; phylum Chordata; class Lepidosauria; order Squamata; family Natricidae; genus Natrix; species Natrix helvetica. Next base: position 19,894,491 of record NC_138556.1, read on the forward strand.
GGCTACCATGGCTTCTCTTCCAGGATTTGTCCACAAGATTGGGTTGCCCTCTTCTGTTGAGGAAAAGTTGCTTTCCCGGCCCACTTTTCATACCCAGGACTGAAAGAATGAAGAGACTCACAATTCCATTCTGAACACTGAAACCCAGCTGGTATTTCAGATCTGGGCGCTTGATTAGGACAGTGGTGACAGGTGGGCAACTGACAATGTTCAACTTCACTTGCATCTGATTCTTAAGACCCTGCAGAAGACACTCAACGTTAGTAATAAATCTCATCAAGCAAAGCAAGTTAGATAAGGTGGCCATCCGGAACTGGCCCGAAGAAGGTTGGGGAAATAATGACATCACCACACCAGATGAGGCCACTTGGCAGAATGTCACAATAGGCCTACTTTAAATGATGGTTAGGGATTCTCAACATGTTGTCAGAACCCGCCAGGACAGTAAGTTTGTGGCTCAACATACATTGCAAATCTGGTAAACAGGTTGAGATGGGCTTCAGAACCCAGCCAATATGTAAACCCGGCAATAGGAGGGATTAACGTTGGAAGCCAACTAGAGTCCTTCCATCCTCCCAGATGGCACAAATAAGGACAGACGGGTACCTTAATGATTCCTTGGCAGGTTGCTAAAGGAAGGCCAACTAAACTGGTCCCATTAATGGACATGATCTGGTCTCCGATGCTGAGCTTTCCTGAACGGGCTGCCGGCCCTCCGTTCATCATGTTAGCCAGGATGACGGTGGGCAAAATGGAGCCCCAACCAGATTCCACCACCACCACACCAAGGATCTCCCCCTTGTGTTTGGCGAGCTGCAGCTGGAAGACAAAAGAGCAGCTTTTAAAAAAGATTTTTATTTTTGTTCTCTTGTATATAGTTACAGGTATATATTCACATCGTTATTATTCTTATTTATCTTTCTCACTTTTGCATATTTGTTTTTCCATATAAAAGGTTAAGATTTGCATTCTGGGTGGCTTTGCTTACCATTCCATGCAACTATTTTGCATTATCACCACCTTATTTTTTCTTTTCTTTTCAGCCCCACTTCTCTACTTCCTTCCTCCTCTCCTTTCCCTTTCCTTCTTCCCTTGCCTCTGCCCCACTCCTCTCTTCCTCCTCCTCCTCCTGCCCTCTCTCTTTTTCTTTCTATCCCTTCTCTCCTTCCTCTCCTTTCCTCTTCCTTCCTCCTCTTCCTTTTCTGATGTTATGGTTATCTCTTTTCAACTCTCAACTGGTGTATTTTGGGGATGGTATTCCCGCAAACCCTGTTATAATTTTATGCTTATCCCTTCCTATTCCCTTTTCTTCATTATCATGTCCTAACTATTTTTTCCCTCTATAAGAGAGAATGAATGCTTGTGGAACATCTGGGGAAACAGATGTTTCTCCAGAAGGGCCTCCTCTCTGCCAGTGGTGAATAATCTGCAGAGAACTGCTGCAGGCTGTTCGTTGCATGCCCAGGCTCAACTGAGGTTGGCTGCTATTGTCTTGAGAAGAAGAAATGGTTGTTGGTGGAATCTAAAGAAGTGGCTTCTTTTGGCCGGCCTAGGAAGGAACCAGGGCTAGGAAGCACAGCTCTTTCCAGAAAAATGTCGCATTAAGGAAGGTGACTTCCATCCTGCCTCGGTTTGGCAAACATTTCCACCCCTCAGTTCATTCTCCTCCTCACTTTGCCTTGTGACTCCTTCAAACCTCGTTTTTTATTGACTTTCTCCAATAATGCAAACAACGGTCAAAAACAGGCACCAGGGAGCATCCGTGCTCTCTCTCCCTCGTCCTGCTTCTGAGTAGATTACAATTTATTTACCCTTCCCCCGGTATTGATTTAAAATCCAATTTCCACCTGGCTTGTATATTTTGGCTTCGCTTCCCATTCCTTTGGCTGCTTCTCAACGTCCAAGCATATTGCTTATACGCAGCCCGAACAGTCAGGGTTACAGCATTGACTTGCCTCGGGCAATATTTATGCAGCTCGGTTCAAGAGCAGGGTTTTCTCCTCTAAAATGACTTTTCAAGTATTAAACACCTTGGGTCCTCCAAGGCCTCTTAAAGCAGGTACTGTAACTGTGATAATTCAACCTTTTGTTGTCCAAAAACAACAGCAAAAAACTGTCCGCCCATCCATCAATCCATCCATCGATCAATTGATCCATCCATCCATGCATCATCTATAACATTTATATGGCTACCCATATAACAATATAATCTACATAACCCAGGGGTGAAATTGGATGGAGATTGGGGATTTCGCAGTATCCTTCCCCTGCCATGCCCACCAAGCCACGCCCACAGAACCAGTAGTAAAAAAAATTGAATTTCACCACTGATATAACCCACAAAAATGACTCTGAGTGGTGCACAACAATGAAACAAAGATATCCAGAAAAAGTGTTGCTTTTTTTCCTAGAGGATATTCTGGATTTATGCCACTCAGATGTGGTAGCCCTGGCCAACATCTCAGTGAACTTAATTTCACTCTTCTATCCTGTAGGCTTAAAACCAGATTTGCAAAGGACCTCTTGAAAACTCCAATGGAGTTCTCAGCCGTCACCTTATGTGTAAGGAAAGGTTGAAGGAGCTTCCAATGATAAAAACCTCCCCCCCCATGAACCCCAAAATGGCCCAGTTCAGGAAAAAGCAATCACCTCTTTGCAATTCTCCGAGTTGGAGAAGTGAATCAAGTCATCGTTATACATTTCCTGGGTGTTGATGATGTCGCTGTATTCCTTCTGGCTGAGATCTTCGGGGTTGATGCCGTTGGCCCGGAGAAATTCCTGATAGGCCACGCTGAAAGCTTGTCCAATCGATTGAGCGATCAGCTGGGCCTTCAAGAGAAGGAGAAGAAGGAAAGGGATCAGCAACTTTGGAGAGGAACAACATACTTGTTGGCCAACTGAAGGGATTGAACCCATCCTATTCTTGAAACTGATGGAATTCCCCCATGGACAATGCTGTAGAAGTGGGACCTGTTTGGATGAGGACTTGTAGGAAAAAAAACATTGAACTAAGCAAACTTTGCAGGACTGGCTAATAAGAACAGAGTGGTGGTCTCAATTATTCATGGTTAGAAGGTAAGACAAGACAAAGAAACTCAACGTGAGCAGCTTCAGCCCCCTTCCTTAAATAGAGATCACCTTATATTTTTATCCTTCACCACCAATGCTACTTGGGAGAAAACGAATTTCTCTGTTTTTAAGATGTTGAAGCTTTCTTTCAACCAATATTCTCCCGGAGTCCAGGAGACTAAGAGGACAAATAAAAGAGGAACCTTTTTCTCCCATAATGCATAATTGGGTTTGGAAATGGGCTGTCATCAGATATGGCGGCAGCCGTAAGATCAGACGCATTTCCAAGCCCATTAGACTCACTCTTGGAGTATCAGATTATCAGAGGCAATTAGTTCTGATGGCTCTTGCAATTACCTGATTGATTATACAATAAAAGACAACATATAATTCCACAGTACTATGGGAGCTCTTACTCCAGATTCCTACTCTACTCGGCTATTCTTTGAGGTTGGTTGGATTTCAGTTCCCATAATTGCAAAGAGGTCTGCCATCCACGGTTGAAATTATGGAATGTAGAGTCCTATCCCTGCGGAAGATGTTGGACCAATATCTGAAAGGCTTCTATCCTGGAGAGAATTTATGGGGAGTGGGGTTCAGAATATATATATAAAAGCTAGGAGATCGATCAATCTGGAGGCCTGGAATTTATGGAGAATTGGACCATAAAATGTGATGCTGTAGAACTCCTTCTACCCTTAGTCCTTTATTCCAATTTTTAAAATTCTAAGTTCTAGGACAGCGTTTTACAAGCTGGCTGGGGAATTGAAAAAAACATTGTGCTAAGTGTACCACTGGAATGCTTTGACCTTCATAGAAGTGTGAGAGAAAGACAATTCGTGGTTTTCAACAGTTAGGTTCAACTCTGCCTTGGCCAAAGGTTGTGACATGGATATTTTTCAAAGCGAGGTTCAAATTGTTCACGATGGTATCTCATGTGGAATTTCTGTGTAGTAAGATAGGAAAAATAGGCAATTCTTGACCACTAGATGTCTCTACAGCAGAGACATTATAAGTGTCTCTTGTGGGACATAACATGGACTTCTAATTTATAAAGCACCTGTAAGAAGAACCAGAATTAAATGCTCATTGAAGCCATTTAACATTATTCATCCTTCTGGTCACTATTCTGGAACCAAACCATAACTTTTAAAATTCAGATTCCTGTTATGCAACTGTATTGATTGACTTGTTAATATTTTAGCTCTTCTGCAACCCTTCTTCACCACCCTAAAACTGTTCTGACCGAGGCTTCCCAAGAGCACGAAGCAAACTCCTCATCCCAACAAAAAACCCTTTCATTAATTGACTGTGAATTCTGCTCCTTCACGTCCATCAAAGTCTTTTGAGGGAGGATTTACAATCACAGACCTTATCTGGCTTGGAGAGCTGCCAGGCTGAGATCTGCAAAACTTGGCAAGGAGTCTCGGAAAGTCAGGAACCAATTAAGCGAACTAATGTTCTCCTGCAAACTCCACTCCCCTTTTGCTCTTCTTTTATTTCCCCTGGGAGGGGCCATTCATCGTCTACCTGTGGCCTTATTCTCAAGTCAACCCCGTTCCTTAGATGTTCCCTTCGTCTGGCAGCTCTGCACATGCGCACACTGGGAACAGGCTCCAGCTGTTCTTCTGCCCCACTGATGTCTGAAGGCAGCTGATAACTGTCAGACGGCCCTGGCCCCCTCTCTGCCTCTGATGCAGAGCCCTCCTCAGAGTCTTCCCCAGACTCCAGGACTGGGCCAGGTTCCTCCCCAACCTCCTCACTGTCCGACTTTGCCACCAGTGCCACTGGCCGCTGGTGGGCCACAACAAAAACATGGTGACTAAGGACCTGCAGCAAAGAGAAATCTGTGCGAAGGTGTAAAAGAATTACTTCTTTATGTGAAGACCCCCCCCACACACACACAGCATCTTGAATTTAGAAGACCAGGTAGGAGGCGTGCAAGAAACGTCTCCCTTGGAGACACAGGGCCAAGTCCAAAGAGCTAAAGAGCCCAGGTGATCTTCACTCACATCCTCAGATTCGAAAACGTGGCAGATCATCTTGTACTGTTTCTTCCCTTCTTGCACCCCAGGAGTCGTCTCGATGCAGTCCTGCGATGCTGACCGAGGCATTCGACGGCGGGCCATGAGGACCACGATGTTGCCGATGTCCGCAATGTAAGAGATGGTGCGCAGCGCATGGTCCATCATGGTTTCCTAGAAGAAGGGGACAAAGTTCCCCCGTCACTTGAGGAAGGTTGTTTTCCTTCCCGGTTCATGCAAATTAGTAATAATAATTTTAAAAAAGGTTCAGAGAGGAAAAAATACAATACAAATAGTTCTTGACTTGTGGCGGTAAAGGAGCCTGGAATTTCTGTCGTGAGTAAGTTGTATGTCGTGGCAGCCAAGGGATTGGCCCCAGTTTACAACATTTTTTTGAAGTGGTCATTAAAGAAATCATTGCATTCCTATAGGTTCTTTTGCCCAGAAACCAGCTGAAAAGGCCAGAAACTGGCAAATGTTTGGCTATTTTTTTTGGCTTGTGGGATTGCGATTGAGGAAGGAATATAAATATATGGAAGAAAACCAAAAATTTAGTTGGCCGAGGGGTCCACTCTCATGGTTACAGGACATGGAAGTGGTTTGGAATGTGTGTTCAAGACCCTTTCTAAAATAAAATGCAAGGCATCTTCTCTTGGCCAAATGCTCAAATCAGTGCATTTTTCCAGGCTTTCTCCATCTGATTTCAACTCTCGGAATTCTCCAGGGAAGGCCACACTGGATGGAGAATTCCTCCAGTGAAGATCCAAAACTTCATCTGGAATGAGGGAGGGCAGCTGTCCTAAAACCAGTCTGACTTTTGACAAATTCACAGCCAAGTTTGGGCAGGGAGTTGGTCTCCTCTATCTTCTTTTTCCTCCATTTTTCCTGTCCAACCAACAGGCTGGCAGAAGAAAAAGCGTTAGCTCTTCTAGGACATCTGAGTGGGACACTTGCGGAAACATTGCAGAGATTAGACTTTGACCCATCAAAATCATTTCTTGGCCCTGTAATCAATGCTGCAGTGATGGGTCTGTTTGCTTACCTGGGTGTCTGCATTAAGAACTTTAATCCTCTGGGTGGAGATGAACAGGTCCACCTCTGTCAAAGCATGGGCATCCCCTTCAGAAGTCTAAAAAAAGACAGAGTGTAGTAAATTCACTTCAAGAAGGTTCTGGAAAGAGTAGGTTCCTCACAGACTACTTCTGATATGATGGGACATACAACAGGCACACTGGGCGACTTACTGTGACACAGAACAACTGTTTGGAATGGTTTGTTTCAAAAAAAGACATGCAAAGCTTCGACGGTACAAATTAACTTTCCAGTTTCGGAGTTCTGCCTTTAGCAAAGATGGGGAACAAGGCAAGAGAGATTCTAAATTGGAAGTTTTGCTTCTGTAGTAGTGATCTCCAGCAGGAATGGTTATATTAATTGGATGAGGCTGAAACCCAGAAACCTTTTTAAAGATCAAGAGGTGACTTCTATAAAGAGGACATTATTCCACAGAGATTTAGGGTAATCACCAAACTTAAAAATCACAATCATTTTGGCTCTTTCCTCCTTTAGACCACCAATGGGTAGATACAGGACTTGTTGGATCTACTCTGATTTATTTTTGTCATTATTAAAAACCCAAAGTTGATGTAGGATGCACAAAGTTGGAGTTTAGCATTAAGAATCAAGCTCCATTCAGTATGGGTTTTTTTCCCCACCAGCCATTTCACTCAAAAATCCGTCCTGGTTGCTTTTTTCTCCCATACTTCCATCAACCTAATCTTCAGAACTAAGGCAAGTTGACCTTAAGAAAGGAAAAGCTGGCAGACTGAGGAGATAGCATTGTGAAATGAAAATAAATCGTGGCTGTTCCTCTGAGCCATTTGGAAGGTATCAACAGAAAGAAACTTTTGCCAAAGAAAAGTTTTATTGAAGCATAGCAAAAATTTAAAAAGAAAGGAAGAAAAAATGTCCAAGTAGCACAGAGAGAAGATGTGGGGAGAAATGGAAAGTTCTCCGATGAAACCAACTGGCCTCCATCCCTCCAACCAGACCGATATGTTTTAGGAAGGTTGATACAGACATAAACACAAAAGATTCATATTACGGTTCCATGAACTTCCACACAGAGAAGCACAACAGGATGCACAAGGACGGTTAAAGGAGGGGGATGAAAAAGCCAAAAGCAATCCAAAAATGTGAAACAGACATTAGAATTCAAGAAAAACAGTTTACACACCACTTTTTTCTTGATTTTAGCTGCCTTTTGCATCCTCTTGGGGAGAACGAGAAGCATTAAAAATAAATAAATAATACATAAATCAAAGGGAAACAGACAAATGCATAAAAGGGGAGGGGGAGGAGAAGAGAGGGGAAAAACCATCTTAGGGAGTTAGCACAGTATTTTGGAAATCACTCCTTTCGGGGATCCCAAAAATGTCAAGGGGGAATTTAACAGAAGGGTATCCTGGGAGGGGGGTGGGGTGGGGATCGCAGGCACCATTCTGAGAATGAAGTGAGCATTTCAGAGGGAGGCAAAACTCACTGTTCTTTTGTCTTCTTCTCCAACATTAACTGATCTTCTTATTTCTCTAGAATATATTTGCTTGCTTCTAATAAACCAGAATTTCAGGTTTTTTAGGACAGAGGTCTCCAAACTTGGCAACTTACGGACTTCAACTCCCAGAATTCCCCAGCCAGCATGAATTCTGGCAGTTGAAGTCCACAAGTCTTAAAGTTTGGTGACTTCAGTTCTAGAACATTGAATATGGCAGCCACCTGTGAGATTAGACCAAGCCGAGCCACCAAAACCTGGGAGATATTTACAGAGAATATTCTTTTGGGGAATATTCTATTATAATAATTATTTGAAAGTTATTGGTCACCCAACTCTAGTGATGCTCAGTGGAAGAGTTCAAGAGTCCTAGGGTAGAACATGGCCACATGCATTGCAACTAAGAAAGATATGATTGCTACCAAAAACAGCGACCGCATCCAGTGTCTCCTCCAGGAGTCCAGAAAACCTAGTAGAACTTATTTTTGGGGTCATGTTGTCTTGCATTTCTCCAAACTCATTGAGAATCAGTTACAGTGGGGACGTGGAGAAGGGCAGCATCACAGCCCCACAACCCAAGTGTGTTAGACAGTGCAAAGAGAGGAAGAGATGGCAGTCCATATATTCTTAATAAACAGCTTGAACTGAATCATACTTCCACGGCCATCCATGGGAGTGGTTGGTTACAGAAAGGGAGGTGGACCAAACATTATGAGTTCACCCACAGAATTAGAATCAGTGCATCAAATTGGACTTAAGAAATATGGGGACGATATTATGTTCCCTACATATCCTTACATAGGAAAATCTACAGCTGTCTCATCCAGACTGCCACTTTCTAGAAAAGTTAGGTTGAGATGAGTTTGAGAAACTTGTCACTTAGATTTATCCAATATTTACATTTTTCACACATTTGAAAACCACCACATATAATAAAACAAACCTGGATTTTGACCACATTTCAAACACTTGTTAGAAATCCCTTTATACATTTTCTCTTGTCTATTTGGGGTCAAGCACCAATGATACATCATTTTATAAAAGTTTTCTCTCGCGCTACAACTTAATGTAAATTTTAGCTCAATCATCCATACATTCTCCCATTGATCTAGCATTATATTATACCCAAGGAATTTTGCCCGTTTACTATATACTCTTTAACATATTCATCGGTTGGGTTCATCTTGAGTAGCATGTTATATGCTTTAGAAATCAAGGGCTCATCTCCAGAACATAAATTAATGTCCCATTCAGATTTTGTTCTGATTTAGAGCTGTATTAGCAAAAGCAATAGCATTTAGTTTGGTTTGGTTTGGTTTATTTGGATTTATATGCCGCCCTTCTCCAAAAGGACTCAGGGCGGCGTACAACATTAAAAAACACACATCCCAAAAGTTAAAAAAGATTAAATCCATATCCAAAAAAACAAACCGAATTTTAAAAAAAACAATACATTTAAAATAAGTTAAAATTAAAATTAACAGGCTGGATTTTTAGATTTACATATCTTCACAGTGCTTTATAGCCCTCTCCAAGTGGTTTACAGAGTCGGCATATTACCCCCAACAATCTGGGTCCTCATTTTGCCCACCTTGGAAGGATGGAAGGCCGAGTCAACCTTGAGCCTGGTGAGATTCGAACTGCAGGCAGGCAAGAAGCAGTCAGTAGAAGTAGCCTGCAGTACTGCACTCTAACCACTGCGCCACTGTGGCTCATTACAAACCCAGATCCCTGAATCTAGTCTCGATGGTGATGTCAAAGCCCCTGGAAAGCTATTGTCTGTATTGATTGTCTGCAGCAAGGGGACCCCTACACTTACCGAAGAGAGAAAGCCCAGTCATCGAAGGCTGTTGGTCCTTCTCACCCTACCTTGACGCGGCTGACTGCCTCCTGGGCTTGCATCATCCGGATGTTTTTGGATGGGTTGCGTTCGGAGAGCAACTGCGTAGAACCCAAGTAATTTGCTGCGAAGATGATGCCATCAATGAGGTCCTCGGGCTCGCAAGGACCTGGAACTAAAAACAGAGAAGAGGCCATTATGTCTGAAACAGAAGCAGCCAAAGAGGAAGAATGAGCTACAAGAGAGTCTTGGTGGCGCAGTGGTTAGAGTGCAGCATTGCAGGCAAACTCTGCCTACTGCCAGGAGTTCGATCCTGACAGGCTCAGCCTTCCATCCTTCCAAGGTCGATAAAACAAGGACCCAGATTGTTGGTGGCAAATAGGGTGACTCTGTAAACCGCTTAGGGAGAGCTGAAAAACACTATGAAGTGGTATATAAATCTAGCTGCTATTGCTATTGCTACAAATCCTATATCCTCTTCTCTTAATAGACATTAATGAATTAATAATAATTAATTCATGGACATTTTGTACTTTTGTTCTGGATACTAAATACCAAGTCACTTTTATTGTTTTATTAAAATTATCAGTGCAAAAAATAGCACAAATTATCAAATTTCATCTTACTCAAGTTTTGTTCTTGCTTATTCCCATTAAATCTGTGGCTGTAAGAATTAAGAAGAGATCCTTGAGATAGTCATGAAATGGAGAACGTGTAATCTTGGGATGGCTTGAAGCTTGATTTTTATTTATTTTTTTGCACCCTGACAGATCTTGCTATCATCTCTCAATCTAAGACCGTGACAAGACAAGGAAAATTTCTTCCCTTTAACAATGCAACTGTAGATACAGGGAGACCTGCTGCAGGAGCAGCCAAACGCTGTCCTCATAAGGAGAAAAATAAAATAAAACCACAGGGGAAGAGACATGGTAAATGAAGAGACAGATTCCAGCTGGCTCTGCGAATAGGTTCCTGAAAGTACATATTTTCCCCTCTCTTAAACTCACAACAAGCTCAGGGCTTGTTCCTATGCGAGGTACATGCTTTTCCCCAAGGAGAAATAACAGCGCGGGAAATTCCCCCGTTGCTTAGCTGGTTATTGTTCCTGTTAATTTAAGCATGTCAAGATTAGAAAAAGAGGAGCAGCATTCACATCCGTTTGACTTGGGTTTCCTAGTTTTCTAAAAGAACCTTTGCAGGAGAGCACCGCCTGGCAAACAGCAGGACTGGGCAGCTTGAGAGGCCATTGTCAATGGGAAGGCAGTAAGCAGGAGACAGTCTCAAGAAGCGAAGTACGGTATCACAGAGAAAAGGAGAGGCAGACCAAGCTATGGCTGGTACTATCCAAGCAAATCAGTTGCTAGGGAGGTTGGTAGGGCTCACCTTGAGCTCCCGAACACTTGATTTGCTGGTTGGTTGGTTGCATTTATAGATGTCAAATCCTGGAGCGCACAGCAGAGTGAAGGAGTGGTGAGGAAGCTCAGTCTTGGTTTTTTTCTCATTTAAGAATATTTCTAGGCCAACTTTGTGCTGAGCAGAAAGCTTGAACAAACGAACATTATCTCAGTCTGGGGATAAAATGAGATCTGAGGAGAGGCTCAACTGAGCCGTTTGGGAGAAATAGAGCTCTCACTCCCAAGATGGCATCCCCTAGAAGTCCTTGTTGACCCAAGCAACAAGGTCCCTTTTCATTTGATGGAGGCAGTCAAAGATCTCTGAAGATCACAAGTTCCAGAGGTAGAGGCAAAGAGAAGCAAGCCTTCTTAAAGGACTTGGAAAACCAAAACCATTCTTCCCACCCCAACCATGGGAACTGATGAAGCAAAAAGTGGGGAATCTTTACCAAACTATTTGGGTGAGTCTTGTAAGTCTTTTGGCTCAATGGATTGGGAGACCCGCCCTCTTTCTGCACAGCGTGGAAGATCAAGGCGGGGAGTTCTAGAAGACATTTACTGATTCTGGCCAAGCTGTGTCCCAGCATCAGGGGAGACCTTCATCCAGGGACCTCCACCACAGTGGAAACAGGTGGAGGGCTTCTAAGCCTCCGTGTTGTGAAGTACGACTATCATGCAAAGAATCCAGGGTATCGGGTTTCCTAAAAATGCCCTAATTGATTCATTAGTATCGAGCCAAGTTTCAATACAAAACCAGACATTTATTAGGAGCACCATTAGGCAAGGCCTTTTCGAGTCACATCTAAGCTTTGTTTGAGTTATAGTTGAACTTTACCCCTGTTCCTTCCCTCCCCTCAGTCTGTGTCATAAATCACAACTTTAGGAGTTGACACAGGGGCCTTTTCAGCCAATGTTGCAACCCCCCACATTTCTACCCAGGAATCAGCCTCTCTTACTCTCACCGGGGCTTCCTTCCAATCCAGGCAGCCCTTTCCTCAATTATGTCCATTTATCTTCATGCAGGGAGGGGGGAATGAGAGGTTTTCCTTCAGCCTTCAACTTTAACAAGAGAGCTAAATCCTCTAGCGTTGCAAATGAGACATGGGTGAAGCGAAGCATCCTACAAACCCCGAGATTCCCAGCAAAGATCCATCAGAGGGATACATTTAAATTTCATTAGGCCACATGCCTGCGCTGGTTATTAAAGTAATATTTAAGCACCCTGGATGGGGAGGGGATACGGAGCCTTGGTCTGAACCCCCGTACAGTGGGAGAGTTCTGAAAAAGCCCGTTTCTTTGATGTACGGTTGCATTAAGAGCTAGGCTTTAGGACAAAGAAGGGAACTCTGTTGGTTACAGAATCATGGCTATTGAGAACTTTCTAAATTCCAAGAGAATCTCTTTAGCAGTGGTGGGATTCTTAGAAGCATAAACTTTATAAGCGGGAGGCTCCTTACCATCCACAAAGCTTGGGAAAGATGGGACCTTCTTGGTCTGTGAGGGGATAAAAATGATAAAAGAGGGATTGATCATTTTGAATCTTAATATCATGCCAGACAAGGAAGCTGTTTTTCCCTCTCTCCCTTTCCCTCTCTCCCTCCCTCTCTCTCTCTCTCTCTCTCTGTGTCTTTCTCTCTGTATCTCCCTCCCTCTTTCTCTTCTTCTCTCTCCCACTCTCCCTCTCCTCCTCCCTTTCTCTCTCTGTCTCTTTGTTTCTCTGTCTTTTTCTCTCTGTCTCTCTCTCCCTCCCTCTCCCTCTGTCTCTCCCCCTCTCCCTCCCCTGCCCCTCCCTCCCTTTCTCTCTCTCTGTTTCTCTGTCCCTGTATCTCTCCCTCTCTCTTCCCCTCCCGCTCCCTCTGTCTCTCTCTCTCTTTGTTTCTCTGTCTCTCTCATCTATCTATTTGTTATTAATAGATAACATTACACTTCTGTTTTGATCAATTTAGGTCCCACTGCGCCCCCACCCCCGTGAATGGTACATCCTACATCTACACACACAAACACAGGTGCAGGTGGACCAACAATATTTTGCAGCTTTGGATCAGCACAAAACAGAGAGGAGGAAAAAGAGAGAACTACTTAGATTCCAGGACTTGCCTCCGGCATGTTGTTGTTGTCAATCGGCCCATTGAGATCACAGCGTTGTTGCTTCCTCGGTTGTTCTAAGCCATTGCACACCTACAAAGGGGAGAGAGAGAGAAAGAGAGAGAGAGAAAGAGAGAGAGGGAGGGAGGGAGGGAGAGAGAGAGACCATGGCGATCAATAATGTAGGAGGAAGAGAATCAATGCTAACATCATTTATCACTGCCTCTCATCTGTGAGTTTTATTGCTCCTGCTGTGGAAATAAGAACTGATTTATGCGTTGACTGGTTGAGCAGCACAAGAAAGATTTAAGGTTCCATCAAGCGCTTGGATAGATGGCCGTTTCCACTAGTTCTGAATTCCATATTTCCCTGTGGATTTGTCGAATGGATGCTAGCGCAGTTCAGAGTGACACAACCCACACTCTCTTTGGGAAGGAGCAAATTAAAGTGTGGGCCTTCCAATGTCAAGGGGAAATACATCATGGAGTTACTTTTGCTTGGCAGGATCCACGGAGGTCTTTCCCACCTGAGTCACCCAACTGTCTATAAGGCGAGGAGTTCTTTCCTCCATCCATTCCTCTTGTATGAAGGAGGATTTTCAACCATGGTTATGTGAACACATCCAGCAGTGCCCCAGAACAATTGCCATCTCTGATGGACCCCAGCTAATCCTCAACTTACAACTGCAACCGGGACCAGAACTTCTGTCCTTGTTGTTAAATGAGCCTTGCCTGATTGACAATCTCCTTCCTCTGAAGATCCCCTCAGCACAAAACTGAAGGAGTAGATCTCCCCAGTGAAAGTCCATTTCTGTAGAATGATCCTGAGAAGGATTTTCAAGCAGCATCCTTCTCACCCAAAGGTGGGGAGGGGGTAAATTTATGCAGAACATCTAGGTCTTAAAAGATTTGCATTAATTGAAAGCCACACGCTTTCCGCCAAGGCAGAGAGGCGGAATCCTGACACACTTTCTCCATTTCCTTGATCATGTTTATCCTCGCTTGGGAATAAAATAAAATAAAACTCTAAGCCCCCTGCTCGGTTGTAAGTGCAACATGTACCAGCATGCATGGAAAAACTCCCCATGCAACAGAGGTCATATGTAGAAGACGTCTACGGCACTGCCTGGCAGCCGCAGATTACTTTGAGAGCAGGCAGCATTACATCAAAGAGGCAGGGTGACCGCAGAAGGAGGGAATTATTTACAGGATGGAATGACAGCAGATATATTGGTCTTGGGGTGCCCAACAGCCGAGTTTCTCCCTTTCTTTACCAGCCATGGCAGGTTGGGTTATAATTCATTTGGTGTATCTTTATAGACCAGGTTTAGAAACTGGATTGGATTGAGTTCTATATGAAACCACCGTTTTCCCCCAACTGTAATTTTGCAACCTGCAGATCCATGGATCACAGAAGTCCCCCCCCACACACACACCTAAATATGGAGTGTTAACAGATGCCTTTGAAATAACGTTGGCATTAACTGGGTTCAACTTAATGTGTTGCATAAGCCCAGCCATTTATGGCTTATTCAATAAATTGTGGTTCAATAAAGCAGTGTTTTTCAACCTTGGCAACTTGAAGATGTCTGGACTTCAACTCCCAGAATTCCCCAGCCAGCGAATGCTGGCTGGGGAATTCTGGGAGTTGAAGTCCAGACATCTTCAAGTTGCCAAGGTTGAAAAACACTGCAATAAAGAATGGCTTCACCTTAACTGTGAGCCAAGCCACTGATGTCCTCAAAACAGATAAGACAGGTAGAGAAAGAACAAATGCATCATATCAGCTGCTACCAAACTGGCATAATTGTAATTAATTAATGGATATATAACAAGGTGACAAACATACCCGATTCTCCAATCTACCCATGGGAAACTCAACATGTCATGTTATTGTAAAACCAAGGCTGATTAATAGGTGCAATTTCAAACCGAGTTCTTCTCTCTTTGCTTTTGAAAAATAGGGCAATTTTTCCCTTGCTCCCCACCCGTCTCTTTGCTTTGTATACAGAATGTCATCAAGTGAAGATTTGCTATTTCCAACAAACTATTATGCATTCAGGCTGTTAACTCTCTTGGGACAGACCCCCAATGCTCTATTTGGAAACTGGGCAACACCTTCCATTTTCTGAAGGCTCCTTTCAGTTTCCTTGTTATCCTTTTTCAATTAATTTCTTTGTAGAACTATTTTAGAGATGGTGAAGCTTCCTTTTTCTGGGGCAAAAACATGTATTTATAGCATGGTGGTCTATATATCAAAATAATTGCTGGTAATTCCTCCCTAGATAGCACTTTGCACCATAATGTGGAGAAGGAGGAGGAGCAGCAGCAGGAGATGGAAAAGGAGAAGGAGATGGAAGAGGAGGAGACAGAAGAGGAAGAGGAGAAGGAGGAGGGAAGAAAGAAGAGGAGGGGGAGGAGAAGGAGAAGAAGATGGAGGAGGAGGAGATGGAAGAGGAGATGGAGGGGGAGATGGAAGAGGAGGTGGAGGAGGAGGAAGAGAAGGAGAAGAAGACAGAAGAGGAGGAGGAGGAGAAAGGAGGAGGAGGAAGAAAGAAGAGGAGGGGGAGGAGGAGGGGGAGACAGAAGAGGAGGAGAAGGAGAAGAAGATGGAAGAGGAGGAGGAGAAGGAGAAACACCAAGGAGCTGATAGAAGAGTCTTAGAGCTACTCCATCATTTTGCAATTCTTGAAGTTCACCTTAGAAAGATCTTGGACTCAACATTTTGGGGAATAAACTTCCTCACTGCAGATGAAGTGATGGGAAGTCACCAAAGAAGGCTGCATGTTTTCTCCAGCATAGATGCCCACCTACCTTCCCCCTCCCCTTAATTCCTTCTTGCAGTCTATCCATTCGCCTGCATCCCAGGAATTCATGATGAGTCCCAATGATGTACAGAGTGGAAATTTTGCCTCCGCTGAGCAGAGTTTCAAGTGCAAACAAAAGACATCCAAATGCAATTACAGCTTTAATAATCATTAGGGGAAATTCAGCCTGGCTTCCCATGGATAAATAAAATGAGATTTGGAGGGCGCAGATTTTATCAGGACCAGCTCAGCTCAGCTCAGATCGCCTGGAATACAGACATCTTCCTTGGGAGCCGGAGCTGCTCAACTCAATATGACTGCCTTCAAAATAACGTTCCAAAATGGCAACCCTAATAAACTGACTACAGATGTTCCCCAACAGCTGCACATACAAAAATGGATGGCAAAATTCTGAGCATCCTTTTTTTTCTAACGGGGGAGGGGGGAAGCTGGCTCCATTTTTCTGAATGTTTGAGAACCCAGAAGGACTTCCATTAGATGGGCGAACATAGGAGAACATGCCCAATAGGACAAGATTCAGCAGTCCCTCTGCACTTAAAAGACAAAGCCCGCTCTTTTGAAAACAGCAAGGTCCACACTTTGGACAGAGAAGAATGCTAGTTTGAAAGAAAAGCCATCGATGTCAAAACGGAACAGCCCTCTCTCAAAAGAGGGGGGGGGGAATACAACCTCATCTGTCTCCAGTCTACAACACAATCCTCTCAGCAGTTCCAAGAAGGCCCTCCATCCTTCCCAGCAAGAGGCTCTTCTCCAGGGAGTCCTTCCTTCTCCTTAGGGGGCCAAAGAACTTACGTTTCCTCTTCAGGATCCACCCTTCTAAAGAGCAGTCAGGGTTGATCTCCTCTAGGACTGACCGGTTGGATGGCCTTACAGTCCAAGGGACTCAATGCAGGAGTCTTCCTCTCCATCCCCAGAGTTTAAAGGCCTCCATTCTTTGGCGCTCAGTCCAATTTTTTCAAAAAGAACTTCAAAGGGAACATTTGTAAGTTCCTTAACGGCAGGCCTTCTGATTGATTTTAACATTTATATTCCCCGGAGATCTAGAAGGTTGACAGCAGTTAAAAGGTAGATTAACTCCCCCCCCCCCCGGCTCTCTTTTCCAGAAGGAGATCTTTTCTAACCCATGAAAAGAAGGTAGGAAGACCTTCGTAGAGGGAGCAGGTTGGTCCTTGACTTAGGACAATAAGTGAGTCCCTAATTATTTCCATTGCTAAACAAGGCCGTTGTTAGATGAGTTTTGCTCTGCTTAAGACCTTTCTTAAGGCCATGGTTTTTAAGCAAATCACTGCGGTCATTAAGTGAATCTGGCTTCCTCCCCCACTTTCTTCTGCTTTGCAGAAACCAACCTGCGAAGGTCTCCAACAGGGATCCATGATGCCAGAACAATTTTATTTATTTAGAAAATTGATATTGAATGAGGCACGCCTGACACTACCTGTGTTATGCTACCAGGAGGCCTGAACCCCCTCGGCAAAGAAGGAAGACCTCTGACTCACCTGTTCTTGTGGCCAGCTCTGCCTGTCCTCTGGAGTCTTGGACTTGGTTTTGAAGCCTCTCGGGGCATCTCCGAGTTGCTTAGAGGCTGGAGGGATGTTCAAGGATTTGGGCCGCCCCAGATGCCGATTGGCTGCGTGGCCGGAGTCTCCCTTGGTACACGCCTCTGCATAGTCATTGGGCACGTTTTCAGTCCCATCATGTTCCGGGCTCATTTCCGATGAGCTGTTAATGCTGTTCATACTCATGCTCATCTTGATCTCTGCCACAATCTGGTCGATGTCTTCTTCCTGTTCTTCCAGGTCCCCCTCTTCACTCCTGCCATGGTAAGGGGACATCCGGCGGGAGTTGCCATTGGCTTCCGGGGAGTAGTAACCCCCTTCGCTGGGATGGCAATACTGGAGGCTCTCATCTTGATCCTGGATTTCTAGACAGGCCACCTCGCTTTCCAAAATCTGGATGCAGCCTTCGTGGTAGCCCACCGCTTCGGCCACGTTATCCTGGTGCTGAATTTTGGTCTCCACCCATTCTCCCTCCTCAATAGCTTCCTGGCACTCATCCGTCTCTACATGATGCTCTTCTTGGGGGACATATTCTTCCCCGTTGCAGTCCATCCCTTCCAGGTAACTGTCATCCTCCGGACAATATCGGATGTAGTAGGTGATTCCTTCCTCTTCCTCTGGAAGTCCTTCATCGTAATCCTCCTCTTCCGAAGTGTTGTTGACATAATCCGAACTAGAGTTCCCCTCTTCGCTGTTATCGATATGCTCAGAGTCGACGGGGGGAAAGCTACCTTGACCAACTGATACCGCGTCCATCACCTTCTCCACGTAGTCTTCCCCAGGCAAAGTACTTTTGTCCTTTTCGGCTGCTTGGCCATGGGGAGAAGAAGGGCAGGCTCTTGTCCGGTGGTCCAGCATGGTCGCCGTGGTGCTTTGGCATTTCCTGTTTGCCATGGTGGACATCTTAGACGGCAGACATTTTTTTGCACTGGCTGCGGAAAGAGTGAAACGAAAATAAGAATGACATTTAAGAATTGTCCAAAACGAGAGCAACAAGGCTACCAGGCTGTGCTAAAATGAAGGGTTTCAATTTATCCAGGGAGGTGGGTTGCAATATTCATAACCAGGTTTCATGACTTACTCCAATAACAAGAACAGGTGAGAATGTTAAACATTTCTAGGATGATCCATCTTTGCTATAGTGAGACATGTTGTGAAGGAATCCAAGCAGTAATGAGAAGAAAAATTCCACACTGAAATGGCTTAACCTAAAAGAAATTATACACGTCTAGGGGCCCCCAAAGCCTTAAGTGAAGTTTCTACTCTCCTCAGAGACCTTACTTAGATGTTTATGAGGCTTCACCCATGCAGTAAGTTAAAACAGTAAAGACGCTTCCATACAAAATGGCCTGCCATCTTTGAATGAAGTTCAAATTGAGGAGCTCTTACTCAACCCACCCAACACAGAAAAAGAAGTTGGCTGCAACTGAAAGATTAGTCATGCCCTTCCCCCAGAAAATATGAGGCACATCAAAAGGATGGAGGTTGGAGAGACACCGTTCTATATTTTGAAGAACATCATGAGGGATCTCTTGAGTAGAGAAAACGTGACTTTCTGCTGCATCTTGTCTCACTCGCCATATGTCTCCATAAAATTAATACACACCCCCTGTTCATGCATTAGAAAGGAGTGAAGAGCATAAAAAAAGGTGACAAAACAATTATGACTACAGGGAATAGCATCATTGTAAGCTTAGGTAAGCTTCACATTCAATTACGGTTTCAAAACTCTCACGGATGGGGACACGGCCCCAGTGAGCTTGGTGCAGAATCTTCGTATTAAATCAAGTGGTGCCATTTAAGGCAATATTGATTTATCACCATAAATGTGATTAAAAAGGGAAAATAAGCTGAGATTCTTAACAGCAAATACTAATGAGACTCCTAGTTATTCTCACCGATAATGGCTTGCAAAGCTACTGGACCCTTTAATCTTCTTTAAGTTGACAACTCTTTAAATTTCGTTTTCATTTAGCCCAAGAGGCTTTTAAAAACAAAAACAAAAATCAGCAAGGGGAAGGTGTCACTCTCAATGAGGCCTGGAAACTTGGTAGAAGAAACAAAAGCTAACAAGACAATTAAAGACTTTTTGTATTTCATTTTAAGATATGATTCAGAGGTGTTTACCTATAAGCCCATTGCTGGGTTATCATTCCATTATTTGGATAATACCACAACTATTCTGATCCTAGAAACAATGTTTGTTTGTTTCTTTAGAAAATGTACATACCCACCCATCTTAAATACATAACTCTGTCTGACAAAAAATCCGTAGAAAATCCATAGAAATAATGAAAAACGTAACCCATTAAAATAATTCAATGGAATAAAAAATGATAATTGAGGCTCTTCATAAAAACAGACATTGATAAATTGGGTTTCCTAAAATCCTGGCCCTACATCTGGGGGAAACAGCAGGAATCAGGACTAAGCCTGTCCCTAAATCAGCTTCGCAGGAAGTTGTTTCAGGCACTGTGGGAAGTTAAAAAGATGCAGCAGTGAAACTCCCCATCTTCCGTCACCCCAAAAATATCACACAATCACTGCCTTGGCTTACCTAATGGCCTCAACCTGAACAACCCTGGATCTTGACTAAGGGAAGTCTAATCATGCACAAGGAAACTTCTAGTTCAGGACCAATTGAGTTGGGTTGGGTTGGGTTGGGTTGAATTGAGTTGAGTTGAGTTGGCTTGAGTTGGGTTGGGTTGGGTTGAATTGAGCTGGGTTGGGTTGAGTTGAGAAATAACAATCTCTTATTATTTCTCCTGGCAAGTGCTATTTTCTCAGAGGCTATATATATAATATTTGTAATTTTTTTCCATGGTTTTTTATCTTGTTTTTTAGTAGTGTTAGCAGACCAGGGAATACATATTTGAGATGAGCAGCCATACAAATGGGCTAAATGAACAAACAACTAAATATTGCACCATACAGAAATCAGGAGGAAAATGTGAGAGTTTTTCTCACGTTCCTCCAAGCTCAGCAGCATCATTTTGCACACCAAAGCTCAAGTTGCTTTGCCCAGGGTGAATGCACCCAAGTCAGTTTGGCCTTTGTTGGCCCTCTCCAGAGCACTGCTGCTGAGAGAATTGCATTGCCAGAAGAAACGGAGTTGAAGGCCTCTTTCTTTAGTGAGGTTTGGAATTATGATTCTTGAAAAACAAAAAAAGCTTTTCTCCAATGAGAGAGTGGCAGACTCTCATTAACTCCCACTGCCCTCCAAAAATGATAATTGCACAGCAATTAAAAACAAGTCTTATCGATTAGTTATACCTGAATCATGCATCCAAGAGACTAAAGGAAATCAATGCATAATTTGATTTCTTAATTTCTTTGCAGTCCAATTCGAGGCACAGAAATGAGATGGTCTCATAGAACAGACTGCATCATTAGCAGGAAAAAACTCACTGCTCCATAAGTTTCCCATTTTTTGGCAATTAAAAGAAATGGTAATAAAATGAAAGCATTGGGACAAAAGTTGGCAAAGAGCATGGATCTCTTCCCCCACTGCCCACACTATAAGATTTTCAACATTCTTCTGCTTTTTCTGGATGGTGTCTGAAGTCATCCTTGTCTGGTTAACCCTCCACATTATTCTCTCTACAGGATACACTTTTCTTCTGAGGGGAGGCCGCCTGTCAGGCCTGCAGCATCTTTTCCTTTGGATCTTTGGCCTGCCACACTTCCTATTATTCTACTATGCATTTTCTATTGTGGGAAAATTGGGGGGGGGGGGTGTTGTATGGAGTTAGATGATATGTAGCCATAACCAAATTCTTTCTAGAAAGCCAAGGTCATCCTTTGTCTTTGCACCTCTGCACCTGACCGGAACTGGATGGGTGAAAGCTGCCAGCATGGCAGTAGGAGATTGGACCATGTGATGGACTTGTGGGTGTGGGGGCAGGATCTTGAAGTTTCAACTGGGTAGGGAAAACCGGGAAGTTTTCAGATTCAGGTTTTCCCAGATGTGCCAACATGGCTCTCTTAATAAAGTAGAACTTTGAGCAATACTTTGCCTTGGACTCTGATTTAATTTTGGATGCTATTTGGAACCTCGATGGTGCTTTTCTCAAAACAATAGAGCTGAAAAATCAGCTTCTCAAGGCAGAGCCGACAACTTCGCCCTTGCTATGGTGTCTCTTGCGTTGTCACACCATCACCCGGCTAATTTAATTTGATGGCATTTGCATTTATATTATTTCATCACCGCGCTGGAATTGGAGTGGGCTTTTCGTGCTTTGCTCCCAAGCAATGTTTAGGAGATTAGGTTGTACAGAACCAACGGTCATTACAAGCCAGCAATTATTCCCTCAGTTGTCACTGAAATATAATTGATTCCAACAGCTAGCAACTTCCTCGGTCAGGGGGCAGGCGAGAATGCAAAAATAGGCACCCTGTTTGTAGATGTTGTGGGAAAATATATGTGCACTTGATGAATTGGAACCAGCTGAGCAGCCGATCAAACCTGACTGGGTAGGAAGTTCACTATTGAAGTGGAGGAGATGTCTTTGGAGATCCCCAAATTTGGAGAAAATCTATGCAAGGTATTTTTTAAAAAAATAATTAAATTTATATGCTGCCCATCTCACCGATAAAGCAACTCTGGGCAGGTAGTAGGCCCAGAAAGCATAGCATCACTTATTTCCAAGCTAGTCCTACCGATCTATCAACCGCTCTTCTCAAAAAGTTGGGAAAGAAAGAGGCCTTCAGAGATTCTCCGAAGAAGAAGAAGAAGATGGCAGGGACTTTTTCACGGACGTGGTATGGAGTCCTTGCATGACTAAGAGTTTAGAGTGGCCAAAATTCCATGGAGTTTGACTGGTCAAAGTGGAGCAGTGGAAGGAAGGAAGAGTCAGACATTCCAATGCTCTACCAGAAAGAAGCTTCATGGATCAAATCAAGCCATGCCAAATTCTTGGATGGTCTACTCTAGCAGATGCCGAAGATAATTGCGGTGGAGAAGCTACCTAAGCCAGGGTTGTCCAACCTTGGTGACTTTAAGATCAGTGGACTTCAACTCCCAGAATTCTGGGTGTTAAATTCCAAAGGTCTCAAAGTTGCTACGGTTGAACACTCCTGTTTTAAGCTTTGCAACTTTTGCGGTCATAAAAGCCGTCAATAATTGAAGGAAAGAAATCAGAGGTTGAGGTCTCCTTAACAGGAAATTAATTTCAAGGTGGTTTGCCCTTCTTTGATCTCTGAAAAAGCTCTTGATTTTATATTTCTTTATCTACCTCCACTCCCCCGACTTGATGACAAAGGTAACCTTGTTATCGGGATTTTATAAAAAAAATTGTTCAGACAGCCTGAACCAGTCGACACGGAGTGCATACCAATGAGGAACGATGGGGATGGATTCCCAGATTCCCTGGCCTTATCGGAGAAGCCATGCAGAGAGAGCAGGAATTAAAGCAGCCCACCGTAGGGGCCAAGAAGGGCCGTTGCCCCCTTCCTATTCAGCAGGGGAAATGTGTATCTGCTTGGCAGATTCCTTCACACCTCAAAATATTTTTGCTTTGGTGATTTGGGGGAGAGGGGAGATGTTCTGTTTAAGCCTAAATCGTTTGCCACCGAGATTCCCTTTGTCATAAAAAGAAGACCACGGCAGCTTATCTAGAGCCGTACGATGAAAGGAGACAGGTTGCTTCTGATGGCATTGCATTATTGCATTGGTCCAAGGTAAATCAGTAAGATTTTGGAAAAGATGCAGATCCCTTCGGGGTTTGGGAAATGATCGCTGTGGTTCTGGGAGCAAATTGCTGCTTTTCATGCTTCCCTGATTCCAGATCCATGAAATGTTGATTCCCTTCATCTCCCTGGATCTAGTACCAGGGCAGGAGAAGAGGCAACAGGTGGAAACTAATCAAGGAGAGAAGCAACCTAGAACTAAGGAGAAATTTCCTGACAGTGAGAACAATGAACCAGTGGAACAACTGGCCACCAGAAACTGCAAATTCTCCAACACTGGAAGTTTTTAAGAAGAGATTGGATAGGTATTTGTCTGAAGTGGTGTAGGGTTTCCAGTCCCAATTGTAGTCATGTCTAGAAGTCCCTGCCTAGTACGTTGTGTAGGGGACACACGAACGAGAGAGAGACACCAGCTCCTGCTTCTCCAGCATTTTGAGGTGTAAAATGGTTTCAGTCTCATTTTGCCATTTTTAGAGAAAGTCTTGCAAGAGTCTATGCCAGCTTCCCTTTTAGCTCAGCTCTTTTCTTAGCTGGCTTCTCCCCCAGCAACTGCTGATGTTTCTACTTTGAGGCACATTCCGCATCCAATCAGCACTGAGGCTGTATTTTTTATTGCATCTCTTCCCATCGAGACTATTCAACTCCTAAAATAAAGATTTCACATGTGCAACTGGAAAACTAAGAGCCAAACCTGAATAAAAGATTGCCAGGGTTCCAAAAAACACCCCCAACGAAATTAAACTCCAAGGCTTGTGTTTCCTCAAAGTCCCACTTTATTAGAGATGTCATGTTGGCACATCTGGGAAAACCCGAATCTGAAAGCTTCCCGGTTTTCCCACCCAGTTGAAAGTTCAAGATCCCGCTCCCCAACACCCCCAAGTTCATCACATGGTCCAATCTTCCACTGCCACGAAGACAGATTCCACCCATCCAGTTCCGGCCAGGTGCAGAGACAAAGATGACCTTGACTTTCTAAGAAGAATGTTATTATGGCTACATATCACCTAACTCTGTATAATCCCCCCCTCCCATTTTCCCACAATAGAAAATGACTAGTAGAAAGTGAGGCGGGCCTGAAGTCCAAAAAGAAAAGGTGGCTTGCAGGCATGACGAAGGTGGCATTCCCCCACCACCACCACCAAACTCAGTGACAGTTTTCCTTCTTGTTAAACCAACAAGAGGGCCTCTGTGCCATTTCCAGTCAGCCATTGTGGAGACAGCAATGAAAAATGATAGCTGTAGCGAACTGTCCTGTCCTGTCCCCATGAAATCGGATCTTTTTTTGTAAAATAAAATAAAATAAAATATTGGTTCTGCAGATCTTATTATATATGACATCCCAATTTGCACAGAGGAGTGAAGCTGCTTGATCTCAACTCTACGTAGCAAACATACCAATTCTCAGTCAAGACGACACTGCTTTTCTTACCAGCTGCAAGCTTATCCTTGATTTTTGCAAGCAGAGAAGAAATAGACTGCAAGTACAGAGGCGGTTGTCATGCCTGCAAACCATCTTTTCTTTTGGGACTTCAGGCCAGCCACACTCTCTATCACAGGAAACTGGGAGGGGGGATTATGTGAAGTTGGGTAATGTGTAGCCATAATAACATTCTTCTTAGAAAGTCAAGGTCATCTTTGTCTCTGCACCTGGCCGGAACTGGATGGGAAGAATCTGTCTTCATGGCACTGGAAGATTGGGCGGGAAGCTTTCAGATTCAGGTTTTCCCAGATGTGCCAACATGGCTGTCTTAATAATTTGGAACTTTGAGGAATCCTTTGCCTCGGACTCCGATTTTATTTCAGATGCTATTTGGAACCCTGACAGTAACCCAAATCTACCTTAAAATACTTCACCAGCTACCCCGAATCTCGGGGCGCTGTCCGGGATCCTGAACCCCAGCGTGACAGCAGTTATAGATTGGGAAAAAAATACCCACTCACTCTCTCAACCAATCCCACTTTTTTCCTAGTTGTATTGGTTACCATTTAATACACTGCTATTGGACAAAGTCAGTAGACTACAGGCCCTTAAGTTATCTCTGCAGGAAAGAGCCATTATCGTCAGACCACACATAGATTTTAATGGAATCCCAGCAAATAAAAGGGATACCAGAGGAAATCCAATGGGCCTTTAGCTGAGAAGGAGGAGAGGTTTGCAGAAGGGAATACTGTTTTGTCACTCCTAAGGGACGATTCCCATGTCTCATCTCTGGCAAGAAAATGTATGAACCCGGGAACCCATGGGGCACACCACTCACCACCAATGGGAGCTGAATTTCCACGCCGACTAAGCACTGGAGGAAAGGGCACACCGTTTCTCGCCCAAAGAGAAGTTGAAGTCAAAAATTATGAGCAACAGCAATCCAGTGCTTTGCTGGAAATTGGGTCCACCTGCCCACAGAAACAAGGTCAAAGGTAAGTAGGATGAGTAAGGTGACTTCTGGAAGTCTTTTTGTTTTCGAGAATGTGCCTCTGAGATGTTTTCAAATTCCCAAATAGCTTTTGATTTATTCAAGCGTCCTGGAACTTCTTGAACTTGGGAAGCGACATTTGTAGAACAATGTAGAGTGAGAAGAAACGGACCTTCTGTTCCTATCTCATAAATGGGGATCTTCAATCAAGAGAGGGTTAGAAAGAGGTTCAAAGACATCTTTGAAGGGACCACCTGAATGTATCTAGCTTCCAAGATTCCATAACCTAACCTTGTTTCCTTATAATTAATCTGACTAACAAGACTTTGGGAGGTCTCAAGAACTAAGTTAAGGACAGGTCATCATGGAGAAAATCTATAAATGTGGCCACTAAGAGTTGACACTGACTTGATGGCACATAATCAACCAATTACTTAATCCAAGCATTCTTTGGCGATCATTAGGGGTTTATCAGGAGATGGCTCACCACTGCTCTCTTGGTCAGCTGGCTCTCAAGATCTTCCATAAATGATGGTTTATTACTTTCTAGATAATCACAGCTGCTGTAGGCCATACTGAGCTAGAGAACTGAATGGTTGAACTCAAGGTTGAAAAAAACCAAATACTTAACAATCAGGACAGGTCAATATCAAAGTCAGGAATACAGAGAGGCATTGAGCCTGTCAACTCTCTCAACCCATGTTCCCAAAATTTCTTCCTCTACGATTATACAATTTAATATATGACAGCTCTGAGATGACTAGATGTCCTTCCAAAATTATTCATGGAAAAGGATCATGTGTAATTGGTAGATCTCCAATTCAATCCAATCAAAGCAAATCCACCTTGAGACACGAGCCGGTTAGCATTAGAAGATAATAAAACCATCTGGGAAATATCTGTAAAAGATACCAGGGAGGGAAGACATTAATAATACACAAGGGGTCATTTAAATAAAGGCCTTCTCCAAAATGTTTTTCCTTTGAAGACTGGCTGTTATTTGGAGACAATAAGCAGATTTTTTAATGTGGTTTGCGGCATATTGTGTTGCCTTTTGTAGAGTTGCTTTATAAATAGATTAATGTGCCAGGTGGGCACATGAGAAATCAGCTTTAAAAGATTGTACACAGAGTTTTCCAAAAGCTGTATTGCCATGCACCCACAGACCTTTCCAATTATTACACCTGGCTGGAAGATAAAACCACCCGTCAATCATTTCAGCAGATATTCAGGGGAGCTTTCCCTCCCCCTCCTCAAAATGTCAGCAACATCTTTTATTATTATTAGCCCTACTCCTTCGGTGCCAAGAGAACTATATTTTCAATTTAATCTCCCTCCATGTCATGAAGGATATTAAAGCTAAACAGGGGACTTGACTTACAGCCGTTTTCCCTTTCGGTCTGGAGCTAAAACATCACCATTGGCAGAAATCTCCTTCAGGTAGTTCCCAGACATGAGGATGGATTAGGTAAAAGCAGAGCAGGAAATCAGAGGTTACCACCACCTACCTGGTTTTTATACCTTCAAGGGGCTTATGGGTAAAGGAACCCACTCTCATGCGGTGGGCTCTCTCCTGAGGACCTTCTTCTGGAGAGAAGCTCCACACTCTGACTTGGAGTGGACAATCTTTGAAAGACTGGGAACAGCAACATAGCCTCCTGATCTTCTGGAGGACATCAGGAGACCATCTAAGCATGTCTTCAGAAGGAGCTGACTCTGCTTCTTAGCTTTTTTGGTAGGATTCAGGGTCAGAAGCTGAACTGGAGAACTTCCAGAGGGAGGCAAACTGCTCTGATTCCCATCTTCACCATCCCCCAAAGTTTAAGAAATAAATCAAAAATAGGTGTCAATTCTACCACCTTGTGACTCTGTTTTGGTGGCATGAGCTTGGACATATCTCCATGCTTTCCCCATGCCTGTCCCACAGCACTTTTTCTTCTGCTGAGGGGTCACTCCTTAGGACTAGGCGGACAAGACAATGGGGTCAGTATTTCTCCTACCAAGCCATTGATTGATGGACTATCGGGCGTACAAGCAAGCATCATCCCGACATCCCACTTAATTCTTTCTCTTCCTAACAAGCTGAATGCTGGTAGCTACTGATATTAAATCACACAGCAAGATTAAATGAACAAACGATGTCTAGGAAAAACAAGAAAGCAGCACCAGAGGAAAAACACATGTTGACTGGCTGTGCAGAAACATAAGAGTTTTAATTAAGAGGCGATCAATGAAGCAACGGGCAACGCTCAGCATGGAACAGGAAGAGACGGAAGCTTGTTTGGTTAAAATGTAACGTTAATGAATAAGAACGTAAGACTTTGCTGGACACTGGTGCTCCTTACAAGAGAATGCACCTAGTTGAATATCCCTCGTATAGGAATAGACTAGAGAATATTTTCCTGAAGTATCACTCCTGGCATGCCTGGCCAATGTGAGTGGTTGATGGGAATTGGGATTCAGAAATATCCAAAAGCCCATGTTCCCCATCCCTGCCATTACCTCTACATTGGGAACGTCTTGCCCATTAAATACAGTAAATGGTTCACTTGGGCTTTGACGGAGAAAATATCTCAAGATGTGAAGCTCCTCAACTGTTATCTTGGTCCTTCCTCCAGTGCCAATAAATTGGTTATGAAGGTCCAAGGCAGAATGAATTTGACATTAACAGAGTTGGAAGGGTCCAACCCCCCGAAGCTGAGAACTCTTGCAAAAAAATTGCTGCCCCCCCCTCCTTTGGAAATCAAAAGGTGCTTTACTGAAGTGCACATCTTTGAATTTCCTCGTCTGAACACTTCCTATAAGCTTGATTGGCATCTCTCCTGGAAATCAGGCACCCGAGGGCAGAAATAGCATCCGGCAAGAACTGGCGGTTTCCCGGAATGTGTGGGAAGGATAAAAACCCTGGAGAAGCAACCAGTGAGGACGTGCAAAATAGAAGCAATCTGTGGAGGCTGTTGCAATGATGGATAGAGCTGCGAAGAACGTTCCTTCAAAATGATGAGCGGGACAGATGGTGGAAGCTCAGAGAACGCCAAGAGGGAGGAGGGAGCCCAACACCTCGATATTTCAAAAGAAAAAGGACACAGAACCTCCTTGGGAGAAGGCCCCTTGGATTTCTCTAGGCCGGGGGTGGGGGTGGGGATGGGGGGGAAACCACGACCCTTGTATGACTTGTGGACTTCAACTCCCAGAATTCCTGAGCCAGCGTAGGAATAAAGCAAAGGACCTTGATAACAATGTTTTACTTATTTATCAGACTTGTAGGCTGGTCCTCTCGCCAAAGGCGACTCTAAGCGGCTTGTGGACATTGAATAAATGCAGTACAAAAGATGAAAAGCAATAAGTAGACCTCCAATTTTGAAATTCAATTAAAATAAAACTAAGGAAGGAGGGGCGAGAGCAGCGTGGGCACTGGGAGGAGGTGGGCACTCCATTAGCCCCCTTCCCAATGTGTTCTATCCCACACGGGTAGCCCTTAGGACCACAATAGGAATCAGATCCACCATCTCCTTTGGCCACCGTTGGTTTCTCTAGTCTAGTCAATCTATTGCCTTTTTTTGTTTTTTGTTTTGCTTTTCAAACAATCCCCCAGAATCTGCCTTCCTTTAACCGCAATCTGTTTTTTTTGTGTTCTGCAATACAACAATTTCCCCACCCCCCCTCGACAGAACAGTCTTTTAATTTCTCCCAGTATATTTTTTCACTGGCCAAGTTCTTTTTCCTTAATGGTAACATGTTATTGCTTCCCTTTTTAAAAGGCATTTTATTAGGCCTTTTGTTGTCCTTCTGTGCCAACCCAAGGACTGTAGCTGAAGAGCATCTAATAACTGGTTTCATGTAAAACAAAAAACAACAACATGTGCCATGCTGAATTCTTTGGGTGAACTGCAGGGAGGATGAGCTACAGAAAGCCATGTCTGCAGATGAATGCAAGATGACAAATCTATGGAACAAATTAGCATGAAGTTGAGGCAGAAATGAGGTGGCCTCGTATCTCCCAAAACACATGTGGAACATCTGATTCTCAGTTCACACTCCATCTCACAGCACGGATGAGTCTCAGCTCTGTCACCCCAACAGTTGCTTTGTAGTGGACTTTAGGAATCCAAAACACCACCTTTATCTATTTCCTGAATGGATCTAAGGTGGAGAATCTGGACCATATGTTAAGCAGCAATTCAGAAGATACCAGAATCTAGGCAACTAAATTCAGTGCTAAATTGGCACCAGATAAGGAGCAACGGAATTCAAACAAGGGCTGCACTGAGGCCATTTGCAGCCATGTAAGGACTCTAGGCTAATGACTTGTTTAACTCCACCCTCCCTCTCTGCCTCTTCTTCTCCTACATCGGGACCCAACAAGGTTGCTTCCCCCCAATTAATCTACAGTGAAAAGGAAACTCCAACCAGCTGGAAAATCAATCCAGGACACACAACCTAATAACAACAGTGAGACTGAACCAAATGATTCCTGCATTTGAAAGTCACCCTTCTTCTCTTTTCTTCTCATGAGGAAGGGGCTTCTTAACCAGTTGTCCTTCTCTGAGATACGCTGAGATCTCTCTGCTCTGCCAGACACCAACGTTGCTCTTTGGAAAATTGCCAAACGCAACGGGGCAGCTCTGCCAAGGTGAGATTCTCCTGTGTGTGTGTTGGCACACTAAAGTGAGAAGAAGGAATCCAAGGTTTCCAGAAGAAGTCATGGCATTACATTGTCATTCAAACAAGCTGGGGGTGCACACGCTTTCTTCCGCTGCCTGCTGCTTTCCATGGAAACCATTTTAAAAAAAACCACAGAAAGATAGAAGCTGCCGTAAAAAAGGGGGTGGAGGAATAAGAAAGCCTCTAAGAAAACCTTTTGGGAGTTTCCAAGTTCAAGTCCCACTGCTTTCCCTTCCGTAGAGGGAGCTTCTGTTAAGATTTCCAACTAAACCTTTCTTGGTTGACCCTTTTTGCAATGTTTGATTTTGGGGATACTGAATGAATCACTTTCTCTCCCCACTGCTGAGTCCTTGGAAGTGTTGGGCTCTGATGTATCCATCACGGCCTTTCCCGGTAGGATGGTTAAGGGATATTTGCACCCTCCAACTCATATACTGAAAGCTCCTCTTAATGAGGGCAGAAAGAACGTAAAAATTGAGACGCCCTAATCAAAGAACCAGAGATCAAAAGCAATCTGTCTCTGCCAAGCAGGAGAAAATATCTCCAGAAGGTACCCTGGTTTAGTTACTAGAAATAGGATGGAGCATCAGAGAAAGAGACAAAATGTTGTCATCTTTGCCTCCCACAAATTAAAACACTTTTAACCTCAGAATTAAAAGAAGATAGAGCCTGAAAGCGCTACCTTACACTCTCTGCCTCCTTGACTTGGTTTCCCAATCTTCAAATGGGACATGTGTTGTTTGAGAGATGAAGAAAACTTTTCGGGCACCAAACCGGTAGTAATGCCAGCAGGAACCCACCCGTCAACAGTTCAGCGGTTCGAATCCCTACCGCCGTGTAACAAAGTGAGCTCCTGTTACTTGTCCCAGCTTCTGCCAACCTAGCAGTTCAAAAGCACATCAAAAATGCAAGGAGAAAAATAGGAACCACTTTGGTGGGAAAGTCGCAGCGTTCCGTGCGCCTTCGGCATTGAGTCATGCTGGCCACATGACCACGGAGACGTCTTTGGAGGGCGCTGGCTCTTTGGCTTTGAAATGGAGATGAGCCCAACCCCTAGGGAATGACTAGCACATATGTGCAAGGGGAACCTCTACCTTTACCTTAATTTAAACGGAAGCATCGCTTTGAAGAGCTTCAACAGAGCCACTCAGGCTGAATGCCTAATCATTTATACAACCAAATAAATGGGAATGTATTTGCAGATTAGCGCAACGTGTCCAAACTTCCAACTTTAGCTCAAATAACACAACATCGTGTCAGGGTAAAGAACCTGAAATGACTCAGCTTCGGAAAGGTGCAAATTCACACCCTCAGCAGAGGAATGTTTTGGGTCCCTTCTCTTTAGCACGTCTTCGCAGGAACGATTTGTAAGGATAAACAGATCTTTACATAGCCTTGTTTTGGGAAAAACGGATTGAAGGCGAGCGTTGGTTCCTTAATAGTTGAAGAGGAGGATGGGGAAAAGGAAGTCCTGCAAGTGGGCAATCCATGGAATCCTAGGGCTGGGAGGAACATTAGAGGTCTTCTAGTCCAACCCCCTGCCCAAGCCAGGAGTCCTTACTCCACCTGGACAAATGGTTGCCCAATCTTTTCAGAATATGTTGGACTTAAAGTCTAATACATGTTGGACTTGGCATCAAATTTTGTAGTGTACAAAGTCCTCTTGTTTCCCACCATCCTAGACCAGGATTTCTCAACTTCAGCAACATTAAGATATGTGGACTTCAAATCCCAGAATTCTGGGAGCTGAAGTCCACCCATTTTAAAATATCTGAGATTTTGAAACATTGTTCTAGACCAGGGGTCAGCAACCTGCGGCTCTGGAGCCACATGTGGCTCTTTCATCCCTCTGCTGCATCTCCCTGTCATTGGTTGGCTCCACCATGGGTAGGGTAACAAGGCTTTTGGTTAGGACAGGAAAAAGGATGCCAAGCTAGGAGGAGACTCTATGGCGGGGGGAACCAGGCTTCTGGTTGGCTCCAGAATTAACAGGGGGCTTCCGGTTAGGACCTTTGTGGCTCTTTGAGGGTTTACGGTTGCCAACCCATTTGTCTTGACCTGGTTCCGTTTCCATCCTTCTTACTAGTGGTGGGAGCAGAGTAACCACTTGGATTTCCCATATACAACTCTGAAAGATCAATTAATGCCAGGCATCGAGTTCAACCATCCAACAAGCCTTCAACAACGTTCCAAATCATTAGAGAAATTTCTAATTGGCTGCTGCGGAGGGAATATCCATGCGGTTACAGCAAATCGGTTCCGGTACAACTCCGGGAAAGATGCTGACTTTCTTGAACTGTTTGGCCCATGGCAAGAAGTATCAGCAAAACCAAAAAGGGGAAAATAAACAAAAATAAAGAAATGAAATAAATCAAATGTTAGGGCGGTTTATTGCAGGAAGCTCTCGCCTGTGTTGAGGTTCCTCAAAGCTCACTTCGTTTCTACCCCAACCGCATTCGAAGATTTTTCTAAAGTGCAATCAATACTCAGCATTAGCCAGCTGAAGAGCAGCTGCCAATTCTAAATAGGATCAAAAGCCATCACCTTACTAGACTTCCATCAGATTCAACAGATCATATCAGACGAGACTTAAATAAGCGAGGGAAGGTTTAAGAGTCCGATCCTGTCCATTCACATTAAGAACAGAAGTCCTTAATGGGAATGATAGCAAGTGTTCCAATACTTGAGTGGCTCCTACAAAGGTGAGGGGGTCACCTTATTTTCCAAAGCACCTGAAGGCAGGACAAGAAACCATGGATGGAAACTAAACAAGGAGAGAAGCAACTTAGAAGTAAGAAGAAATTTCCCAATGGTGAGAGCAATCAAATTCAAGATGCTAGTCAGATGAAACACAGATGCTACAACACTTCACAAGGAGTCCCTTTTTTCTTTCCCAGAATCACCCCCTCCCACAAGGACTGGCAGAAACCCCTGAAGCGACACCAGAGGTGGGTTCCTACCGGTTCGGACCGGTTCGGCTGAGTAGGTATTAACGTGGCCTGCCATGCTCCCGGCCTGGTTCTATCGGCGGTGGTGCCATCTTGATTTTCGATTCTGCGCATGAGCAGAAGAATCTTCATTGCAGAAATTTATTTTTCCCCCTTTTCTAACATTGTGTCATGCACACATCTTCTTAGGTGCACAATGTGCATGCGCTTAGAGCAAAGAATTTTGCACGACAAACAGGCAGTAATGCTGGCAGCAGCACACCCCTGAGAGACACCCCTAAACTGGGGGGGGGGAGGTGTTTCTCCCAGCCACCTATCAACCCTCACTCCCCTGCTGCAAACATCCCTTTCCCTCCCTCCCTCCCTCCTCTCATCTTGCGGTACAAGGACCTGCAAATACAGGAGAAGGTCTTCGCTGCCTCCCCCAAAGTGGGGGCATCACAAACCTGGGCTGCCCACTTTTGAGATGGTGGCGTGAAGCAGAGGCTGGTCTCTTTCGGAGGGCAAGACCAGGCAGGAGCCCACTTCCAGCAGAGATGCAGCAAAGGGAGGGTTAAACGTCCATTTCAGCAGCCACCCCAGCGTGCTGCCTTGTTGTCTTGCAGAAGTATCTGGAAGCTAAATTCGGAGAGCCGGAGATGCTTTCTGAATGAATAAGCGGCTCTCCGATCTGCCAAGAGCTTGTCCAGCCAACGGTGGAAGGGCTGCATTGGCAGGCAGCAAAGCGTTTTCCAGCAAAGATGGCCTGAGAGGGGCTGGGGGAAGAAAACTCCAAGTTTCTGCCATGATTTGGAAGAGAGAGAGAGAGAAAGAGAGAGAGAGAATGGAGCCTGGAGGACTGGGAATCGTCCAGCGTGACTAGAGTTTCAAGAAAGAGAAGATTGCAAGAAAAATGAGGGTTTTTGACCAGAGAGAGAGGAGGGGGATTAGAGAGCCTGCCTGCAAACCACAGCTGTCCCTGCAGATGGCCTAGGACTGGCCATTAACCTGGAGAAGCTGCAACTGTTTGATGGACCACCATCTCACAGATTACAGATTGACTACCTAGCTCCTTAAAAAAATCTGGACTTCAACTTCCAGAATTCCCCAGCCAGCATATTCTCAAAGTACATTAAACAGGTTGTAGAATATGATCATCAGTAGAGGGAAAGATGGAATAGACCAGTTTGTATGTGTACTTTTGGTTTTTCTTACCTATGTGTAGGACTTCACTTCTCTCTACATTGAATTCATTTTGTTAGATACGGGCCAGTGTTCAAGTCTGTCAAGATCCATCTGGATCTTGAGCTTATCTAAAAAGTTTTGATCTCCAACACCTCCCCGATTTGCACTAAAGCTTCATCAACCCACGCCCTGTGACTGCTTCCTCCATCTTTCTTCATCCAACTTCACAATGCAACACACCAACACTTCACAACACACCCTTGCCCAAGATGGGGCCACCCATTTCGGCTCAGCCAATGTTGTAGCCTCCCCCCCTCCCCCGGCGCCTGAAGCTAATCTAGACAGATGTTATTTCTCTCGGGTCTTCTTCTTCTTCTTCTTCTTCTTCTTCTTCTTCTTCTTCTTCTTCTTCTTCTTCTTCTTCTTCTTCTTCTTCTTCTTCTTTCTGCTTTCTTCTACTGTTCTTTTTTATCTGATATTTGGAAGGAGCGGAAGATGCCAAAAAGGCTTCGAAACCAGCTTTAAAAAAATGCATCTCAGTACTGCAGAGTTACCTAAACATTTCCCTGGCTTTGGAGAAGCCGAATGAGAAGGTATTCCTATTGCAGAGAATCTAATTTGGAATACGGTGATCGATAAGTATAATGAAGCAAAGAAATAGCTTAATGCATCACTAAACACTCTGCATGCTGATAAAACTAATACTTATTCATTTGTTATCATTTTCACACGGATAGGAGTTCCCCAATTCTCTCAAGATCTCCCACAAATCTCTACTTTTATTACAAAGCAGAGGAGCCAGGAAACCTGGTTTCAGAAACCCAGATACTAAAGAGATGAAGACCAGTTAAAGCCATGGACGGCTTTTTATCCAAAACCAGCAAATAGCATTGAATGGAAGCAGATGAGTGCAAAATAACCACCCCATCCATATGATCCATGGTGACCCAGGTTGTCACTTCAGTGTAAACTCCAGAAGTTTCAACTGTCTGAGCCAAACAACCTGAAATTCACTCCTCCCTCAAACTAGTTTGCCATCTCCAACTGTGTAAGTAAGTACCAACCGGCAGAATTTAATCTGTATCACTCACAGGGCTGATTCCAGTAAGGAGAACAGAGCAAGTGCTGTTGTTTCCTTTGTAGACAAGTGTTTCCAAGTTTTGTCAACTTGAAGATGTGTGAACTTCACCTCCCAGAATTCTCAAGGCAGCATTGCTCCTTCCCTACCTACCCATCTCCAAATATTCCGCAGGTAGTTCTTGACCTGCAACCAGTTTGTTGAATGAACCTATGTCCTGTATTCACATGTACAACCGTTGCACCAGCCTCGTGCTCACAATCCCACAACTTGGCAACCAGCTCTCATGTACAACTGGTTGCAGCATCTTTGAGTCATACAATTGCAAGCTGGCTCCCTGATTTGCAACCTTTTCTGCCAGTTCTGGCAAAAAGACGCCCATTGTGGGTGCTGGATTTGGTTCACGATCATCGCTATAAAAATTGTTGTAAAATCAGGTCCAGCTTGACCTATGATGGAAATTAGGCTCACGGAAATGTAGCCGTTAAGGACTACTGCTACTTCTATAGAACAAGAGAAAGGGAGCTGCACACAGACACATACACGCCACGCCTTCTGCAGCCCTCTTCCACCAGCCCTGAATGCATCATCTGTTATATTATTAGAGCCTGTTAAGATTTACAAGGAGCTGTTGCTCCAAAGCCCTTTGGGGGGGGGAACGGAGGGGTGGGCGGGCTGGGAAGGCGCTCCAATTTGTCATGCAAACGAGACTCCCTTGCCTGCAGATTGAAGTTCTTCATCATTTATTTTGGAAGGGGAGTTGTCAAGTCACCGCGACAAAGGAGATTTATCCCACACTGCTCTTGGGCAGAGCTTTCCCTTACCCTAAGATATATAACATCTCGGGGTCAAGAAATATCACGCACAGACACACATCCCAGCTGACCCCAAAGGCTATGAAACTGACAGAGGCTGTATATCTGCCTTGGAGCAATTCAGCTACTTAATGGCAGAGGGAAATCACAGATCTTCTGGTAGATCTAGGCCAGAGAAACAGTGTAGTGGAATATAGTCTGGATTCCCCAAAGAGAGGGAGGGGCTGCATCCCAGAGGGTCAAGAGACAGCAAAGGATCCCAGAGGGTGGGATTTCTTGGAGATGTTTCATGACCCAGCTAGGTCACCTCATCAGTACTAGAAAGGTGTGGGGATTGCAGAGTAGAGAAGGAGATGAAAAAGAGGAGGAGGAAGAGGAGATGACAGCAATCTCCTTGGTGCTCTCTTGAGCTTGATGGTTGTCTTGCAAATGTTTCATTACCAAACTAGGTAACATCACTGCTGATGCACTGATAATGTTACCTAGTTCAGTCATGAAACGTTTGCAAGAAAACCACCAAGCTCAGAGAGGACCAAGCAGCCCACAGTCCACCCCTGAGCAACAAAGGTTCTCTTCTATCATTTCTCAGAGCAAATACTTCATGAGGTTGCTTTGATTTAGTGAGATTTTTGCCTAGAGGTGAGGAACAATAAGGGAAACTGGTTAGAAGGAATTCTGCATGCTTTTCTTAGTTTGGGGGGGGGCTTGCATTCTTGAGCCATTCTGAACCCCTAGTTTGGGGTGTTTCCTTTGGCAACAAGACAGACTTTTGCTTTGCCCTGTCTTCTAAGATGGTTGGGGGTTTTGGGGGTAGGTTGGGCTGAAAGACTAGCCAAAACACCTGGCGCTTGCATGGCAAGACAGTTGGCTAGAACTTTAACTGCTACACCCTGCTGCCTTTGGACTCAACTCCAGCTCTATTCGGATTGATTAATTGATTGGAGTCATTTCAGAAGAGAAAGTGGACATTCAGCGCTGCCATTACACTGATGGTTCTCCCTCCCTTCTCCTGGCCAGTTGAGATTAAAAATTCCACACTCTGAAGAATTTGAATTGCCAGAGATGGTAGGAGAAAATTACTATTCAGCTCCGTGAGGGGGAAAAATAATAATAAAAGCTTAACGTTGGAAAGATGAGGATTTATAAAAAACTGTTCCCCAGTGACATCGTGCAAACGTTGCCTTGGCAGATTCTAAATCCTGCTGTCTAAGTAATCTCTCTAAACCTCCAAACCCAGCGGTGAAGGCACAGGCGATCCATCTTGCCCTAACGCTTTCTCTGAAACGATTTGATAAAGGGAGAAATCAGAGCACACACACACACACACGCACGCACACACACACACACAGAGGGTGGGGAGGCTGACTCCCTAAAAGCTGACTGTTGCTGGGGAAAGACAGGGAAGTGGCAGAGCTGACTGAGATCCTGGTTGGAGACATCTTCTGAATGGCTCTTACAGACAGAGGTCCACCATGGATTGGTTCCAGGAGGAGGCTACAACTCAAGCTACATGTCTTCATGCACCAGCTTCTAGGACATGCACAACGGGGTCCTGGGAAGAGGCCGAGAAGGTAAATGCTGCCATGTACCATTGGAAATGAGGTCATGATGCTTGGGAGGGCCTTCAGAGGTAGCTTCTGAGCCTTTGATCTTGCAACTCTACTCATGCCAGATGCCCCAGTTGTTAAGGGACCATGGAGTTCCACCATCTAAGAGTCCAGGGGGTTCCTCCACATTGTATTCTCTGGCCCTTCAATCCACATACCAAGAGGACTGGCTGCAGAACCAGGCTCTGGATCCGACACCATCTGGACAGCCGCTTCTCAAAGGCCTTTGAACCTCCTTACGCATCAGCAGCCACCAACCACTGGAGGCCACCTTCCCTGGGAGAGGATGTGAGCCCTGTGTGACCCCACAAATGCTCCTAGAACCCTCCTTTATTGTTGCAGGATATATAGGACACAGGATCTGAAAGTCTGGGAAATTTTCTCTCTGCCTCCTATGAGATGCAAGAGAATCAAGGCAAGGAATCCTGAGTTTCTTTCTTACTGTTTCCTCTATTTCAGGGCCAAGACGGGGTTGATGCAACATTCCTTCCTTCCTTCCTTCCTTCCTTCCTTCCTTCCTTCCTTCCTTCCTTCCTTCCTTCCTTCCCACTCTCTTCCCTCACATGTCTTCCTTCCTTCCATCATTTCTCCTTTCCTTCCTTCCTTTCTTGATTTATCCTTTACTCCTTCCCGCCCTTTCTTTCTAGGAAGCAATCACCCTGATCCAAGCAAATTATTCTGAGATTTTGCCATGTCGAATCACTTTGTTCATCCCAGGTCCTCCCCATTCACACAAACGGGTTGAGATGAGTTTTTCCTCCACTGCCAAAGAGGGGACTGGAGCATTGATGTTCTTCCCAGGAGTTAAATATTCGTAATAATGTTTTTGGGGTTGAAAACATTTCTAATTAGTTCAGCTGTTAGCAGATGGCTCCAGTTACATTGAACGGAGGGGGGGGGGGGCAGAAAAACGCTCATTGAAGACATTCTAATGGAGAGACCTATTTACTCTAATGCCAAAGTATTTTTAAAAACCCCAAACGAATGCATCGCTCCTTTTGACAAGTGCATAATAAAGCTTCATCAAAAGCAGATGATTTTTTTTTGTCTCATCCATATATCTCCTAGTAGAAATTGTAGTATTTATGTGAAATGGGGCTTAAGCTGCATATTTGAGAATCTAAACACAGCAAGCCTGTGAGTAACCAGGCATGGCATTGGTGGGTTTTTACATTCCCAACACAGCAGGCCTATTTCTTTTCGTTTTCTCTTTTAAAAACATGTTGTTTTAATAAAATCTGCATTTTTAAGAAAGAAAGGGCTGCAAAATCTGTTCTTACGTTATATACGCTACATACACATACAAACACACACCATGCATGAATTTGAAACCAAAGAACTGATTATTTTTGTACCAGGAAAACGGAAAATCACCAGCAGGAATCTCTCTCTTTCAAGCACTTTAGGGCACATTGAGTTTCTTTTGCTGTTTCCATCCGCAGCTATTTTGCTTTGATCTTTTTTCCCCCCCAAAAAGAGAAAAGCAGAAAGATTGGAGGGCTGGACAAAATGAGGGCTGCAAATGGTACAGGCAGCTCTTGTCTTACAGTCCTTTAGCAACCATTCCAAGTGACAAGGGCACTGGGGGAAAAAGGTTGCCCCTTGGCAAACCTCATTCTAAAGCAAGGGAAGGGGCACACAACCCTTTGATGAAAAGAGGGAATAAAGCGAAGCCCAAGGAAGAAGTAATTGAATTTGAATGAGGAACCTGTTTTTTTTGTCCCTGACCTGCAGATTTCCTTAATCGAATGTAAGGGACTAGAAACCCAGCCGGGGTGAAAGCCAAAGGTCTCATGGTGATGGGAAGCAGGTGCAAAGAGGAGACGTTGGCAAAAGACCCCTGGGGAAAGGAACAAAGCGCTTTCCGGTCATCTACACATGCACCATGGGGGGGGGGGTTCAATTGTTTTTTATTACCTGCTCTGTGGGCATGGCTCATTTTGTGGGTGTGGCCTATTTTGTGGGCACGGCTTGGCAGTCATGTGACTGGGTAGGCATGGGCAACTTGTAAAATGTGGTGAAACTCACTTAACAACGCTCTTGCTTAGCAACCAAACTTTTGGGCTCAATTGTGGTCATACGTTCTCTTTTTCTTTCTTTCTTTCTTTCTTTCTTTCTTTCTTTCTTTCTTTCGTTCTTTCTTTCGTCTCTCTCTCCCTTTTTCTTTCTCTTTCTCTTTCCTTCTTTCTCTTTCTCTTTCTTTCTTTGTCTCTCTCTTTCTCTCTCTCCCTCCCTCCCTTCCTTCCTTCCTTCCTTCCTTCCTTCCTTCCTTCCTTCCTTCCTTCCTCTCTCTCTCCCTCTCTCTCTCTCTCACACACACACAGACATGCCATCTCTGCCAGCCCGTCAGGCTTTGCCTCCCTTTTTTTCGCAGAGAGGAGGAGGCGTCTCTAAAGGCATTGTTGTGACTTCCCAAGTACAAACCTGACATCAATTCACTTATTTGACATTGAAGCCAAATATAAACCGAGCCCCTCCTAAAAGCTCCCATTGATTATCTGCCTGCTTTTAAGCGTTTGGGGGGGGGGAGATTGAATTACCTCCCACGCAAGATTCAATGCTTCCCCTCCACGCCCTCCCATATCCCACCCCCGACCGCTCAGGGCCTGTTCATTCTGCTGGCCAAACTGAAAGTGTGGGATATTTTATGGAGAAGAGACACCAGCGCACTGCATTGCATGCGAAGCCCCAGCTCTCCCTTCGAAATCAACCGGGAGCAGCAAATGGGAGAGACGTTGTTCCCCCTGGAACCTGCTGTGCAGCTGCTCCTCTCAGCAAACCGTCCTGGATAACAGGACAATATTCCGAGTTGGTGGATCTTAAGGTTATTTCCTTCCTTCCTTCCTTCCTTCCTTCCTTCCTTCCTTCCTTCCTTCCTTCCTTCATTCATTCATTCATTCTCTCTCATCTGTCTTCCTTCCTTTATCTTCCCTTCCTCCCTTTTTTCTCTCTATTTTCTTCCTTCCTTCCTCATCTGTCTTCCTTCCTCCCTCTCTCCCCCATCTTCCTGCCTTCCTTCCTTCTCCTTCGTCTGTCTTCCTTCCTTCCTCTCTCTCCCTTCCTTCCTCCCACCCTCCTTTCTTCCCTCCCTCCCTCCCTTCCTCATCCATCTTCCTTCCTCTCTCTCCCTTCCTCCCCTTTTTTTCTCTCTCCTCCCTCCCTCCCTTCTTTCCTCATCCGTCTTCCTTCCTTCCTCTCTCTCCCCACCTTCCTTCCTTCTAACATTTCACTATTATTCTATTGTCTACTTAATTGTTCCTTGCATTCTACTCTTTATACCAAATTAATAATAACTAGCTGTGTCTCTTCTCCAGCTTGGCTGTTCAGTTGCAACAGCTTTAGATCTTCCAGTTGGTTCAGCTGTAAACCCGCCAAGGTTCTTCCTTGGATGGCAGAGGATTTCATCAGCTCCCCGTTTCAGGAAAAGGCGGCCCCAACCCCAGGAGAAATTCTTGCTCGGTTTGCAAAAATCCCAGCTTGGATCCTGGAGTGGCGTTCCTTAAAACAGAGGTGTCCACTTGGCCCCTTTAAGACCTGGTTGATGGTTGGGGAATTCTGGGAGTTGAAGTCCACAAGTCTTCAAGTGGCCAAGGTTGGACACCCCCACTCAAAAAAACAGAGGACCACCTTGGTGTTCCACTGTCAGGGTGCTGCAGCCTCCCATTCAGTATTCAAAGGGTCTCACCTCCAAGTATAGACATGCAGGATTCTGCTGTTAAACAAATACAACATTGTCGGCTAATGACTAAATTTTGGGGAAGAAATAATGCCCTTCTTTTTCATTTTCTTCAGCCACTGAAGGTCATACGTGATGTCCTTGCAAAGAGTCACTTCCACCAACAACGACTCTAATTGTCCTGGCCATCCAACCCTCCTATCTTCAGAATTGCGCTGAAGCCTCAGCCTCTAAAACATGGATGGGAAGGGGCAAGCTAGCAAGATAATCAATGGGTCAACTAATGTGCCTTAATTGCAGGAAGCACATCTGCAACCCCCCACCCACCCTCCCACTAGCCGCTCTTCACATGACCAAGCAGCAAAAGAGAGCTTCAGCTTTGCTCTAACCTGATGCCCTTGAGGTTCTCCAGGAGATGGTCTTCTGCAGAGGGCACCAGGCTGTTGCATGACACGGAGGGAGAGGCTCAGGGCCTTGGGCGGATTCAAGTCACATCATTTCATGCTGTCCATCAAACGTCCTCTGATCTTTCAGAAGCGAATTTGACAGGGCATTCTTCTACATCAAAATGACAGGCCAGTTTGCATCCCAAGCATTGACCCAACGAAAAATAACCGCTTGATAGCTCAAACTAAAACAAAGCACAATCCCTTAACCAAACTGATAGTCCTCAACTTGCAACCTTTCATTCAAAGTTACAACGGCGTGGAAAAAAATGACTTACAACTAGTCCTCTCACTTACGACATTGACACCCCATGGCCACAATTCAAGTACTTGCATCGGGATGTATTTCTAGCATCCCAGCTTACATGACGGTCTTTTGCGATCTTCCAACAAGCACAGCTCATGAGAAAGCTGGATTCACTTAACAACCAGATGACTCACTTACACAATTGCAGGGGCTCCTTAACAACCACAGCCAAACCAGCTCTCAAACTGGCACAAGTCACTTAACAACGGAAGTGCCGGTTGCCTAATTGTGGTCGCAAGTGGTGGACGACCTGGCTACATTACTTGTCTGAGTAATTAATCCATGGCCCCGCCTCTCTCCTATGATGGACCAATCCACCCTCTTCACCTGCTCCTCGAATCTGTCAATCAATGGTACCTTCGGTTTGCCACTTAGCTGCATTTCAACCAAGTTTCTCTCTGTCTCTCTCTCTCTCTGTCTCTCTCTCTCTCTGTCTCTCTCTCTCTCTCTCTCTCTCTCTCTCTCTCTCTCTCCGTCTATGTATATTGCTCTGTCTCTGTCTTTCTCTCTCTCTGTGTCGCTCAGTCCTCTGTGTGTGTGTGTGTGTGTCTGTCTGTCTGTCTCTCTCTTTCTCTGTGTATCTCTCTGTGACTCTTTCTCTGTCTCTTTCTGTCTCTGTCTC
This sequence comes from Natrix helvetica, assembly GCF_964273705.1. Classification (NCBI taxonomy): domain Eukaryota; kingdom Metazoa; phylum Chordata; class Lepidosauria; order Squamata; family Natricidae; genus Natrix; species Natrix helvetica. The sequence continues at coordinate 19,937,261 of NC_138556.1, forward strand.
TTTCTGTCTCTGCCTCTGTGTATCTCTCCCCCCCCCCCCAACCGAGCTTTTGTACTAATGCTAGTGCAAGCATTGCCAAACCTGACCGCAGCCATCTCCGCCACTCTGGAAGAGTACCGTTTAATCACAACAACACCTTAATTGGAAAGGAGACATTTATTACTCCAGAAATTGAGCGCCAGGTAGATAATAAGGGGCCAAACCTCAGAATGCAAGCAACCTCTTTGTCCCCTGGAACCAGGTAACTGAAGGCTTGGTGGAAAGACTCAAATGGATGGAAAATAAAGCTTCTTTCGCCCGCTGGCTTCCTGTCTTTCTTTTGGAAAGAGCTCCGCTGGGCCCACAGGCAGCTCAGGCGCCTGGGGGGAGGGAGGGAAGAAGGCAGGGCCACGAGGGGCCATCCTGGGACTGCACTGGGACTGCACAAGATCTGCCTTTCTCTAGATTTATAGGGGCTGGTCTGTTCTTGGAAGGTGCCAAAGGAGTTTTCTGCAGCACGGAGATGTCTATAAGGCACTGTTTCTCAACCTTGGCCACTTTAAGAGGGGGGGACTTCAACTCCCAGAATTCCCCACTGGCTGGCTGGGGAATTCTGGGAGTTGAGGTCCTCCCCTCTTAAAGTGGCCAAGGTTGAGAAACAGTGCTTTAGAGCTGTATTGAGGCACGACATTTTTTAGTGTCATCAATGCTCAATGCAACTGTTGGCATAATCAACGCTTGAAAAGTGGGGAAGAAGACCCTTTAAGGCCCAGGGTTAAGAATGGAATTATATCGGACCAGATGATCCTCAAGCCAGCTGGGTCAAGAGAATTTCTCCTCCATTGCAAGCTGTTTTCAGGACCAGCCTGCCAGATTCTGCAACTCGTTTATCCCACCGGTCTTCCGTGAAGCTCCAGGAGACCCCACCCCCCATTTCCTTGCTCCCACAATAGCGTTAACAAAGGAAACACACCTGACACCTGGCCCCAATTAGGGTAGAAATGAGATCTGAACCCAGGTATTCACCGTCTTGGGTGAAGACGCTGGCATTAATGATAAAGCTGCTAGCAACTGCATTGCACACCAAATGTGGATTTTACCCTTATGGGTAACCATAATCCTTGATTGGGAAGATATTTTAATTCCAGGTAATCACGACCATAACTGAGCCCAAGATTTCTGTTGCTAAGCAAGGCAGTTGCTAAGAGAATTTTGCCCTATTTTTACGACCTTTATCACCACAATCGTTAAGTGAACCATTGCAGTGGTTAAGTTAGTCACCTGGCTGTAAAGAAGTCTGAATTTCGTCTGGGGACACTGCAGCAGTCCTAAGCACGAAAAACGGCCATCGGACTTTTTTTCTCAGTGCCGTCATAACTGTGAACGGTCACTAAAAAGAATTGTTATAAGTCAAGCACTACATTTATTTATTACATTTATTGGCTGCCCATTTCGTAAAGAAACGACTCTGGGCAGATTCCAGCATCATGGATCTGCAGAGAATTCAATCCAAAGGCAGTGCATTTTTCCTGGCAAGCAAGGCCCTTGGTTGCTAACCGCATTCTGAATGAATAAATAAAAGATCTCTTTTGCCATTTGATCTTGCAGGCTTTACCAAATCCATCCAGGGGGATGTAGGAGAGGAGGATCCCAAGGCCATCAGGATGACCCTATGGGAAAAGGGATCTAGTGGTGGGGGGCCAGCTGGATTTGGGACCTGGCCCTGCCAAGCATCCCATCTTGAGTTGTGCATGTATTTGGATGCAAAAGGAACACATACAGGGTTTGTTTTTTTTCACAAGCAATGCAACGATTATAATGCAAGTGTCACTCAGTACGTAAATGCAAGCAGCAGGATTATTTCCAAGTTGCAAATGCCAGAGGCTCTAAAACACTAAAGTGAAATACATTTATAAGCGCACAGCACGTTTTTGCCAGCCATTTAAGCCTTCCTACTGTTTTTCTCAATTTAGCATGAAGTGGAGAACCGGAGAGGGGAATCAATCCTGCTACACCCCCCCCCCCCACCCCCGGCCTGGATTGGGGAGAAGCATCATCCAGTCAGAACACACTTAGTGGGAAAGGGGAAGAGGGGGGGGAGAGTAGGAGAGAGGGAAGGAGAACCTCCCGGTTATAATTTGTCACACTGTTTACCCCACGAAAAAAAAAAAAACACCAAGCGGAGAATTTTTAATTGAGCCTTCCTCCCTACAGACCTCATTATGACGGGGAGGCAAAATCTCCATCAAAAGGCTGTGCTTTCAAGGCAGGGTCTTAAGAAATGAGGGGCGGGGGACAGGGGGGTTGTGTGGAAAGACAGGCAAAACTTGGGAGAAAAAAAAAGGGAGATGAAAGAGGGAAGGATCCTAGCATCTTAACGTCCTGGGATTTCCCCCCCCCCCCACCTTTAGCTTGTTCCAGAGCAAAACAAATGTGCACCCTCCCCCTTTTAATCCCCCCTCACCTCTGCAGAAGATGAGAAATAATGCCCCTCTGCCTCCCACCCTCCACCAATCCTGAGAAGGTTGGGAAACAGGTGGAAGGACAGCCCAATCCTTCTTGGTGGGTGTGCAGGGTGGTTTTTACACCTGGGGTGCATGATGTCTACCTCCAGGCCTTCTTAGGAGGAGACAGAGATAGAGAGAGGGTCTCCTAGGTTGCTGCCCCCAGCCCCAACCATATGCAGCCCCACAGATCTTTAGCCACCAGCAATCTCTGCCTCCCCCCAGCCCCAAACCAGCAGAACCTGCAAGAACCTCCCCCCCCCCCCCCCCGAGCCTGGGTGCAGCAGGAATGGCAGCTAGGACAGGTCAAACTGGAAGAAAACAAGGAGACTGCGGTGGTGGGAGGAAGGAAGCGGAGCGGGACCCCCATTATCCCCCCTCCCTCCCAGCGCTGAGCAGCCTGCAGCAACGGCCAGGCTCTCCATCTCTCTCTCTCCCTCCCAGCCTCGCCTTCTCGCTCCCGCCTGGCAATCCCACAATAGCGGGCATAGGAAGCGATGCCCGCCCGGTGCCAGGCGGAGAAAATCTCGCTCGCTCTCTGGGTTGCCTGGCAAAGCAGCCGTCTCTCCGGGCCCCGTTTAACGCCCTCCCGCCGCCGCCCGGCTTAGTCTGCTAGCCACGGGATGCGACCCCCAAGCTAAGCCAAGGAGCCCCTTCCTCACCCCGAGGCTCTCACCCTTCCGGGCAGGGCAGGAAAGGCAGAGGAAAGCGGCGCCCCCTCCCCAACCGCCCCGGGGTTTTCAGCGGCATTGTTCTCCCACCGAGCGGGGAAGGTCGCTTACGGCTGCCTATGCCAGACCCTCTCCTCACCCCAAGACCCCTGCCAAGTGCCCACCGGTTGCACTCACAGCTCCTGGGGACCCTCGGCTCTTTCCTGCTGCAAATCTCGAGGGGTCCCCTTCGCCAAGCTGCGAAGGGCCGGAGGGGCTATTCCGGGCTCTCTCGACCCCCCTCCAGCCGAGAGGAAGTGGGGGTGCAGGAGGGCCTCGAGCGCTGAGGATGCGACCCTCCTCCTCCCTGCCTCCAAGTACCAGAAGTTGTTTTTTTTAGGGGAGGGATCTTCCGACCGCGGGGGGGGGGGGAGCGAAGCCTGCACGGCTTAGCTCGGGGGTCCCTTGATGCGACAGGCGGGGCAGGGGGGGGCAGAGCAAGACCGCAGGTCTCTGGACCTCCCCCCCCCCGCTCCTTTTGCAAGAGGACCCCAGCCTCAAATGCAACCCCGGATCGCCCCTTACGCCCCCTCCCCCCTCTCTCTGGGGAGCCATAGGGAGGGGCGTCGAGGAGATGGGGAAGGGGCGCCAACCCTCCCCCATCCGCAGCTCCCTTCCCCACCCCATCCCTGCGATGCCGGGGGCTTTGTCTGCCGGTTCCCCCTTACCTGGGCGGGCGCGGCGGGATCTCGGAGCGGCTCCCTGGCAGGCGGCGATGGGGAAGGCAGAGCAGGGCGGAGGGGGGGGACACGCCGAGGCGGAGCGGCAGCAGCGACACCCCCGCTCTTTGTGCGGCGGCTCCGCGCACCGCGACGGCTGGTTAGCCCGGGAAGCTGAGTGCGCCAAGCGAGCGCCCCCCGCGCCCGGGAACCTGCATGGCTCGCCCAGCGCTGCCGGGGGGGGGGGGGGGACACGACTGATGGACTTGGGGGGTGGGATGCCTGGATGGCTCCCGATTGGCAGCTGGGGGAAGGACGGTCTCCTTCTGCCACTGGAGGGGGAGGAATTCAACGGTAGACTGCCTTGGCTTGGGGAGGCTCCCTCCCTGGAGGGGGAGCAAAACCCAGCCACCGAGGGGAGGGGTACAAAGGGTTTGAAAGGAGAAGGAAATACCCCCCCCCCAAACCCCATCCCGGCCCCGGGGTCGCTTTCCGAGGTGCTGAGTTGTTAGCTAGTCTCCTCCTCCTCCTCCTCCTCCTCCTCCTCCTCCTCCTCAGCTCCCTGGGGTCTCCTTCAAGGTCGGCACCTCCTGTATTTTGTCCCGCAGGGAACGGGGAGGAAACCTTGAACGAGGTTCCTTTGGGATGCTCGGAGCAGCCCCACTCTTGAGTCACTCCTGGTGACCCCCTCCCCTCTCCCCATTGGGCAGGGAGTCACTTCTCCTGATGCTGTTGGACTACAAATCCTAAGAGGCACAGCCAGGATGGGGAGAGTTCACACACACACAGACAGACAGACAGACAGACAGACACACACACACACACACACACACACACACCAGGGGCTCCCCTGCCAAGTCTAAAAATTAACCTTGGCAACTTTAAAGCCACATGGACTTCAATTCCCAGAATTCCCCAGCCAGCTTAGCGTTGAAGTCCACACCCCGACTGAGGAATTCTGGGAGCTGAAGTCCACCTTAAAAACCCCGGGTTAGGGAGGGGGAAAGTGCCTTAAACCATCTCTCTGGCCAACATTTAAATTCATCCCCCAGGTTTTAACACCCACAATGGAAATGACCACATTAAGACTCCTCAAGAGTATTGTGCTTCCATTTCAGGACAGGTCAGAATTTTCCTAATTATTTCCTCTTCTTGTGCAATTTCCCTGTTTTTCCAGTTTTGGGCAAAGACCATTTGCATAAATTGACATGGGAATTGAAGAATAAAGACGAATCAGAATATTATAAGATCTGGGACAAATTTTATTGATGATTGCAACAAAAAAGGAAAGACCCCAAATAAGCAATGACTAAGATTTATAGAATGGAGATTAGAATTACGTATGAAACTGTAACAGTGAAAATGTATAAGATAAAAACAAAGCAACATGGCTGGAGTTATGATATGTTTATATTTGTAAATAACTGAATAGACCAAATGTAAATAAGCATGGGGGTTAGAATGTATAACTTTATATCTTAGTAGGTATGACAAAGACTTTGCCAGGAGGGTTACCCTGTAGCCAATGTTTTAATTTATGTTCAATAAAAAACGTTATTTTAAAAAAAGAATATTATGCTTTATTTTTCAAGTCCTCTGGCTTGCAAAAAAAAAAAAAATGCAGTCCAGTTGAGAAGCCGGACCACTGGCCTTTCAGCGGATTCTGGCCTCATCCTGACCGTGAGGTGACCTCAGTGGACAGACATCCTTTGATAGCAAAAGGAGAGGGGGGGGGAGGAACCGAACCTTGCCACTTTGCCAATTACAACCTGCCAGGATCAGACATTTATTTATCAGCCAATAATTGCACTGGGAATTGCAGGCAACACCACCATCACCAGCAAAAGTAGATCCTGTTTGTTTCTGCCAGGTGCTCAGCCTTCCACCTACAGGCCTGGTAAATGTTTTTTTTTTAATAAGAGACACTGGTAGTCCTTTACTTACGATGATAACTGAGGCCAACATTTCCACAGCTAAGCAAGACAATTGTTGTTGTTTTTTTGTCCCATCTTATGGCAGTTCTTGCCAACCGTTGTTAAGGGAATCCGGTTTCCCCACTGACTTTGCTTGTCAGACGGTCGCTAAAGGGGGATCTCGTGACCCTCCAGAACACTGCGACGGTCATAAATAAGTTCTGAATTTTGATGACATGACCCCAAGGGAAATGCTGCAACGATTTGTATGTATAAAAAAATACATCATTTTTTAAAAAGGCCGTCGTAACTCCGAACGGCCACTAAATGAATAGTTGTAAGACCAGGGTTACCTCTGCAATATTTATTTAGATTGTTTGCAAGACAGAAAGGCCACCCGATAGCACAAGTCAAACCCCCAAGTCACAGAGAGCAGAATTTTTGTGGTTTCCCATGCTCTCTACGTAGAGGATGTTTGCAAGCACCCACAAAGGGGCTTGTTACACACGTGACCAAACTCTGTATGAAAAAGTTGTGTTATTTTTAGGCAGAAGGACAGGACTTGCTTGGCAGTCCCTTGAGGAGAGCAATGGATTAAATAATTCAGCCGAGCACGCAAAACACATTTTCTCTGGCACATTTTGGTCCAGTGGCCCGATTTGCGAAAACATCAGGAGGTGGGCAACTGACACACATATCCCCATCTTCACGGACAGAAGTTCGGCTGGTTGATCAAATCTATTTTTAAACCTCGTAGGAGCTTCTTAATTAAACGATGGTGACCTTTGAATTAGCGAGGACTTCCTCAACCAGACGCGAAGTTAGAATTTGCAACCGAAACCTATGATCTAGGCCACATATTAAATCAGTGATTTTCAGCCTTGGTAACAAGAAGAGGTGTGGACTTCAACTCCCAGAATTCCCACCCACACCTCTTCTTGTTACCAAGGCTGAAAATCACTGAGTTAAACCATTAAAACCATGGCTTATTCAATTTTTTCAGAAAGTAAATTTGTGGCAAAAACTGTTTCCTTCCTTCATCCATCCATCCATCCATCCATCCATCCATCCATCCATCCATCTCTCTCTCTCTCTTTCTCTCTCTCCTTTTCAGAAAAATATTGTATAAAAAGTGCAGAGTTCATGTGTTCAAACTTAAATAAGAGGCCCGTTTTATACTCCCTTTAAGGAAAAATATCAAACCAAAGGAAGGAATGGAATATTTTGCCATAAATTTGATGGCCCATTAAAAAGCAGATAGCCACTGGAAGGTGATTGGAGAGTAGGAAAGCATCCCATTAAAAAGTGCAGGAATGAACAAATATTTGGGGAGGGTCCCCCATTTTTACCCCCATTGGCCGATGTATTTAAAGGTGGTATTGTTTTTAATGAAGTGTCACTTGATTGTTATTATTTTTTCATTCCATTTGAACTGTGTAAACAAACCAGCTGAAACTACTTTGGATGGGTTTTGCAACCTGTTAAGATGGGAACAGTAAAGTTTAGATTACTGAATATTAAGCTTCAGGAAAAAAAACACAGATCTTCACCAAATATTGAGTAAGAAATTGCAGGATGCTTGCATTTACAGCCCAGCTGAAATCCATTAATATTCATATTTCTTTGCTTTTGTTTTTTTAGAGAGGTGTTCTCCATAGAACTGCAAAAGAAAATGAAAAATGAAAAACATGTCACCTCTAAGTGAGGATCGGCTGATGTTAAATTATGGTCCAGTTTCCCGAATCGGAATAAAAGCTTTCGGTGTCAGCCGATGGCTAATTATCTCTGACTCACAGCTCACTTAAGACACTTTACTGGGTTGTGCAAACTGAAAACACGCCATTCAATTTGCTCAAATGTCCATTTCTCTCTACCGTAAAAAAAGGGAGTTGCATTATTACTGCAGGCAAACGAGGTCAAAATATCCGAGGCACCAGATGTGTAAGGTTGCAAAGTTCAAAGTCTTCTTGACCTTTGAAGTTGTCGTAAGAAAGTCCTAGAAGTCCTCAACCTACGACAAATGGGACTGAACTCTCTGTTGCTAAGCAAGATGGTTGTTCAATGTGTCGTGCCCAATTTTTTTTTGACTTTTTTGGCCACAGTTATCAAGCAAATAACTCCAGCTGTTAAGTGAGTCATACAGTCATTAAGCGAAGCCACTGGGAAGGAGACAAATGGCTATCCCAGGAGCACAGAAGGCTACAATCTTTATAAATACTGTATGTGCCAGTTGCCAAGCACACAAATTTCGATTGACCACAGGAATGCTGCAATGAGTAAGTACAAGGGCCTGTTGTCACTATTGTCACTGCCATTGCAACTTTGGTCACTAAATGAATGGCTGTAAGTCAAGGACTACCTTTCATTAGAAAATACAAGGATAGGACTTAAAGGAACAAGGGAGGATGGGCACATTGCAGACAATCCAACTGTTCATCCCACGAACCTTAATTTTTGATTCCAAGGCTGGCTCACTGTACTGCCGAAGTTAGATTTACCTGCTCAGCTTCTAAACAAAGAGTCGGGGTGATTCGTCCTTCAGTTAAACAGCAAAATTCTTGCTGCAACCTCAGAGGTCTAGGAGAACATTAAGAATTCCCCACAAATGTTTGATGCTTGTTTAAGATGAACAAACCCGGAGGAATCTAGCTTAGAGCATCTTCTCTTCCTTAAAATCTACATTTTTTTCTTGCTTTTAGCACTCTTTCTATTAGTGGTTAGCTGCTATTTATGGACTATGGTGAAAATATTCACTTTTTGCATCTTAGTTCTCTGCTGTTGGCTTAGCAACGTTAGGAAGCTTGGTTGTATAGCTTGTAGTAACTTGTTTGTAAGCATCCGTCATTTCCTACTGACATACGTCGGTAGCAGATATAGAGCACAGCTTATTTTGGAATAAACTAAGATGACATTATGGCCGACTGTAAACTGAGGGAATATACTGGTCCAGTATCTGATTTTTCTTCGTATAAATGATTCTGTATTTGGATGGTTACCTGGCTGAGATATTGGCATTTGAACGTAGAGCATTTATTTTGTGTTTTACTACTCTGGATAAAATGTTCATATATATTGCTAGTCCGTGTGCGATATGCTATACACTAAATAAATAAAGAAGTAAAATTCTGAAGGGGGGGACGACAAGAGGGCCATGTTTTCAATTACAGCAAAAAAAAAAAAAATCTACTGGCTCGTTTTGATGCAGCCACACATTTTCTTAGCTGGTTAAACAAATCTGGCTTCTAATTGCTCATTGCTTATTCAAAGGATTTGAAATTATGAGGAGCTCTAATAACTAGAAATAAGTCTCTTAGGGCTAGCAGCTGAATTTTTAAAAAAAGATTTAAAGACTCTACTTCTTCCATATGTATGTATGTATGTATGTATGTATGTATGTATGTATGTATGTATGTATATTTCTTCTGATAGCCACATTTTTGCAAGCGTACCAAAAAGGCAACCACAGAGAACCACAGACTGCCTCAGAGCCACTGTTACAGGAGGGCAAAATTGCTCATACAAGAACAACTATAGTCTCATTATTCAGTGGTGCTTCAGAATACAAAAAGCAAAAGGAAACAAAAAGGCTTCAGGTGTTTTCTTAAGGGAATAGCGGAGTAATTATGAAGAATCTCCACTGCTTTCTCCCTTGCAAATGGAGATTTTTCAGATCCGTTTCCTTCAAGGGGGTACAAAATTAGACCCTGGCCTTGCAAAGGTTAGAGGAAAAAAACAAAAATCTTCATGAGCACCCAGCTGATTAAGGAAATATACATACTCCGAAGTACAGAAGGCACAAGCCCTGTGTTTTCTCAACACAGCCATGTTTTTCAACCTTGGCAACTTTACCTGGCTGGGGAATTCTGGGAATTGAAGTCCACCCAAGTTGCTAAGGTTGAAAAAGACTGCCCTGCCTCTCAAAAACTCAAAAACACCCACCACTCTTTTCTCCTTGGTTTTTAATTGTAAATTTGTGACTCTTTATGTGAAGTTCTGCTTCCATATTTCCGGTTACACTCTTTATTGGGGTACATTCCCCGAAATGTGCCAGCTGATGAGTGGGATATCTCAGCGGGAACTTCTGCCAGCAATCCTGTTCCTGCCCTTTCAAAATAGGGGGCCCTGAAGTTTTGGGAGGCCCATCTTGGATATGTGCCACATAGAAAAGAGAGGTGCAAAGTCACTCTTTGGCTCCTGCCATGCGGGATGGACGCATCCTCCTTTTTGGAGAACTAGGCTTGTTCAAGTTCTACCAGCACCCCGTCACAGTCTTTGGGGTGCAGGAAAACTACCGGCTTTCCATGAGCCCCGATTTGGGGTTTGTCACTCAGAACGCGGATATTTTTCCTCTTCACCTCTTCGATGGCGTTGGCGATATTGTCCACCTGGCAAAACAAAGAGAGATCAGTTTTCGAAGAGTTATTTGTCAGAAATAGAGACTTCTTAAAACAAGAAGAGAAAACCTCTTGGGCTCCAGATGTTCCTCAAATACAACGCTCAACGTGCAAGGCTTTTTGGGGGGGGGGGAAAGGTTTGGAAGGATAGTTCAGTGCATTCATTGTCAAATGAATCACTGCAGTTGTCATATTAATAACACAGTTGTGAAGTGAATCTGGAGACTCTAGAAAGAGTGCAGAGACTGGAGGGGATTAGGGGACAGTCAGAAGAATTAATGAGTGGAACAACTTGCCTCCAGAAGTTGTGAATGCCCCAACACTGGAAGTCTTTAAGAAAGTGTTGGTTGACCATCTGAAATGGTATAGGGTTTTCTGCCTGAGATGGGGGTTGGACTAGAAGACCTCCAAGATCCCTTCCAACTCTGCTATTATATTCTATTCCATTCCATTCTATTCCCCTATCAACTCCGATTGTCAGAAGGTGGCAAAGGGACACACTGCAATGGTCATGAGTCCCTTGCCAAGCATCTGAATTTTGATCTCGTGACTGTGGGGATGCGGCAACGGTCATAAGTATGAAAAACGGTTTTTCAAGGCTGTTGTAACTTTGAATGCTCACTAAATGAACTGTTGTAATTGAAAGACTATCTACATTTCTAAAGCAGATTTTCCTCAGAATGATGAAACTCTTGTACCCCTAAGGAGAAGCGAGGACTCCCTGGAGAAGAACCTCGTGCTGGGAACGATGGAGGGCAAAAGAAGAAGGGGACGGCAGAGAAGGAGGTGCTGGATGGAGTCACCAAAGCAGCCAGCGTGAGCTTCAATGGACTCCAGAGGATGGGAGAGGACAGGAAGGCCTGGAGGAACATTGTCCACGGGGTCGCGATGGGTCGGACACGACTTTGCAACTAACAACATCTTTGATATGAAACAAAAGCAGAAAATACCTCCAGGCAGATATGATGCATCCCCCCGGCCTTATTTTTTTGCAGGAAACCCGCGATGGGGCTTTTTTCTCCCAGGGGGTGCAGAAGCTCGAGTTTCGTGTTTCCCAGCTCCACGAAGACCGTGTAGACCCCGTGGTTGGGGAGGGGAAGGACTTCGCTCACGCGGGCTTGTAGCACATCCCTGTAGAGAGCGGTGGCTTTTTCCAGGTCAGGCACGGCGATGGCCACATGGTTGAGTTGCCCCAACTTCCACAAAGCTTGGGGAATCGCCCGGTCTGAGGACCATCTGACCGTCGGAGATCTCCAGTGGAGGCGCGTGAAAAGACCTGGGACAAGGAGAAAAACCACGTCTCCAGATGTGTTGGAAAGCCCGGGTGCTACAACCCATCAGCTCTGGGGGGTGCCAGGTGCAAACTTGCAGGTGTGAAGGATGGTAAGACCACAAAGGAAGAACGGGGGCCTTCAGATAACCAACCGCCCAGATATGGATGAGGAGGAAGACACCATAAGATCATCATATTTTCCTGGCATGTTCTGCAATTTTTGCTTCTTCTCCTGGCCTGAAAATTAGGGCTGCTTCAGTTGGATTGCACTGTAGAATATCGGTTTTCAACTTTGGCCACGTTAAGAAGGGTGGATTTCAACTCCCAGAAAATCCACGTGGGGTTTCCTTAATAGATCTGGCTTTACGAAAGTTCCCCCCCCCCCCGCGCTACCATCTTGAAAAGCATCATTCATATATTATTAATTAACCTTCTGGAGCCCCCATTGCATTCCTTATTATGCCCGGTGTGTTTATTTTTTAAAATATTCCCGTAACACTTTTTTTAATTTTCAAAACCCGACAGTGTTGTACAAGTGCAAATAATTTATCCTTTCTTTTAGGTATGACGTGAGGGTGTTTGATGGAGGAAAGTCCGTTAAACAGTGCAGTCCTATCCTGTTTCCCCGAAAATAAGACCACCCCGGATAATAAACCCAATCGGACCTTTGAGCGCATGTGCTTAAAAAATAACCCCTCGCCTGAAAATAAGCCCTCCCCAAAAATATTGCAACGCAGCAGCAGCCATGAGGTGACCCTGCTCGCTGCCCCCTGCACCTCAAAAATAATAAGACCTCCCTGAAAATAATGCCAAGCGTTTATTTCAAAAGAAAATAAGACCCTGTCTTATTTTCGGGGAAACACGGTACTCAGAAAGGGATTCAATGGGACTTACTCCCAAAGAAAAAATAATAACGTGTGTTTGTGTAGAGAAATGGAGCTAGGAATTATCTAGTCCTGGGTTCAGATTTATCCAATATCCATTCGTGCTTTTCCTTTCCTCAGTCTTCTCATCTGGAAAATGGACCAGGAGGACGCCAGTCTAACTGAAAAGGCTAAATTAAGAGTAGAGAGAGAAGTGTTCAGGTAGACTTATGACCACAGCAGAGCCCAAAATTTCTGTTGTTAAGTGAGACAGTTGTGAAGTGAGTTTTGTCCTATTTTATGACCTTTCTTGCCACAGTGGATCATTGCAGTTAAATTTAGTAACACAGTTGTTAAGTGGATTTGGTTTCACCATTTGTGTTGCTTGTCAGAAAGTCGCAAAAGGGAGTCACGTGTCCTAGGGACACTGCAACCGTCATAAGTGTGAGACAGATGCATGAATTTTGCTCACGTGACCACAGGGATGCTGTAATGGTCACAAGTGTGAAAAATGGCCATAAATTGCTTTTTTCAGTGCCACTGTAACTTCGATCACTCACTACGGTAAATGTACTATAAATCAGGGACTAACTAGATTGTTGAAAATGCTACCTCATTCTCAAGAATTTAGACACACAAAGTTACACTCCCAACAGCCAAATATCTAACTTTTCCAGAACAACACGGAGCCTGGTTTCCTTGAGCAGAAAATGTGGATTGTGCACCCATGCCTGAAATCCCCAAATGTCCTATACAATGTTTATAGTTTCACAGTAGAAATCTTTTAGCATTTCTCTCCCCAGCTGTTAAGCACACTGCAAAATGCCTGATGTTTCACATTCACAAATGTGTTAAACTGCAAATATGTATAAGCTAATCCATTTTTCCACCCCACATTAAGGCTGGGGGTAAGAAGCACGTTCTTGGCAGTAGAAGAAGCTGGTTCCCGCTAACTTCTTCAGATGGACATGAAAGAAATCTGCGCTTCTGTTGTTCACATTTTGAACTAGTTGCCAATTTAGCTGTAGGCAGGATTGAGGGGCGAGGACTTGCCCTGCAGGGACATGGGGGGAAGGCAGACTACAGATGTGCCTGTTGGAGCTGCCACAACTCCTAGACAAATGTGACAAGCAGTTTACTGTCTGCTGGATTGTGGAAAGATCGCTGCAACAAAATAATTATGTGATGCAATTTAAAAAATGGTCTTGGAAATTTCCTACTGTCCTAAATGCTGGATATTATTATTGTGGTTGGTTGCACAGTCAGCCAGATGTTTAGGCTGAATTTGGCATTTTATCCACCTATTGAGTCTTTCCCAAGGACTTGGGAGAGCAGATATTCTTATTTGACGATGTTAAAAGTACCATCATAGCTGTTTTTAAATTATTGCTGTTGCACTTTATTATTATTGTTCGCACAGTCAGGTGGTTATAGACTGTCTTTGGCATTTTTGTCAATCAAGTTCAAGAGTTTGGGGCAGTGTTTTTCAAACTTGGGAACTTTAAAATGTGCAGACTTCAATTCCCAGAATTCCCCAGCCACCATGATGAGTGGAGAACCCTGGGAGTTGAAGTCCATTGAGAAACACCGCTGTATCCACTCTAGTTCATGCCATTCAGGAGTACAAAATGAAGCTCCCTTTGAAGAGCTACTATAGGACTGCCTGCTCCACAGACACGGAGGGATATTGGGCTGTCTTCTCCCCCCCCCCCGTGCAGGGCAAACCACACAATCTGCGATTCCCCCAAAGCAGGCAGGTAGAGACATGAGCTGCCCTGCGGTGGCAATGGAGCCTCCATGTACAGGAGCAGCCTGCCCTTAGAATGCATTCCAGGCAAGGGAAGGAATTGCACCCCGCCTTGCGCGCTTCCAAGCACTGTCCCAGGGAAACAGCATTGCACCCAGCTTCAATCCAGCTGTTGCAACCCTTTAATCTCGCACAGCGGCAGAATGGAGGATAGGCGCAGGCATTCATGCGCGCCTGCACCAATGCAAGCGTGCAAAAGGCCCCACCCAGCAAGGTTGCAAAGGGGTCTGGTGCAGAAAGCGCCTCCCTCCCCCTCCCCCTCCCCCTCCCCGTTTCTTCCCCCAACTCCCCAGCACGTACCTGCCACCAGCGTCCCCTTGAGGGCGGCCATCTTTATACCTGGCAAGGCCAGCCTCGGCTCCTTCGCCTTTTCGGCGCGGTGAAGCCAAAGAGGAACTGGCAACGGCGTCGCCGCGGGGCCAAAATTAGCCGGAGGAGGAACAGTGGCCGTTCGCAAAGTAGAGGAAGAACCGCCGCTGGGTCCTAGCGCCTGCGCTTTTCAGGGTCCCCCCCATATTATAGCTACTTTTTGATGTATATATTTAACAACCACAACCACAACCACAAAATAGAGGTGACAATGCAAGGCGGGGGGTGCAGCACTTAGGGGCGACGAGGCTCTTTCCGATCAGCGGGAGGTTGGAGAGCAGTTCTAAAGATGCATGGGGGTTGGGTGCCTGTTGCAAAGCAGGGTTTTCTTTTTCCAAAGGCTGAATGCGCTCCGACGACGCCACTTGCCCCAAAGGACCCGCCTCTGCAGGCCGTCTGTGCATGCCCACCCCGTGCAAACGTGTCGCTCAGCCTTTCCATGGGATGACCGCCCCACCTTGCAGGGCTGCTGGGAAGATATAGGGGAGAGAAAGCAGCAAGGAGACGTAGGGAGGGAGAGAAGGGAGAGCAGTGCAATAAAAGCGTCCGGAGCCTTCACCCCATTGCAAAAGGTTCGGGAGCTCCGCTGGTTTGCCCGGCTAGACAACTCGCCACCCTTGTAGAGCAGAGCCACCCGGACCTTTCCTTTTCCAAGCGGAACCTTCCTCCGCGGAGCGAGCGTTGCCGGGCGGAGCCGATTGGGGGACGGACGCGCCGAAGAGGCGCCCTAGAAGCATGGCGGACCTCGCTGCGGCCCCGTCTCCACGGCAGCGGCTGGACACGTGTTTGGCGCTTCTGGCCGCCGCCGCGGGTCGTCCCGAGCAGTTCCTCAGGTAGAGACGGGCTAAGAGGCGGGTTCCGGCGGGGATCGGTCTCCCCCGAAGCGTCGCACTACAACGCCCACCGCACCCAGCCAGCGGGGCAGGCAGAGGGACCCTCTTGGAGGGCGGCTGCGGCGGCTTCAGGATGGCCGGCTCCGCGGGAGGAGAGCCTCCTCCGGCCAAGCTCCCGCCGCGTCCCCCGGCTTGCTGTACCCGAGCCTTTGGCTGCCAGGTGGAAATCCGCCCGGTGCAGCTGCAGAGGGCGCCCGGTTGGAGAAGGAGGGTCGCCTTTTACCCGGGGATTGCAGGGAGGGTCCCGAATTGCTCCCCTTCCTTCCTTGTGTTGTCAGCCTCCTCCCCACGCCTGCCGGTTTTGCATACCGGGAACGTTGTTTGCAATAAAAGAAAAGTCATATAGTGATTTATTAAGCTTTTTTGCAGCTCAACTTTCAATGACTGAACGGCTCACAACAGATAAATTACAGTACAATCAATGAAAGGTTAATAATATTGATATATGCTGTCCAAATCTCAATGACTCGGAGCAGCTTACAACCATCAAATTAACAAGTCGATCAAACTTCATCATAATAATGATGACTTATTAAGCCTGGATGTCACCTGGTTGTCAGCTACCTTGGTTGGCTTGCAACAAAGCACAACCCCCCCCCCCCCAATAATGGTTTATTAAACTTGCTTGATGTCCAATTTTCTTTTCTTTTTTTGAAAAGCCCCCCCCCCCCTAACCACTCTTACATCATTAATCTTACAGTGTGTCATCTGGGTACAGTCTTTGTGTCATCATATTTAACAGTTACATCATTTTTTATCTATTTTTGTCTTACCTTTACATTTCAATTGCCTTTTAATTCAACTCCTCCGCTATAATTCTGCGTTCTTTTCCAAATTATTCAATTTTCTGTTTCTGTTTGTCTACATTCATTTTCTATCCAGTGATTTAAAAAAACCCATCCCCATCTCTTATTCTTCCTTCTCTTTAATTGCCAATGTTCATTTTCAGTGGGTCTGTGACTCACAGCCATCCAAAGAAATGACAATGAAATCGATGAAAACCCAGTGATGATTTATTCAACTTGTGTGCCACCTGATTCTCAACGGCTTTGGGTGGTTCACAACAGCAACAAAAAACCTACCATGGCACCGATAAAATATCTAAAAAGCAAAGATAAAAAAGTTGGTGTGTGCCATGAAATGAAGACCTGGAGGGTCAGCCAGGCTTTAAGAAGGGGCAAAAGTAATTTGATCTTGAGGGCCCTGTAATCTCTTTGCCTTCCAGTGTCCAGGAGGGCATTGCTGCTGACTTCGTCACTTTGACCAAAGCGCTCTACGATTTCCATCACGCCCTTCGAGGAGAAATCGTGGCTGGAAGCCCTTTAGAACAGCTGGTGGTTGAGGACTTTGACGAGGAGCAGATCTGGCAACAGCTGGAGCTCCAGAACCATGCCGTCCTGGGGTCCTTGAAGAAAGCGGTTGCGAGAAACGTGGAGGACGAGGAAAAGGGGGTGCTTTCCCTTCTCCCAGACGTTGAGGAGGACGAGGAAGATGAGGCAGGAGATGGTGGGGAGGAGCAAGCGGAGAAGGAAGCCAGCAGCAGTCACAGCGAAGAGGAAGAAGAGCTTGGCCAGAAGAGAAGCAATTTGGAAGCCTCCCAAAATGGTCCTTTCAGCGACGAGGATTCTGAGCTGGACTTTGATATCGATAAGTTAGAGCAGCAAACCCAAAAGTCAAAGAGCACGAGGAAAAAGACAGGGGCAGACTCCCTGGTGGACGACAGATTTTTCAAACTCTCCGAGATGGAGGCCGCGTTGGAGGCGGAGGAGAAAGAAGGAAACAGAGATAATGAGAGCGATGGAATAGATTATTTCGAAGAGATTTTCTCTGAAGATGATGATGATGATGAGGAGGAGTTTGGATCAATGAAGAAGAAGGTAAGCGCTTGAGAGAAAATATTGTATTTTTATAAGGTACATTTAGTCTGCTCTCAAAGGTGATATTATTTTGAGACCCTTTGAGGCAGGCAAAGAAAGAATTGGATTTCAAAACCAATTCTCCAGATCAACTTAGAAGAGCTGACTGGGGAATTCTGGAACTTGAAATCCACAGACATTGCTGCAAACAGAATATTTATCCAATTTGTAAAATTATTTTAAAGTTCTGCTTCGCATCCTTTGAAAGAAAAGGGACTCTGGAAAATCCTACAGCAAAACTCTGCAGATCTATCCCACATACTTTGAGAAGAAGCGTTCTTTTAGTCACTCACATTCCAGGGTGTTCAATATTCACTGCCCATCAACTTCTGTTTTCTTCTTCCTCAGGCGAGTAAAAGTGCTCGCGACCTTAAATATCAAGATTACTTCGATCCTGTGAATGAGAGCAGCGATCCCCTGGATGAAAAGAAAGATGACCAAAATAGCCAGAGTGGAGAAGGTGGAGAAGAAGAGGAGGAGGAAGAGGAGGAAGGCAGTGCTGAGAGCGCTCCCGAGTATGTGGCTGATCTATAAAGGCACAGTTCTATTTTAATAAGGAGTTACGAAATCTTTAATACATCTATAATGCAAACTTTGTAGAAACTTCAGTAACAGGTACATTCAGTAAGAGCCAGTTGGTGCGGTGGTTCAATTGCTGGCCTAGAAACCAGGAGACTGTGAGTTCTAGTCCCGCCTTAGATATGAAAGCCAGCTATGAGCCAATCACCAGGAATCTGTGAATTCTAGTCCCGCCTTAGCCATGAGAGCCAGCTTTAAACCAATCACTAGGAATCTGAGTTCTAGTCCCACCTTAGCCATGAAAGCCAGCTAGGTGACTGAGCCAATCACCAGGAATCTGTGAGTTCTAGTCCCATCACCTTAGGCATGAAAGTCAATGGATGACATTGGGCCAATCACCTCGCAGGATTGTTGTGGAGAAAATAGGAGGAGGAAGGTGTATTAGGTATATTCCCTGCCTTGAGTTACGAATAAAGTGATAAAGGCAGGATAAAAATGCAATAAATAAAAATACATGCCTAATGAATTTATTTGTTACTCTCATGTTGAACAGGAGCGCTGAGGACGTGGGTGAAATGAGACAGACTGAGCGTGGGAAAAGCAGAGACCCTCCCAAAAGAGTGACTTTTTCCTTGCCCTTCGACAGCCACATGGAGGAAGAAATGGACTCATTCCAGGAAAAATCTAAAAAGGCTCCCGAAATGAAATCGTCCTTTGAGAAAAGGCAGGAAAAAGTGAGCCTGCGCCTGGGCATTAGGCCTAAATCCACGTGCGCTGTTATCTGAAAGCATCTTTATAAGTACTCTGTTTCCCTGAAAATAAGACCTCCCCGGATAATCCAATCAGGCTTTTGAGTGCACGTGCTAAAATAAGCCCTCCCCGAAAATATTGCAACACAGCAGCAGCCATGAGGTGACCCCGTTCGCCGCCTCCTGCACCTCAAAAATAATAAGGCCTCCCCGAAAATAAGTTCAAGCGCTTATTTCGGGGGTCAAAAGGAAATAAGACCCTGTCTTATTTCGGGGAAACACTGCATGAAATCTTCAGGCTGGAAGAAAAAAAAATGAAGCGAGGAAGGGACAAGTAACGGGTTAAAACATTTGGGCCTTGGGAATGAAAGTTTGCTCGTTTTCTCCTTCCAGATGAGTGAAAGAATAAAATCCCTCGAGGAGGAGCTGCTGAAGGAAAAGCCCTGGCAACTGAAGGGTGAAATTGGGGGGCAGAAGAGACCCGAGAACAGCCTCTTGGAGGAGATGCTGCTGTTTGACCATGCCGTCCGAATGGGTGAGCCTTGAACGGAGCACAGAGACGCTTTCGCTTAAAAGCTCCGGGAAGTAATGCTCCTTAGCGTTTACCGTATTTTTCGGAGTACAAGACACACTCCCCCCCCTCTTTAAAAGAGGCGTCTTATATGCCAAATGTAGCTTTTTCGAAGCTTTTTTTCAGCCCTAATGAGGTGCTAACGAGTGAAGCGATCTTCCGCTTTTCTCATTGCTTCTCCAATGATCAGCTGTGTTTTAGAAGCTGTTTTGTATCCCCAACCAGAAAACCAATAAACTTACCAGACTAAGGATGCTAGCCAGATGAATCCCTGATAGGCAGAATTTGTTTTTCCTATTTTCCTCCCCAAAAACCAAGGTGCGTCTTATACTCTGAAAAATACGGTATGTTGGTTTATTTCATTTTTATACAAATAAGTCAGGGGTGTCCAAACTTGGGAACTTTAAGACTTGTGGACTTCAACTCCTAGAAATCCCCAGCGAGCCATGCTGGCTGGGGAATTCTGGGAGTTGAAATCCACAAGTCTTAAAGTTCCCAAGTTTGGACACCCCTGAAATAAGTCATGGTGGTGAACATTTCCAACCCACCTTCCTCCTCTTATTTTCCTCACAGCAACAACCTTGTGAGGCGGGTTGGACTGAGAGAGAGTGATTGGCTCAAAGACACCCAGTCGGCTTTCATAGCTGAGGCAGGACTAGAACTCACCGTCTCCTGGTGATTGGCCCAAAGCCACCCAACTTGCTTCCTTGCCTCAGGCAGGACTAGAACTCACAACTTCCCTTCTTTCTAAGCCAGCACCTGAACCAAATTGGCTCTTGTAGCTAGGAAAGCTGGCTTGTCCCTGGCCAAGATAGTTCCATCATCTAGTTATTTTCAGAAACGATACTGTTAAATCTCACTCTGGGCACAATGAGAATGTATCTGCTGAAACAATCTCCGCATTGGTGACAGGAAGGGCATCCGGCCAGTACTCAGCTCCATTCCGTTGCCCAAAACTCCACCAATGCAAGGGATTACGGGGTCTTTAAAAGTAGATGATTCTGTTAAATCTCACTGGTGTTTTTTTTTTTTTTTAATGTGTGCATTCTCAGCTCCGATGGTCACAGAAGAAACAACTCTTCAGCTGGAAGATGTTATCAAGAGAAGGATAAAAGATCAGGTGAGTAAAAACTATTAATCTTTCTCTCATTTATGCTGCTTGAGAGAGGAATCTGCCCATTTGGCCACCCTAGCTGCTCCGTGATGCTGGTCTGCTGTTCTCCGTGTTGTCTGGATTGTGGGTCTCCTTCCTTGAAGGCGGCACAGAAGATTGTTTTCCCATTTTCTAAGAATCCCGAAGAGTCTGTTGCCGTGGAATTTTTCTAAGGAAGCAGTCTGGCGCTTCAGGACTAAAAGATTGCTAAATTTTCATTATTCTGGCATGGCCTTTGTTTAAAAAAAACCCCTTTCTTTACATTGTACAGATTTGTGTTCTTAACTCCTGCAATTTTGTCAGCTAATTTTATGGCTTATTACAGAGAAAGAATTGCATGAAGGCAAAACTAATCCAAAGCGAGATGGTCTTTGCTACCTGTGGCAAGCATTGCTCTGGAGTTTCTTTTAAGACACACACATACACACACACAAGAAACACCCCCCCACCCCCCCCCACGTACTGCGTTAACACTTTGTGTTCTAGGCTTGGGATGATGTTGTCCGTAAAGAAAAACCGAAAGAAAATCCGTTTGAGTATAAGAAGCGTTTGACTCTGGATCAGGAGAAGAGCAAATTGAGCCTGGCTGAAATTTACGAGCAGGAATATTTGAAACTGAATCAGGTGTGTTATTGTCTATTACTGAAATTTAGGCTGTCCCTCTGCCGAAGCGTTTTGGTTATTTCCACTTGACAGCCCAGGAATTAATTGGTGGTTGTGCGAATTAAGTAGGGGGAAAAAAGAATTGCAAGTCAATTGCTAATTCTTAAGTGGACTTCACTGATTTGCTTTTGTTTTCTTATTCTGCTTGAATTATGTGTTAGGACTGGACAAGGTTACAATATGATGGTTAGAAATTAAGTTTGGGTTTTTAAGAATAAAACAATGTGGAAATATCCTACATTTTTGAGAAATACTTCTGCAGCGCTCAAGTGTATCCTGATACAGATTAAAAAAGTTTCTCAGACCCTGCTTTATGCCCACATATTCAATTTCTTGGCATTCAGCAGTAAAATACAACAAATCATTTTATAAAAGAAACCAAACCTTATATTCTATGTGAGATTAAAAATTAAGATACCTTCTATCCTGCCATTTAAAAAAAAAAGGAATTGCTCTCCTTAATCCAACGTTGTGTTAATGCAGAAAAAAACAGAAGAGGAAGAAAAACCTGAGCATGTTGAGATACAGAAAATGATGGACTCTCTCTTTGTTAAACTGGATGCCCTCTCCAACTTCCACTTCATGCCGAAACCGGTAAGTACGATGCCCCTGCAGAGTTGGGAGCAAGTATTCTATGAGTAAAAGCTCAAAGTTTTGAGTAGAAATACATATATTAGGACTGCAATGGTTGAATGATGGTGTACATCCCTCATGCCTCTGTTTTGTTTTGTTTCCCTGTAGCCTGTGCCAGAAGTTAAAATTGTCTCCAATCTCCCAGCAATCACCATGGAAGAGGTGGCCCCAGTGCATGTCAGCGATGCTGCCCTTCTGGCACCGGAAGAAGTCAAGGTGTGGCATTCAGATTTCTTGCTCTCCGCCACCAGCTGATCCCATCCTTGGGAATCTGGTTCCATGCCAGGTTGGGGTGAAGTGGGAGGGAGCTCATGTAGCTGGTTTGATCCACACACACACACCGGTCTTCCTCTGCTTTGCCTAAAGGAAAACGATGTCCTTCCAGTGGGTCTTGGGGCTGGTGGGAATCATTCCAGCAAGCGGCTCCAAAGAGAAAGCAAAACCTCTTGTGTTGTGGAGGTGTTAGTGGTGGGCCTGGAGACTTCTTGTTTCTTTTTTTAAATAGTATTTATTGATTTTTCCAACATTTAAAAGATAAAGCACAAATTTACATTTATAACAGCTTTTTCATATCGGTATCCATATCTCTCTTAACAATCCTATTTACAAAAATTCTGTTTCCATTTCACAATCCTAAATTATATCCTTATTTAGGTCATAATAGCTTCAGGTCAATACCATCTATTTCCTATACCTTTTACATTCTCTGTATTATACTTCAACATTTTATACCCTAAGTTTTACATTTATTTTCAAGCCAGGAATATCATCTATTCCAGATTTGATAGACTCAGTTTCCTCCCTCTCCTTCATTCTATATCCATCTCTGCACATTCATAATTTTTTCTTGTTATAATCAGGTCTGGAGGAGTATCTGTTTGTTTCCAATTCTGTGCTAACACAATTCTACTTGCGGTTAAAATACGTAGTGTTATGTATTGTAGTTTTCCCCTCCATTTTCCCATCAAAAATACCCAGGAGAAACAGTTTCAACTCTATTCCCTATTCAGTTATCTCTTCCAGCCACTTTCTTATCTTAAGCCAATATTTTCTGATCTCAGGGCAGGTCCATCACATGTGGTAGAATGTTCCCTGCTTATACCCACATCGTATTGGAGATTTCTGAGTTCCCTGCGAAGATTTTTTGGGATCAAAATTGTTTTGTTGGTTTGGGGTTTTTTGGCCAAAATGCTTCACTTGCTTGGATTTTAGGAGAAGAACAAAGGGGGTGATGTGAAAACCGACGCTGAGAAGACCCCCACCGATAAGAAACGGGATCGCAGGAAGAAGAAGTTGATGAAACGCCTGAAGCTGAAGGAGAAGGAGCGGAGGCAGAAGCTCCTGGAGAGCAAATCGGAACCCGGTGCCAAGCTCAGCAGAAAAGCCTCAGAGGCCCAGCTGAAAAAGCTGACCAAGGAAAGGGGCACCTCGCTGCTTAAGGTACGGTTAGGAAAGTGGGACTGAAGACCCCCAGACCTCCCCAAAGATTGTCCGTCCAATGCCTTCACCATGAGAGCAGCTTCCATTTTTATAATATTTGTTGGCCATGAGCTGGGGGGAAAATGGTCCCAAATCCCAGATTTTCAGGGCTGTTCCAAACCACAGCAGAGGGAAGGGTGATATGAGTGTGTGGGGTGGGGGGTGGGGAGGACTTCATCATTTCAGGTCCTCTGAATGATCTTGGATCAGATTCCCATCTATTCTCTTCCCAATCAAACAATAGGTTTTTATGGCTGTTGTTAAATGGATTCCCAAGGCTGTTGAGCAAACCCATTGGTCAGGAATTTGCCCCCCCCCCCAAATTGGAAGCAACATCTGGCTTTTTGGTGAAATTGTCATAAAGTGCAGTCACCTGATCTTTGGTTTCAGCACCCAAAGTGCGGTCATATGATTGCCTGGGGGGAAAGCCACTGGAACCAGGTTGTGATTCCCATTTTCCAAGTAGGTTGTAATTTCACTCAGTCAGTAAGTGATCAGTTGTAAGTCAGGGACTATCTGTTTGCAGCTGATTGAGCAAGTGCCGCAAATACAATTTGAAAAAGATAATGGTACAATTTTTGGCTTGGGCCAACTCCGCTTTTATTTAAGGATTCAACCGTTATGAAGGATCTTTTTTCAAGACTCTTGAAATATTTGAGTAGAACTGACTTTCTCCCTGCCCTCTCTTAGAAAAACACACACACACACACACACAAACCGCTTTCATCCTCCATCCTGATTAGCATGTGTGAAGCACAAAAATGTAGAGCTCTCTCGCCAAGTCCTTCTGGAGGGCTGCTGGGAAGATTGTGCTGCTTAACACAACGGCTGCCAATGCTTTTTCGTCACGGTCAGAATACAAAATGGGCTTTTTCTCCCGAAAGCCTTGTGTGGCTTAGCCTGCTCCTTTTCACATTTATTTAAAGGGTCCGTTTTATTGAAAGGATAAGTGTGTTTCCACTCGGCGTGTTTCAGTTCCGCCCAGTAAAAGGCTTCTCCCCCTTTGCAGGATGACGGCCGAGACAAACCTTTGAAGTCCTCCAAGGCTTTCTTCTCTCAGCTACAAGATCAAGTGAAAATGCAAATTAAGGAGGCAAAGAAAAGCCAGAAGAGACCGAAGAAGAAGGGACTCTCTGCCCAGAAGCTGAAGCTATGATAAATTATGCATGTCTTGTTTTGTATAAATTAAAATAAGGGTTGGATTATTATTATTATTTTCTTGATTTAAAACTGTGCTTTGAATTAAACTCTGTTGATAGGCACACATAGCTCCCCTTTTCTCTTGAAGTCATTGCTGTATGCCATCCAGTAGGGTCACATTTAAAATGGCCATATTGCCTTCCTTTGACCAGAGTCAGCGGTCGCATCTGGCTACTTGTGATTCCAAGCATTTTTCAGTCAAAGGAACAAAGGAGTTAGGAGTGATGAGGTCCTGGACGTGGCCCTGTTGATTCTCAGCAATAACATAGAAGTGATTTATTTTTATTTATTTCTCAGGCTTGCCTTTGATCTCCTTCCCCAATCAGCCAACCGCAACCCTGTGAATTTTTCCAACAGCATCCTAGTTCCTTTTCTTGTGAACCACTTGTAAAAATGCCAGGTGACCAGGACTGATGTGAATCTTCGGAGGGATTCAGGTGGTTTTTAAACTTGGAACAGAATTAATATTAAATTGGTGCGCAACTGCTATGCCGGTTCGGGGCTTGCAATGGAAGGCTTAATAAGATCTTCACTTGTCCTCCGTTCCACACTTCTGATTGCATTTGTTTGGAAGATGTAAAATACTAAGAAAATGGTACATAGGGTTTCCTGCTTGGGCAGGGGATCGGACTAGGAGACTTCCGAGGCTCCTTCCACCTCTGTTATTCTGTACTCTGTAAAGGGTTGATTGTTTTTTCATGAGCTTGAATTCCTCCTGATGCCTAGGACAATGGGTGGCTACTATATTTCAAAGAGCAGCCTGGTGTATATTAAAAACAATCCTTTTGTAGAAATTTGTTAGGAGAGACCTTTCATAGTCGTCTGGTTAAAGCAGCTCTGTTTTCTCATCTTAACAGCATTAAAAGAAAAGCAAGAGAGCTCGGGAATCTTGATCACTATTCAAAGTGCTTATTCAGTTTGGAAAATTACCTTTCAGGCTTCTCCTTTGCTACAATTATCCCTTTTAAGCTGAAAAGAAGTTGTACACCCTTAATGCCTTCTAGCAGAGTGGGGAAAGACAGCCGATCAAAAGACGCCGTTTAGCACCTGAAATGAACAGTATTGGTTTAGTAAGGCATTAAATACTTTCTTTTCTTTCTCTGTCTGCATAATTGTATGTTTTTGCATTTTGGGCTTTGGGGGGGAATCTGTCAAAGGCAATTAAAGTCAGGCCGAATCTGGATTTGAATTGCTTTCCAATTTTGGGCTAAAAGCAAGCAGCAGCATTTGCAGCATATGAAGGAGGAAACGTAAGGCTGCTGTCTTTAAAAATGGAAAAGCCGGTCTAATTGATGGAGTGTAAGATTGTGTCAGCTAATGGAAGCAGCAGGGGAAAAAATCAGGGAAGTGGTGGGATTTTTCTTGCACAGAAATGATTTGTGTGCTGCCAACGGAACCATCAAAAGCTCTCCAGTGTAGGAACATCTGCATTTGTTCCAAAATCTTCCTTCCAGACCTGGCAGTTAGATGCTTCTGGGGAATTCAGCAGAATTTGAAGTCAAAATTGCCTCCAGATTCTATCCTAAATGCAAAAGGTGAATCTATCCTTCCTGGGAATTATAGGGAAGGGTGGTGCTGGGCAAAGTGGAGAGATGAAGGAAGTGGTTGGGGGGTCCTTACAGGATGAGAGGGCAAGGGGAGAAGGCTTTGACTGCCAGTCTCCAGGAGTTAAATCTCACTTGGGGGCATTGTTCCCTTTTCAAAGATACGAGAGCCCAAAAGGCTTCTTTGGACAGTTAACCTGTGGAACTCACTGCCACAGGATATGGAAACAATCTGGTTCAAGAACTACAGCAACTTGGCCACTTTTAAGATGAGTGGAGGTCAACCCCCATCGTTCCCCAATCATCGTGCATCTTGTTCATCCATCTAAAACATAGCTGGCTGGGGAATTCTGGGAGTTGAAGTCCACAAGTCTTAAAGTTCCCAAGTTTGGACACCCCTGATCTAAAAGCATGCTGGCTTTTAGGGGATGCTGGGAGTTGAAGCCCACTTAACTTTCCCAATTTGAAAAACACTCAAACTGGAGAGCTTTGCAGATAAGAGGGATTGCAAAATAAACAGGCAGGGATTGAGTAGTTTATGTACCCAGAGTTACAAAAAACTGATTGCATTTCAGGCCTGGAAGGAAGGAAGGAAAAATAAAGCTACTTTTACTGAAATTGGGGGATTGGACTCTTAAATATGAAGAAAAAAAGGCTGGATAAAATTTACAGCTGTAATTTCTGGCTACCGATCGAGCGCTCCAGCATCGATCTTGCATGCCTGGATCCGGGATGGATTGCGACGGCCTGGCGGCGAGATGGAAAGTTGTGCAGGCAAAGAGGCTTCCCCGGCACGCGGGAACTCATCGCACCGCGCATGCGCAGCCCGTGAGCCCCTACGATTTTTTCGAATGCATTTTACCGCTTAGCTGAGTCCGGAGCTCGTTTGAATCGCGTCCCTCTGCCCGCCCCTGCATTGCACCCCCGCGCTGCTGTTTTCACCGGGGGGGGGGACACGCCTTTTCCACCTATTTCCACAATTTTTATTATTGTTTTTGCAAAATGCAATAAGGGATCCCTTCCAGGATGGAGCAGCAGGTACTGCGGACTAGATGCATGAGAAGGAGGAAGTGTTTTTAAACTGCTCATTCTGAACTGGCAGCGCGGTCTCTGCGGCTTATAGTTTTGCCTCTCTTCGCCTTTGCCTCTCTGGTGGGCTTTGGGCTCCAGCTCAGAGTAAAGGACAATGTCCAGGTTCAATAGTTGGTGTAAATGAAAGCAGCAGCCCCCCTTCAGCTACGGAGAGCACCGCTCCGCGATATTTTGGGCATAAGCAGAATTGTTATTCTCAGTGGCAGAGTTTTAATGCAGGTGGCAGGCCCTGGGAAAACGTCTGCTTGCTTTTAGAAGTGGCTGTCATTAAAAGAAAAGGGAAAAGACAGAAAGACAAACATAGAAATGTAAATAAATAGAATATATATGTACAGGTGTAAATGTGGGAGGTAAAGGAAAATATAGAGAACTATGTAAAGCTAGATAGCTAGATGATAAATGATAGTAAGATATAGATGATAGAATAGATAGATTATAGATAGATGGGTGGATGGATGGATAGATAGATGATAAACAAAGGTGATATACAAGATAGAGAGAGAGTCACAGACAGAAGAGAGACAGATAGATAGATAGATAGATAGATAGATGATAGATAGATGATAGATAGATAGATAGATAGATAGATAGATAGATAGATGATAGATAGATAGATGATAGACAGATAGATAGATAGATAGATGATAGATAGATAATTTTAAAAATGTGCAGGGATGGAATATATCTAAACTCGGTCCAGAGTCTTTGAGCGTTGGGAGGTATTATGGTTGTTAGTATAGACATAATCTACAATTAGATTCACAAAGAGTGAAATAATTATTTGTGTTACATGCAGGGACTCCTAAACCATTGAATGCACAATCTCTTCCACTGCTGTCACTCTTAATTATACAGGGTGCTGAAGTCTTTTCTTGTTAAATCAACAAACCTGGACAAGTTCAAGTTCTCCATGAAATTGAACTTGAAAGCAGATCTAGAAGAAATCGAGTTTTAACACATCACCTATCTACTAAATTTTTTAAATCCGGATCCACATAAGTGACACACGAAGGATCCTATGAAAGCCAATTCATGAAATTCTTTGGCCCTTTTTGAAATGCTAACTCCCTGATTTTCACAAAGGGGAAATGCAGTCATCATTCTTTGTTATTTCTTTCTGCAAAACGTTAACATGGCTTCTGCTCTTTTTCCCCCTCTTCAGACAAGAGAGAAGAGAATGTGCAGCAAGTGGGATCGGAGAGAATTTATGTTGTCGTGAAAGAAGGCTGTGAAAAGGCAGCCCTTCTGTTTTCACCATGCTTTAGGGCCCTGCAATGGCGGCAGAAGACGGGCCTCCGGACAAGAAAAGACCCAGGAGAAAGTTGTCCCTCTGTCAGAGCAATAAAAAACCTGCCGGAAAAAAAGGCAAAGAGGGGCTGCCTCCAGCCCCAGACTCTTCTTCCATTATTTCCCTTTTTAACAATGCTCCCCCCGCCAGAATTGCTTGTCCCTTGTGTGGCCAGACGATACCAAGGTACAGAATCAACCAGCATATTGACCAAGAATGCAAAAATAATCAGAATGAAGACAAGGTGGATGGAATTGGCTTAGCATCGGCTGTCCCCCCCGGGCCGTCAGCTGAACCTGGGCCTGTCAGTTCGAGTCCATATTTTGCAACTAAGCTCTCAACACCAGAGAAAAATTGCAGCCTTTCCAGAGGAGACAATCTGGAAACAAAAAGGGAGTCAGGAGAACAGACGAGTCCTTATTTCAAGAAAGTTGGAAAACTAGCCCTGCTTGATGACCAACCTAGAGATGGTGCCATTAAAAATATCTCCGTGAGAACCCTGTCGACCAGATTGTCCAGGAGGTGGCGTGGTCGCAGCAGGGATGGGTTGACTCAAGATGGCCAACCTTCTCCAACCCAAGATGGCATCCCAGAGCAGAAACCTAACCAGAAAACTTGGGGTGAAGATTCCCTGAAGGAGGACCAGTTGTCCCCATCAAGATTCGGATGGACAACTGGAGCTCTGAATAAGGAGGGTGACATCTCAAGTTTGGGACAAGAAGATGACCCAAGATCTCTCTCTGATGGCCTGAATGATTCTGCTCTGGTATCACTCACTTGCAGAGAACTTGGGCTGCCAAGAAAAGGCCACCAGCAGGTAAGTAACCCCCAGAAGAATCCAGATGTTCAACAGTTGGGAATATCTTCAGTAGTTGAGGAGGAAGGGGTGACAGCAAGTTATCCTAAAGAAGAGCCACCCAAGCTGGAATCCCAGAGTTCCTCCTCTAACAAGCCGGATCCAACGATAGAAGAAGACTATCACCATGAGATGCAAAAGTTCTCCAGTTCCACAGGAGATGTGATGGAACGGCTTTCTATGGACGATGAGGCAGGGACTGGAACGGAAGTTGAGGATGAATTATGTTTGGCAACTTTTCCACATTCAAGTGAGAATGTTGGGCCTGGCCTGGCTTCAGCTGGACACCCCTATTACCTTCGAAATTTTCTCATGGTCCTGGAGGCCGTGCTGGAGAACGAAGATGATCGAAGACTGTTCAGTGAGGACGATTTGGAAGTCATTGCTCGGTTCTACAAGCTTTCAGGTAGCTTTCATTTGTAATTGGCTTAATGACCAGGGGATTCGCTTAATGACCGCAGTGACAGGTTTCACAAACATAGTAAAACGGATGTAAAATCCAATTTGGTCATGTGGTGACTTGATTTACGAGCAGAATTATTTATGACAAAAATTCTGGTTTCAGTTGCTATCAGAAGTCAAGGACTGAACTGACTACCTGTAAGTGTATTTAAGATTCTGCATTTAGCTGGTAAACTATTCCATTTGTCCAGAAAGTCTCACTTTTTATCATTAAATTGCTTGACACGTCAGAGATGTTGGGTCAGCCGAACTTCCTGAGTGAGATTATTTGGCAAAAGGTCCAGTTTCCCCAGAATTTCCACGCAATGCCACTTTTTCAAACATCTTTGTAAAAAAAAAATTATTTTCTTCTCTCTCACGTTACAATTCCGTTGCAGCCGGTGGACAGAAACTCTACGTTCGGCTTTTCCAGCGTAAATTGGCCTGGATAAAGACGAATAAAATAGAATACGAAGAGATCAGCTCAGAACTTTCACCGGTCATCCAAGAGCTTGTTGAAGCAGGATTCTTGCAGTCTGGTAGGTCCACGAGTAAGGTGGGTTCAAAACTATTTGGGTCCACTGATTTAGAGACTTCCCTGCTGGCCAAAGAGAGCTCGAGGCTTCTACATCAGTGACCCAGAGTTCTTTGGGGGGTTGAGAACCGCATTTAACAGGAATGGAAGGGGAATGGGAATAGGAATAGAGCTGGAAGGGACCTTGGAGGTCTTCTAGCCCAGCCCCCTGCTCAAGCAGGAGAACCACTGCATTTCAGATAAGTGACTAAGTTATGGAGCGCCCATGATTTCTGGAGGCAAGCTGTTCCACTGGTTAATCGTCCTCCCTGTTAGGAAGTTTCTCCTTAATTTATATCCCCAACGGTTGTCCATTTTTTCCCTCTTCGCAGAGGCTGAATTGCAAAACCTTCCGGAAGTCCTTGACTTACTTTCCGCCCCCGAGCTGAAAACTTTAGCGAAAGCATTTCACTTGAAAAACCCAACTTCTCCCAAGCAGCAACTTCTGGAAGATTTCCTCCGGTTGGCAAGACAGCGCTCCATCTTTGGCACGTGCCAAGCTGGGATTGGCAGTGTCATTCTGAAGAGGTAAAAAATTCAGGGCCCTGGTAAAAGAAACGGAGCAGAATCACAGAGTTGGAAGAGGACTTGGAGGTCTTCTAGTCCAACCCCCTGCCCAGGCAAGAAGCCCTAGGCCACTTCAGACAAATGGTTGTCCGATCTCTTCTTAAAAACCTCCAGTGTTGGAGAATTCACAACTTCTGGAGGCAAGTGGTTCCACCGGTTAATTCTTCTAACTGTCAGGAAATTTCTCCTTAGTTCTCGGTTGCGTCTCTCCTTGATTAGTTTCCATCCATATCAGGAATAATCTGATTCCCCCAATGGAGCAGGGAGTTAATTTTGTGTTCGTTAAGGACAGCAGAATCAGCCGTCTTTGATATGTCGTTAGGATCCCCCCACACCAGGCTTTTAATTCTGTTGATAGGACAGAATTCTAAGGTGCAAAGAGCAGACGTTGGTTTTTTTTTTTAAATGGAATTGTTAAGGCTTCTGTGAATGATGGCCCACTTTTTCCTCCGTCCTTAACCTAGTTTTCCTCAGCAGAAAGTCCTGCTTCCTTTGATAATGCACATTTTGAATGTCGTGCTAATTCTGAGAGGCCAGGATTTATCTTGATGGATGGTGGATAATTGGGAGGCAGACCTTGACGCTGCAGCTGCGAGGCTGCCTGGGGGAAAAGAAGGTAGAGGATGCCAAATGACAGTGCTAAAATGAAAGGAGGGATTTTAAGGAGGGATTTTGGAGATTTGGGGATTTAAAAAAAGAAAGGATGCTTGGAGGGAATGGGAAAGAAGAAATGTCATTCTAGAGCAGGGGTCTCCAACCGTGGCAACTTGAAGCCTGGAGGACTTCAACTCCCAGAATTCCCCAGAATTCGTCAGCCAGTAAAATGAGAATCTAGGTCCTCACTTTACCCGCCTCGGAAGGATGGAAGGCTGAGCCAGTCAGGATAAAACTGCTGGCAGTTGGCAGAGTTAGCCTGCAATGTTGCATTCTAACCACTGGGAAGGAAGGAAGGAAAAGGAAAGGAAAGGAAGGACTAGAAATAGCCCTTAGACTTATATACCGCTTCACAGTGCTTTTACAGCCCTCTCTAAGTGCTTTACAGAGTCAGCCTCTTGCCCCCAACAATCTGGGTCCTCATTTTACTCACCTTGGAAGGATGGAAGGCTGAGTCAACCTTGAGCCTGGTGAGATTCGAACTGCCAAATTGCAGGCAGCCGGCAGTCAGCAGAAGTAGCCTGCAGTACTGCACTCTAACCACTGCGCCACCGTGGCTCATACCTACAACCTCACCAATTTAGGATAGCTATTGTGTTCCTGATTGTAGTTGTAAGTCAGGGACTAGTCGCACGGGTGCTGCTTCTGCAGCTGGGTGGAGAGAATTCTAGCCCCGATTCCTTCTCTTCCTGGTTTCCAGGGCTAAAGTCCTTGCGGGGAAATGCATCAAGGTTTGTCGTGAGCCCCGGGCTGTTTTTTCCCGCCTGCTGCTGCTTTTCTCCCTGACGGATCCCGTGGAGGAGGAAGAAGCCGGAAGTGGCGGCCAAAGACAACTTTCTACAGTGCTCATGGTCAACATGGGCCGGACCGTTTTCCCCACTTACACAGTCAACAGGAAAACGCCAATATTTCAAGATCGGGATGATTTCCTTAGGTAGGAAAGAAAATTAATCTAGGTTTGTCTATGGAGACTCTCATCCAGGGCATGTTCTGTCTCAAAGGTGCTTTTTTATTTCGAAAGGCCAACTGGACTTGTTTTTTTCCTTGAAGACGTTTTGCTTCTCATCCAGGAAACTTCTTCAGTTCTGACTGGGTTCTAGGTTTTAATCTGGGTTCTAGGTGACTCTTGTTTCTTACACAGATTTTTTTTTTTCTACTGAGAAGTTCCGGTCAATATATTTTTCACCCTCTAAGAAAATGACCTTTGTGACCTGAAGGATGTTAGGGACACAAGCACACTCAACACACACTGTGTGTCCTGGCCACAGACAATCCTCACAACTTTTTTTCGAAGCCCACGAGAGAGATCTTGTTTTGAGAGGCTCAGCATTGAATTTTTCTTTTAAAAAATTAAGTTTGTTATTGGCCGTTCTTGCTTCTGATTATGTGCTAGCGAGACATTTAGTCCTCGGTTACTGACTGCCCTGTTTAGCGACCAAAATCATGATGGTGTTGAAAGAGTTGATGATCAGTTCTTGCACAGACGGCTGCCATGATGTCCTTGCAGGGACTTGAGCAAAATTGGGGATTTTGGCGACTTGCACATTGATGACAATCCAAGTCAATGGGGAAGCCGGCGGGAAGTCGTAAGTTGCAATCCTGTCATGTTCCCCTTGACCCAAGGGATTCACTTAATGTCCGTGGTGGAAGTGAGGTTGTAAGTCACGGTAATGTCCTGTCTCACTTAAGAACTGCATCTTTTAGCAATGGAGTTGCAAGTGCCAATTGAGGTCACTAATCGAGAACTACCTCTTGCCGTAGCATTATTCTGATAGGATAAGGCGGGGAAGCAGTCATCTTCAGAACAAGTTGCAACGACTAATTTTAATTTTTCCATAGGTATGCTGCCGCTGCACACACCTCCAATGACATTTCCGTGGCAATGACCGGCGGGAAGTGGGAAGAGGCGCGCTGCCTGTACGAGACCGCGAAAGCATCTTGGCAGGAGCTGAAGGGGCACCCTTCCCTCGGGTGTGTAGATGGAGGGGTGGAAAGATCCCCCACTGTAATGGGACATGGGAATGGACGGGAGGGAAGAGATGCTGCCTAAGGAAGAATCCAACAAGAGAGGACGTAGCCCTGAGCTGCATAAGGGGAAGAGAAAGAAACTTGAGAGAGGAACCTCCTCAGCTCTGTAAAAGAGACAGAAGGAGATTGACATCAGATCGACGTGGTGGCCTAGTGGTGAAGAAACTCACCTCCCACTCGGAAGGTTGAGAGTTCAATCCTAGGTAGCGCCAGAGTTTTCTCAGGGTGCAAAGAAAAGATATTTGCTGTGAACTCCGCATGGGCATTGGGAAGGGCTTCTGGCCAGTAAATGCTCAGCTCCACTCAGTTGCCCCAACTCTACCCTGAATTAAGGAATTACAGGATCATAAAAAGGGAATGTTTGTTTTCTGCCCATTTTTTGCAAAAACAGGGTTTTTGCCTTCCCCCAGCCCTGCTGAAGCCTGCAGAGTGCTCCTGGGGCCCGGGGAGGACAAAAACGTTTTTCTCTTACTTACTTCTTTGAAATCTTGGTGCGTCTTATACACCGGTGCTCCTGATAGTCTGAAAAATACGGTATATAGCCGAGAGATTTGGTGAGCAATCAGCCATGACCTGGCGAAGAAGATTGACTTCCGTGTTTCCTCGTGCAGCCATCACCGAGCCCTCCCAGAATACCTGCGGCGTTTCACCGTGGGGTGGTTGTACACCCGGATCCTGTCGCAGGGGGTGGAGATCCTGCAGAGGCTTCACATGTACCAGGTAATCCGATCTCTTCAAAAGATCTCCACCTTCTTCTCATTCGAGGCCTTCATGTAGATCACCAGGTGGCCTCCTGTCCAAGGAGGGACTAGCTTTGAACTTGGTTTCCCGAGCCAGCCCATAAGTGAACCATTGCCTCGCTTAACGAGAGAGGCCGTTCCTCTTCGTGACCACGGCATCATTTTACGACGATAGCGTTCACTTAACAACCTCTGCAAAAAAAAAAAAAGCTCACAAAATCAGCTTGGTCACCTAATTGACTCGTTTTATGACCATTGCAACTTAAAACTGTGATAGTCATAAGCCAAGAACTACCTGTGGCGTCTATCTTTTCTTCCTTACTTTTTTTAAAAAAACGGCATAAAAAGCATTTTGATAACTTCTCGCCGTCTGGAGGTGCGCAGTGTGGCTGGTGGCCAAAAAACGCTTTCAAAATCTTCTGCCTCCTTCACATCCTCTGCAAGCTATTAATGTTGGTCTATTTTTAAGCCTTGCTCTTTCCCTGCTGCTATTTTTAATGCTCGGCGTTTCCACGTCTTCACGAGCGTCTCCAAGACTCGTCCTTCTGTTCTACCTGCCTTCTGCACAACGGCCTGTCCTCCTCCCTTAATCTCTCCATGAGCACAAGGTGTTGCATGGCCGCATCCATTGCTGAGTCAGGAGGCTGGAGTCTTGCCACCCAACTGGGCTTGTCCTTCTGCCACCTTCTCATGAGCTTCTCTGTCCCCCGGCTAGGAGGCAGTGGAGCAGCTGCAAGAACTTCTGGCTCAGGAAGACTATTGTGTGGACAGCCGAGGGCAGTGGTGGGAGCGCCTAGCTCTGAACTTACACCAGCATTTGAAAGACACCAAGAAGGTAATGTGTCTGGGGTGGTCTTCGTGGTTATGGTGTCCTGGTGGACCAGGATGGGTTCTCCACCCCCCCTTTTTTTTTTGAACTATTACCATCTGGCAGCCGGTACAGGAGAATAAAAACAAGGACAAATAGGCTAAAAACAGCTTCTATCCCAGGGCAGTAACCAGATTGAATTCTACTGCATAGTGCAATATTAATGCAACATCAGGGGTTTTCCATTTTAATTATATAGAATGTGAAGGAGGTGTGTTTCTGTTTTTTTTAATAGTTATAATGTATACTGAAGATGGCATTTAATTTCGTTGTACGAGGTGCAGTGACAATAAACTAAACTAGAAGACCTCCTTCTAGGGGCCCTTTCTGTCTGGTAGTGGAGGAAATGACCTCTGTATCTTGGTTATTTTTTTGTTCATCATCTCTCTGCAATCGCTGGTTGGGCTGCTAGGCTGTTGCGTCCATCCAGAAAGGCCTCCTGGATCCCTTCCTTCGCCCAGGCCACCGGCTCGGTCTCTCACAGCGAGTCCAAAGGATGAAAGACGCCCCATCCTGCCAGAGGTTCAAGCATCTTCTCCTCGAACTGCCTCTTCTCTCTGTGGATGACGTTACCCATGTAAGTACTCAACTTACGACCATAACCGAGCCTGGAATTACAGTCTTAAGGTATTGTGGTCATTAGTGGACTCACATGTGAGCAGACCGGATTTTTATTTTACAATGGTCATTAAGCAAATGCTCTTGTTGTTAAGTGAGTCAGTTTTACCTGTGGAGAATTGACCTGGTTGCCAAGCACCCAAAATGTCATGTGGCTGCATGGGTGGCCTTCATAACTTTGAAATCAGATTGTAAGTATTTTAGGAGTGGTCCGTTATAACCTGGGTCATTAAGCAACTGGTCATAAGTTGAGTATCAGTAGCTGCTGTGTTTCCTACCTGAGGAAATTTCTCCTCAGAGAAATGGGGACGTTTTGTAGGCCTCAGTTTAAAAGATCTCAATTAATGGTGTAGGTCCAGAGAAGAGCTAACCACGACAGTGGAAAGACTGGAGTCCCAAGTTCTACGAGGAATGGCCCAAATGTTTGTTGATAAACTTCGTCCTGCCTAACCCACTCTTTCCACTCCAGAGTTATGCTGGTTGAGGAAACTTCTGGAGAACTTGGGGTGGGAGAAGAAGACATCCCTGGGCTTGCTTTATCCCTTAACCAGGATTCTTCCTTGACTCAGGTGACCATCAAAGGAAAACTCTGCCCACAGACCGGGATGGGCAAATCCGTGTTTATCCTGGAGAGTCAAACGGAGGGAACAGAACTCTTGGCGGTGGTCTGCTCCGTTGAGGAACTGGCCTTAGCCCACTACAAGCAACAGGGCTTCGATCAAGGTGACCTTTTTCTTTTTTCCATTTTGTTTCGCTCGGTTGCATCACAGGGAGAATAAGGAAAGGCCTCGGCTGGAGACACCAGGGCAAAAAATGTCATTTCAGATTAACTTCTCCAAGCACCAGCGGGGTGTAGATATGCAGGGGATTGGCTAGGAAATGGGAGACTGAGTTCTTCACTTCCCTTGGTGACAGAGCTCGTGAGAATGACCCTGGGGGGAGGAGGAATAATAGGATAACAGAGGTCGAAGGGACTTTGGAGGTCTTCTAGTCCAACCCCCTGCTCAAGCAGGAGACCCTAGACCGTTTCAGACAAGTAGCTGTCCAGTCTCTTCTTAAAAACCTCCATTGGGAGGGAGGGAGGGAGGGAGGGAGGGAAGGAAGGAAGGAAGGAAGGACAACAGAGCAAGTGGCTGTCCAGTCTCTTCTTAGAAACCTCTGGAATGGCAGGCTTGACACAGCTGGCGGGTTTGAGGTCAAGGCGGAATGCGAGGTTGGGATGATGATAAACGGGGCTGGATTGTTTTGCCTTGGCACGTAAAAATATCCCGAAATGTTTCTTGTGACCTCCGCTTGGGCTCTTCCTCAGGCATCCATGGCGAAGGATCTACTTTTACTGCCCTCTTTGGGCTCCTGATGTGGGACGTCCTTTTCATGGATGGCATCCCCGACGTCTTTAGGAACTCATACCAGGTAAGCTTTGTGTTCAGACTGGGTAAAGGGGTAGAAGAAAATATTGGTAGCTCAGGGTTGAATTGTGGGGTCCCTGGCGCTCCCTGAGCTCGGCGGGTTTTTTGCAGACATTGCAACACCCTACTAGGTAATACCTTCAGTGCTGGAAGGTGGTGGGTTGGAGGAGGAGAGGGAAGAGGACTGCGTAGTCCTTAGTGCTCTCTGAACTTGGTGATTGTCCTGCAGACGTTTCATGACCCAACTAGGGATAGAAGGGAAGGGGGTTTGCAGGGTGGAGGAGGACGACTTTGGGGTCCTTGGTGGTCTCTGAGCTTGGTGGCTTTCTTGCAGACGTTTCATGACCCAACTAGGGAACATCATCAGAGCTAGAACCGAGAGGAGGAGGAGGAGGACTGTGGGGTCCTTGGTGCTCTGTGAGCTTGGCTATTTTCTTGCAAATGTTTCATTACCCAAGTAGGTAACAACTTCAGCTCTAGAAGGAGTGGGGTTTGCTCTCCTTCCAGCACTGATGATGTTACCTAGTTGGGCAATGAAACGCCTGCAAGAAAACCGCCAAGCTCAAAGAGCACCACCAAGGACCCCACCATGAGCTACAAATACTCTTATCAAAAGATTCTTATTCTACCTTTTATGTGTGGGGAGCTTTAAATGGAATTATCCGCTCCATCCCTAGGCTTTCCCCCTGGACCTCTACACGAGCAGTTTTTACAAGAACCGCCGGTCGGCCATTGAGCCAAGGTTGCAGTCGGTGCACGAGGCGTCGACGGAGACGCTCCAGAAGTGGGTGGGCGAAGTGTGGGCTGCCCAGAAGGGCACAGCGTCAGCGCTGATCGACTGGGACCGCTTCTCTTCCCTCCAGCAAGCCCAGGTGAGTGGGAGGGAAGAGCACCTCCACAGAGCCCGGACTTTGCAGACACCCACAGTGCCAGGTTCCCTCCTGGCATCGCCAGAGATGGTTAGAAAACCACCCAAGGTTCTGGAAACTTTGGAACCCTGCTGCCCAAAAAGGGGAAATCTGGGAGTTGAAATCCATCCATCTTAAAGTCGCTGAGATATCTAAGCAGTCCTTTGCGTTCCAGCAAAGAAGATATGGGGACTCAGTGGCAAAGACGCTGAGCTTGTCGATCAGAGACGCCAGCAGTTTGAATCCCTAGTGCCGCGTAATGGAGTGAGCTCCCGTTACTTGTCCCAGCTTCTGCCAAACCTAGCAGTTCGAAAGCATGTAAAAATGCAAGTAGAAAAATAGGAACCACCTTTGGTGGGAAGGGAACAGTGTTCCGTGCGCCTTCGGCGTTGAGTCATGCTGGCCACATGACCACGGAGACGTCTTTGGACAGAGCTGGCTCTTCGGCTTTGAAACAGAGATGAATCCCTAGAGTTGGGAACGACTAGCACATATGTGTGAGGGGAACCTTTACCTAAGGAAGATATGATTAACCTGCACATTAAAAGAAATAAAATAAGGAACAAATTTATTCCTAAGTAGCTTTTAAGTTTCTGGAAGGGGCTTCTTGGAAATTTCTCACCTACCTTCAGGACCGGAGGAGGAGAGGGAAGCCAACAGCATACAGATCAGGGGTGAAATCCAGCAGGGATTGACGGGTTCTGGAGAACCAGTAGCGGAAATTTTGAGTAGTTTGGAGAACCGGCAAAGGCCTCCTCTGGTTGGCCCCAGAGTGGGGGAGGGACTGGGGATTTTACAGTGTCCTCCTCCTGGAGAGAGAAGGGAATGGGGATTTTGCAGTATCCTTTCCTCTGCCACGCCCGCAGAACCGGTAGTAAATAAAAAATGTGAATTTCACCACCGACACAGATGTACTTTTGCAAAGCAGACGGAACTGATTGCCTGGCTTTTCAGAGCAGAGCCCAGAAACAGAACGAGATTCCCGCATGTTGCTTTACTGGAAGTGGGGGTCTTCCCAAAGTTCTAAACCCCCCCCCCCCCGCCTGTTTTGCAGAGCCTGGTCTGCTGCTTAGGGGGCCCCTTCCTGAGTGGAGTTTGCCGGCGTCTCTCCCAAGATCTACGCCACTGCAGGGGGGGCCTCCCCGATCTTGTCGTCTGGAGTACGGGAAACCGGGGATATAAGGTGCCTTTGCAGATTTATTTATTTATTTTTATTTGTTTTAGAAATAAATAAATTTGAGTTGCACCAGGCGAATCAAGGCAGCTTATACGGCTATGAAAACCATGAACTGCATTCAGTTTTGGTCGCCACGATGTAGAAAAGATGTGGAGACTCTAGAAAAGGTGCAGAGAAGAGCAAGAAAGGATTAGGGGACTGGAGGCTAAAACATAGGAAGAACGGTTGCAGGAACTGGGTATGTCTAGTTTAATGAAAAGAAGGACTAGGGGAGACATGATAGCAGTGTTCCAATATCTCAGGGGATGCCACAAAGAAGAGGGAGTCAAACTCTTCTCCAAGGCACCTGAGGGTAGAACAAGAAGCAATGGGTGGAAACTAATCAAGGAGAGAAGCAACTTAGAACTAAGGAGAAATTTCCTGACAGTTAGAACAATTCATCAGTGGAACAGAAGTTGCCTCCAGAAGTTGTGAATGCCCCAACAGTTGGACTAGAAGACCTCCGAGGTCCCTCCCAACTCTTGTTATTCTATTCTATATAAAAGAAATAAAAAGAATAACGTAATATTTCCCCCTCCCCCCTTTGGCCATCCCTGGCAACAGCACACTTTCATACAAACCATTTAATGGGTTGAACCCCCTGGGGGCCCAAGAGAGGAGTTCCCAGAGGTGGGGAAGAGTTGACGCTTGGAAAGAGTACGGCTAGAGATTTGCCTTGTACTCACAAATCACAAGCCACCCGTAGTCCTCAACCTTACGACAAGAGGCTTAGCGAGGGTTCAAAGTCCCAACAGACCTCTCCAGAGGTTACTTAGGATTCAGCTCCAAAGTGGCTGCACACCCCACCCCACCCTTCCTGTGGTCACATGGCTTCATTTGGGGGGCTCAGCAACGGCCCACTTTTACAGCTGTTCGCAAGATTGTATGAGGGCGTTTTGCGATATTTTTTCTATTTTGTGTGGGGGGGGAGGGGCTTTATAAAAGAGGCGGCACTGACTTTGCTCGTTCAGATTGTGGTTTGACATTTGCACGCTCTCTTCCGCCTCTTCCCCAATCAGCTGGTGGAAGTGAAGGGCCCCGGCGACCGGCTTTCGCACAAGCAGACGGTGTGGCTGGACGAGCTGCAGAAGCTGGGCGCGTCGGTCGAAGTTTGTCACGTAGAGGCAGTCGGGTCTAAAAGTCAGCGTCTTGGATGAAGGAGGGGGTTTCTCACCACCACCACCACCACCACAGGGATCGGGGATCCAGTGCAATAAAATCTTCTAATACAGAATGGGTTTCCTTCGGTGCTTCTTTCGAATCCACTTTGAATTTTCCATCCGTGTGCTCACACTGAAGACACATTTCAGGCTAAGTGATTGGAAGTGGACGGTCAGCCCATGGAGAGCATTTTCCAAGTTAAAGGACAGCACTTAGACTTATATACCGCTTCACAATGCTTTACGGTCCTTTAGATGGTTTACAGAGCCAGCCTCTTGCCCCCAACAATTGATCGTCATTTTAACTGACCTCGGAAGAACGGAAGGCTGAGTCAAACCTTGAGCCAGTCAGGATCGAACTGCTGACAGTGGGCAGTGAGTTAACCTGCAATACTGCATTCTAACCACTGGGAAAGAAGAAAGGAAAAGAATGGAATTTATGGCTGTCGGTAGCATCCGGTTGTCACATGATCCCAACTTCTAGTGTTTTTGCCAGTGTTAAATTTCAACAGAAAAAGTCCCAGAAGAGGAAGAGGACAGGTTGGTTTTTATTAAGTCTCATTTATTTGCAATTTCATACATTATGGCAGATGGAAGGAGCTTCTCCGTGTCAGCTCTGCAATGGTCAGGCAGGCGCATGCTTAGGAACATCAATACTTTAGGTGAGGGGTGTCCAATTTTAAGACTCGTGGACTTCAACTCCCAGAATTCCCCGGCCAGCCATTTCCCTCATGCTGGCTGGGGAATTCTGGGAGTTGAAGTCCATTAGTCTTAAACTTGCCAAGGATGCACACCTCTGCTTCAGTCTTCCTAAAGCATTAAAAAATGGGATTTCTCCTCTCCGGTCCCATTTTCATAAAGAGTCACAGAATCCCACTTTCCTGATGGCTTCATTTACTTTTCCTTAAAAAAAAAAAAGTCAAGCATGTTTGACTTTTAAAATACACTTTTTTTTTAAAAAAGCCAGAATTTAACAGGAAGGACACACAAAAGCACCAGAATTTAATAGGAAGGACCTTCTGCCAGAGTGAAACACACCTTTAGGATTGCGATCTGCCTAAGAAAATTAAACACCCATGGGGGGAAAAAAACACACCCAGAGTCACCTTCAGGCACGCAGCAGCTAAAATCTACTTGATGGTATCAAAAGTGGTGGTTTTTATTATTATTATTATTATTTTTACACAAGTCTAATTACAGCACCGCCTCCTTCAGCTCAAGCAGCCCTCTTGCTATTAAACAAACATACAAAAATAACCATCTCTTGTTTTGCACAGTTACAAAAACTTCACTGTGGAAAGTACCTGCTTTGAAAAAAGAGTATAAGATGTGGGGGCTGCTCACTGGTGTTGGGGGAGGAATACCCCACCCCTACTTTAAGTTCACAAGCGCCATCGAGTTGGTGGAAGGTAAGACAAGAGCCAGGAGAAGCAACAGACCATAGTCTCCAAGCAGCTGGTCCTTGTTGCTCAAGTCTACGATGGGCTTTGAAACCTCGAGAGAAGCTCTACTATTTTCTGGAGCTCCCTAACAATTCCTTCTTTGGGGGAAAGGACCCTTTTTGTCCTGTCCAGGATGAAGACCAAGGAGCAGCCATCCATCCATCCACCTCAATCAACCAACCTACCTCGTCTTCTCCACATCACCGCATGGCACACAAAGGCACTGGCAGAGCTACTGCAATCAGGTGGTCAGTCAGGGAAGTTTTGAAAGTTGGGCCATCACAACCGGACAACGTCAAGAGAAGCCCCAATGCGTGCCCAGAAAAAGGACAGGATATGTGGAGGCTTCAGAGGTTGCTAAGCCGTAAACCAACCATGAAACACTTAAGGTGTGTAGAGGTCAACTCCCAGAATACTGGAAGTTGAAGTCCACACGTTTTAAAAGTTGCATGGTTGGGAAGGCTGGTTTTAGAAGTCCTCATCAGCACATCCCATGAGGGGAAAAGGTCATTTAGACCACCTGAAAGGCCAACTGGTTCCCAAGGCTGAACCACTTGCAACTTCCCTTCATTTCTGATCACCAGGTTCACTTCAAAGAGGTATTTTCACTTAAGACTAATTAAGATTCTATGGTCGGAGACACCCATGCCAGGTTCCTCTGCTAAGCACGACGACTTAACAGTAAATAATGCTTATTTCATGAGGCCTCTTTCCTGCCAAATCAACAGAAGTGCTGGCATGAGCAACCACAGGTCTACCTAACTGTAGTTAATCTCCTATACCTGCTTCACACACTACCATCAATCACACCAAGCCATTTTCTTCCCATTTGATCAGGGCAACAATTTGAAAGGCAAAGATCCGACATCCCACAAGGATTTAAAAAAAAAAGGTAAAGTCACACGTTACAAAAATGCACACAATTTAAAAAGTCCCTGTTAAAAAGAGGGTCAGGGGTACAATAGACATCTCAAAAGTTAATCACCTTAACATAGTTACCGTTGTTTTTTTTTTTTTTTTTTGCAAAATATATATACTCATCATCCCGCTTTAATTAGCAAAATTTGATACATCTGAAATGCCGTTAAGACTATTATGCATTAAATAGAGAATCTGTAAGAAAGCCCCCTTAGTAAAAAGGAATTGATCTCTCCCACCCCTACGAAAAATCCTGGACGCAAGAAGCTCAACAGTAGGAAAACCAAACTTTTGCTCCGTTGAAGAGGATTGAGATAAAGACTTCAGTTATGTCATTAATGTCATTGAAGGATCAGCAGCTGGGGGAGCCCCTGAAGAAACTTGGGGGAGGGAGGGGAGGAGACCATTAGCAGGCTTGGGAAGGGGACCCCAATTCAACAAGGGTCAGTGAGGCAGGTTGTATATGGCACGTTCAATTCCCAGGTTGCCCCACGTGGGGCATATGGGGAAGGGGCTCAAACAGAATCCCTTCCTTCCTGGTCCCAAACAGCAGAACTGTGACCATGTGCTATTTGTCGACTGTTGGATCAACACCAGCATCTCAAAATATTTGAGAGCCTCTGGGGGTGTCGTCTTCTCCCAAAGGAGTGGAACACAAGCCGTTTCCCAGGCAGCATCCATTTCACAAAACAGGCTAGGTTTCCATGGTTTCCTGAACTAGGCCTTGAAGCCCCCTTCCCACTACAAAATGGCAGAAAACACATGTCTCAGACAAAACAGGTGACTGGATGTCCCTGGCGTGTCCAGGTTGCCCCAAATCCTCTTAAAATCCCCCCATGCTGCCCCACCACCCTTCAGATTCTGCGATCAGGGGCCCAAAACGAATTCAACCACCGTCTGGGTTGAGTTCAACCTAAATCGGTGTTTCTCATTCGTGGCAACTTGGAAGACGGGTGGATTTCAACTCCCAGCATTCCCCAGCCATTCTGGGAGTTGAAGTCCACCATCTTAAAAGTAGCCAAAAGGTTGAGAAACACTGAACTAAACTGTAAAAAAAAAAAAAGAGAGAGAGAGAGAGGGAGTCCATAACTATATATATAAAAAACAGTATTTCCTTCCAAGAATGCTGATTCTAATCAACCCCATTCGAGACCCATTCACAGTCAGTAATAATACTCAATGAGTTGTCAGTTAAGATTTCTTTCCCTGGCTAGAGGATCACAATCCTTGAAGCACCTCCAGAAATCACTACGAAGGAGACCGGAAACGGGCGACATCATCAAGAGGCAGAATGTTAGCTTATCAAACGAATGTAACTGAGTTCCGGGCAAATACTAACGTCAATGCAAAAAAAGGCACGTTTAAGGCTAGTGTTTAAAAAGGTTGTTTTTGCATACATGCTGATAGAACAGTCTCAAACCACGATGTCTGGAGCCAATATGGGCAGCTGTTTCTCTTTACCCTTTAACCAGGTTAAGGCCATAAGATTTTTTCCAGCTAGTTTTTTCTTTCCTGATTCTAATCAGCTAAGAGACACCAACCGTCCCACCAGCAACAACACATTGGCAGCGTACGCAATTCGGGAGGCAGATTTTTGTAAACTACAAGGCAACCTCAAAGCCTAAATAAATAAATAGAGAGCTGGGCCAAACATAACCATGATGACCGAAAGGGAGGTGTAAACTTACATTTTAATTTACTTCAATGGAA
The DNA here is from genome assembly GCF_964273705.1 of Natrix helvetica. Taxonomy (NCBI): domain Eukaryota; kingdom Metazoa; phylum Chordata; class Lepidosauria; order Squamata; family Natricidae; genus Natrix; species Natrix helvetica. The sequence goes on from NC_138556.1 coordinate 19,981,541, forward strand.
GGGTAAAAGTTCTGGCTGAAATTCACAGCAATGTGAACTTTTAAATCCTCATGGAATTGTTCTACCACCGAAGGGGGTAAAATATTGCTCTAGTATTTTGCACTGGTTAAATCACCCTGCAAATCTTTCTTTCTTTCTTTCTTTGCTATTTCTCTTCCTCTTGTCAAGCTGCAGGCTTCAGCCAGCAACTCCAAAAGAGGAAACCTCACAAACAGAAACAAAACACAATGCCCAACTGTTGATGTAGGGGTGTTATCAGGGGGGGGGGGGGTGAATCAAGTTCCCTATCAAACAAGACAGCAGGAAGAACTAAGAAAAAGACCCAGCAATGGATCAGCTGCAACGTTAAAACAAAACGAAACAAAAATAATAATAATAATAATATTCTGTGCATTATGAAAAGACGAGGATTTTGCCTTTAAATACTTTGTGCAAAAACATCAATGTGGTCTATGAAGTTCTGGCTGGCGGTGGTCGAGTTAAGACCCACGTTTCTTCGTCTCCGTTCGCTCCCAGGGTTAGTCTTCGTTGGCAAGGGTCTCGGTGGACAACCAGATTTTGGCACCGCTCAAGAATTTGCTCAGAGGTGTGCCCAGGATGCTGCGCCGACAAAGGTTGCCCACGGGGGAGAATGGAAAAGCAGAAGAGAGGAAGTCGGGCGTGGTGGGGCCGTCATTGAGCCCGTGGGCTCGGAAATACAGGCGGCTCTGGTCCTGCTCGGATGCGTTGGCCAACAACGGAGGGATGCCGTTGTGTTGCCTCAAACTCCGGCTCAAGGATTCCACCTCGTCGGCCAACAGAGAGATCTTGTGGAAGGCTGTGATGAAACCCCCATGCTTGATCTGGGCCTCGGGGACCCAGCGGAAGTAGCAGAGTTTCCAGAGTTTGATCTGCGTCCCGGAGAGGCGGGGTAGGATCACGCCGTGAAGGTCCGCTGGCTTGGAGAACCAGTCTCGGAAATACTGTTCCATGCCGTTGGTAGTGTTGTCCATGTGATGAAGGAAGTCGGGTCTTAGTTTGAGGATCAGGGAGTTCCTTCTGGGGAAGAAGTCTTGTTCGTTGATGATGCCGTTCTTGAGGGAGGATGGGAAGCCTCTGAGGGTTGAACTGTAGTTCTTCTGGGGAGCGAAAGGGGGAATAAAATGGGTTGAATTTCCCATTGTTCACTGCACCGGATTGTAATGGGATTCATGTTAAGTGAATGAAGAAGTGCAATTAAGGAAATTGCAGGTATGGCCCATGGCTATCGAGTCCAGAATTATGCATGTCCCCTGCAGGACCCTAAAGTAAGACCTCTAGCAACATATTGAGATCCCATATGACCATGAAAGATCTGTCAGAAAGGCCAAGTTCATCCGTTGTTAAGGAGAGGCAGACAATGGATAGCAGTGATTCTTAACCTTGGCAACTTTAAGACATGTGGACTTCAACTCCCAGAATTCCCCAGCTAGCATGGGGGATTCTGAGAGTTCAATTGCATAGAGAGAAAGTAAGAGATATACAAGCAATGATGGGTGAAACACTTCTAAAGTCTGCAAGAGGCAGAAAATATTATGAAGAGGCTCAAATAGACACCTCCCTAATTCACAGAAGTATAAGAGTGGGGGGGAAAGTCCAGCACAATCAGACTTGCAAAGTTGTTACGACAACCAATCTCAATCAAAATAACCTTAGCCTGGAGCTGGTCTTCCTGATCTTCCTGATGAGTCCCACACAAACCACCCCATAGGGGTCATAGGAAGGAAATGCTGTGAAAGAGACTCGCCTAAACTCACTTTGCCCCATTCTTACCTTTGATCGTTTAAAGGTTTTCACGGTCCCATTGCACACGCAGGGTGTGCTCTTCCCAATGTACAGGGGGTTGTGAAACAGCAGGCGGTCCCGCGGTGTGAGCTGAAGGGACCAATCCCAAACGGAAGGGAATTTCAGGCCTTTCTCGTCACCCAGCTGAATATTCTTGCTGATGGCGAATTCCTGAAAGCAACCAAATGAAAAGATGTCAAAAGGCGCAACCAGGGCTCCCTTCCTGGAGCTGAGGTTTAAGTCCACTCTAAGGCCGATAAAGGTTAAAATCCAAGTCCAGCAACATCACAATTCCACAACACAAAAGGTTCTGTGCCTCACACACTACCCTTTCCTTGAAAGTGTAAACTACACAATGAAAAAGCTCCACTGAAGTATAACATGCCATCCTCAGAAACGGCCATCACACCTGTACTACCAGGACAGATGCGCTCCTGACTCCAGGTAAGGTCAAGCACTTCACACCTTTCAATGTTGCCCCATGGCTTGACCCTCAAGGGCCTGCCTTCTTAAACCGGTTGGTCGTATTTTTCACCCACCGTGCTTTGCTTCACTCTCTGATGTGGAGAATTGAAGAGGAAAGTACCAAACAGAGAGATCCGTGTGCTGTCGAACAATATGGTCAAGTAGGCTTCGGAAAACTCAAAGGCCGATGGGTACTGATCAAGCAGCTGCCAGACACAGTCAAGGAACATCAGGAACAAAGGAGACTAGAGGGAGAAGGAGACAACTGGTTAGATAAATAAAACCTCTGCAGAAACTGATTGTAAAACAAATAAAAGCTTCTTCAAGTTGAGTTCAACTCTTGTTGGCTTCATAGACTCAACCATGAGTTGGCCTCCCGCGGCCTTTTTAATACTTCATACTTCCTAGTGTCCCCAACAGCTGTGGGATTTATCTCTGGTTTCCATCCAAGTATGAAGCAGGTTTGGCACTCCATATATTTGTTTAGTGGGGAGATCAAGAAAGATTCACTAAATTGCACCCTTAAATGTCTTGGTCCAAGCATTTTTCCATTGATTGTACCTGGACTCACAAGGGCTCAAGCTGCAATCAGAATTGTCAATGCACACTGGGTTTGTCCCGTGTTCCTCTGTGTCCCTTGTCCACTCTCCCCTCTTGAACTAATCACACCTTTCCTGGGTGGAGAAATGCCTAGCTAACTACCCCTAGATATTTCTTCAAGTTGAGGGTTTTTTCATCCTATTACCTCTTTGTCCGATTTCTTCAAGTGATTGCACCTGTCCAGAAACGGGTGTCCTGCCATGACCCACTCCTTCTGAATCAGGCTCTGAAATCCAGCAATGGTCCGAAAATGGGGATCCAACATCACTTGGATAAGAGATGCCACACAGCAGCTTAGGTCTCGCCCTTCTTCCTCTGTGGAAGAAGAGAAGAACAGAGTTCTGTTTATGGCATGGAGTGAAGATAAGTCTCTGCAAAAGAACTGGAAGAATTAATTCAAATTATGGTGTCAACACTCCCTTAAGTAATTATTTTTGCTATAAATGTTTAATTAAGGCCATATAAAGGATGTTACATGAGCATCAACATGAGTTTTCAAAACAGACTGGCTTACCTTGCAAAATTACTGAAACGTGTTTGCTGTCCAGCATGTAGACCAGTTCTGCAGAAAGCTTCAGGAAGATTCTAGATCAAGAGATCCCAAAATCTAGATTACTTTAGATGAACGTACAGCGTAATTATCACACAGCATTTCCAGAAAGGTTAGCTTTAATGCCTGGCAATGTGGATTTCCCCAGAAAGAGATTCTGGTTTTCAGAATTAGGGTCTTCTACAACTGGTGACCATAAGAAAGGCTGAGCGGCAAGGAATGGAGGCCTTTGAACTCTGGTGCTGGAGAAGACTCCTGCACTGAGTCCCTTGGACTGCAAGGCCATCCAACCGGTCAGTCCTAGAGGAGATCAACCCTGACTGGTCTTTAGAAGGCCAGATCCAGAAGAGGAAATTCAAATGCTTTGGCCACCTAATAAGAAGGAAGGATTATTGGAGAAGAGCCTCACGCTGGGAACGATGAAGGGCAAAAGAAAAAGAAGGGGACGACAGAGAAGGAGGTGGCAGGATGGAGTCACCGAAGTAGTCAGAGTGAGCTTAAATGGCTCCAGAGGATGGTAGAGGACAGGAAGGCCTGGAGGAAAGTTGCCCATGGGATCGTGATGGGTCGGACATGAGTTTGCAACTAACAACAACAACAACTGGTGTAGGTAAGATTCTTTCTGTGGATCATTTGCAAGTCATATAACTTCTAACTCTTTAATTGACATTGTTTTTATGGGAAGTGGCCCTCCAAATTTCCTGGAGAAAAGATTCTGATCACTTTACTTACCTCACGTACTCTAGCCAACGTGAATTATCCAGCAAGGAGAGCCACTTCTCCTCCGTTTCTTCAAAAGGCTCTGAGAGAAAAAGAGAAATTATTTTCAAATACCAGCATTACAGAGTGACAGAACTCTCTTTGAAAAACAGTCAAAGCACAAGAGGTTCCATGTTGCTTAATCATGAATGAGGAGGAGGAGTGATGAACATGTTCCTTGAAGGCTTGCATGCAAATCCCTCCAGAACTTTCAGCTAAGTGGCCCACAAGCAGCCATCGGAGCTGCCAGCAGATTCGGACAGTGAGGAGGTTGGAACCTGGGCCAGTCCTGGAGTCCGGGGAAGGCTCGGATGAGGGCTCTGTGTCGGAGGCAGAGAGGGGGCCAGAGCCATATGCCAGTTACCAGCTGCCTTCAGACTCAGGCATCAGTGAGGCAGAGGAACAGCTGGAGCCTGTTCCCAGTGTGCGCATGCGAGAGTTGTGTGGAGTTGCAGGAGACAATTAGTTCATTTAATTGGTTCAGACTCTCCGAGGTTCCTTGCCAAGTTTTGCAGAGATTGGCCTGGCAGCTCTCCAAGCCAGAGAAGGTCTGTGACTGTAAATCCCTCCTTGAAAGACTTTGCTGGATGGGAATGAGCAGAATTCACAGTCAATTAATAAAAGGGTTTTTTGTTGGGACAAGGAATTTGCTTCATGCTCTCGGGAAACCTCAGTCAGAACATTAAGCCTATGGGTGCCCTTACTAAAATATGGTAAATATTAACCAGATTAATTTTTTGCCCCCAAATATTGCTGTATATTTAAAACTTTAGGCCGAGATGGGAGCCAAATCTGGACCTTCATCTCCCAGGTGACATGAAGGAAAGTGGAAATGATGCTGCAATCCTCCAGCGGGTCTTCAGGATTAAAAATAATCTGGGGTATATATTTAGAAAACACAGAAGAAGCCGTTTCTTCTTCTTACCCCTCGACTTAATAAGATTGGAGAGTGGTTGCTACTTGATGCTGCTCTGTGTTATTTCAAAAATCCTTTTTGAACTTGTCTTTGAGGAGTTTAATATGTTTTATATGTTTTACATCTGCTCGTTTCAGATTTTCTGCCTCTTTGGCAACACAAGGACCAAGCCAGGTTCGAAGGGCCTTACCATTCACACATAACTGCTTCAGTTTGAGAAAAGCCGTCTGGATTTCTGGAATATTCGGCAGGCATTTCTCCAAGTCAGATTTGTAAACGTCACTCCTCTGTGGATGACTTCTGGTGACGGCATTGCAAATCCTACAAGAAAAAGAAATCGTAGCAAGGACATCTTTAGAAGTGTCTCGTGACAGCTTCACCCCACAGCTGGCCCCAAAGCCCCTTCTCAGCCCGGAGTACAGCTGCAAGCATGCCCTCCCTCCCCAAGCTGCATCCTGTGGTTGGGCACACCCAATCGCAGGCTCAAAAAATACCCTGCTAGGAAGCACCAGATGGCCACAGAAGGGGGTGGGTAAGAGACGTAACCCCCATCTCACCATATTTCAGAACCCAGAGTCAACTCTCTAGTCTTTCTGTGAAGACTTGACAATGTGAAACAAGGTTAAATGATTTATGAGGATATCCCTTAAACTCAATAAATCAGTTCTCAATTTGAGGCTCTACAATCCATCCATCCATCCGCATATCTGCAATTTTCACCACTGGTTATCTGGAGGGAGATGGTGGCTTTAAGAGGAGCCCATCAAACAGAAAGTCAAAGGAACACAGGATGACAGGGCTGGAAAGGACCTTGGAAGTCCAACTCCCTGCTTAAGCCATCTTGGTCAATGGTTGACCTCCCTTTTATTGTGTCTCTCTGCTTTCTCATCTTGGGAAGAAAGTTAGACTGAAAACATGATAAATGAAAGCCAGCCACCGCAATCCCTCCTACCGTTGGTCTATTTTCCGTTGCTGCAGGCTGTCCTTGATGTGAGCCATTCTCACCAGAGCGTTCCCGTTGGAATGGTTCCAACACCACATCTAGGAAACCAAGGTAGAGCTGTTAAGTTCCATGTATCCCAATACGCCCCGAGAAAGTCGACAGCATCTTATCAATCTGCCTGGGTTTGCAACAGATTGTAACAGACCAAAGATTGAAAAAGTGCCTTGGAGCTGCTGAAAGTGGGTTTTTCAGGGGCTTAATCATAGGGCAAAGAGTAGGGGACCTGGATTGATTTTGGGGAGGGCTCTTGACCCTCTTGGCTACTGCTTTATTTTATCTGTCTGTTTGTCTGTCTATCTATCCCAATACACCTTTATTCTGTTGCATGTCTTCCTAGTTGGCCTCAGAATAGGGGAAGGGTCAATCTAGGGATGTGTTTCTCAACTTTGGTGGCTTGAAGATGGGTGGTTTTCAACTCCCAGAATTCTCCAGCCAGCATAGGAATTCCGGGAGTTGAAGTCCACCCATCTTCAAGCTGTCAAGATTGAGGAACACTGATCTATGGTGTCAAAACATCAAGAACCAGATTGCATCCTTTCCAACTAACAGATTTAAGAAGCTTATGCCTTTTGTTAGGAAATACCAAACTTTTGATTTTTTGGGATCCCAAAGTGCACTACGGGGAGTGGGGGGGAGAAGCACAGGGCCCCACTTGGCTAAAAGAAGACAAACTCCATTTCCATTTCTTTCAGTCTGATAATCCACCACCCTCCCTTCTGTCTCTTTTGACACTTAAGAAAGAAAAGGCCATTGCTTCATCTTCGCACTTACTGGCATCCGTCGTCCGGTGAAGGAGTAAGAATACAGCTTCAGATCTTGATCCGCCAGAGAGGAGGGGACCACAAAATATTCTGGAAGACTTCAAAAAGGAAACAGAAAAAAAAAACACCACTCATCTTTGAAAGTGTGAAGTAGCAGCACATAAATCCCAGATGATCCTGTCCCCCTCTCTGCCTCTGACACAGAGCCCTCATCAGAGCCTTCCCCAGACTCCAGGACTGGCCCATCTTCCTCCCCAACCCTCCTCACTGTCCGAATCTGCTGCCAGGTGCACTGGCCACTGGTGGACCACAACACCCAAGTTCTTAAAAATAAGGAGCTTTACAAGACGTCTTAGCCACCCAGACACACTTTCTCCTTCTGAATAGACCTGGGTTGTTATCTCTGAAGGGACAAGCTCATGGGAAGAAGAGGCGGTGTGCTACATTTCCCACAGATCCTGCCACTTTCTTATCAAGATTTACCTGGTGGATATCATGTAGCCTTCGTTCACGGAACAGACGCGCCATTCGGAGGCTCCCGTCCTCTTGATCTCTCTATCCCAGTCGGAGAAGGTTTCAAACAGGGGAGTCTGATGATGAATACCATAACCTCCTCCTCCTCCTCCTCCTCCTCCGGGGTCTATTCCATTCACCTTTTTTGCTGTAAGAAACAAAGCCAGGAGAGTATTTTCATTTCAGAGTGGAAACGCATCTAATAAGCCTCCAGAAGGCACCTTGGAATATCCTTCTGGACCAGGAGAGAAGCCAATCACCAACCGAAGGGAGGACTTATTCAGATGTCCACTTAACCAAGACACATAAACAGAAAGAACTGATACATTTGTGGCTATCAAACATTCTCTGTGGAGTTGGATTCTCACTGATGATATGACCTAGCTGTCAGGCCGGCAGCCCTCTTTTCTTTTAGATCCTTGGCCTGCCACATTTTCTATTATTCTGCTATGCCTTTTCCATGGTGGGGAAATGGGAGGGGGGATTGTATGGAGTTAGACGATATGTAGCCGTAACAACATTCTTTCTAGAAAGCCACGGTCATCTTTTGTCTCTGCACCTCTGCACCTGACTGGAACTGGATGGCAGTGGGAAATTGGACCATGTGATGGACTTGTGGGTTTTGGGGCAAGATCTTGAACTTTCAACTGGGTGGGGAAAACCGGGAACCTTTCAGATTCGGGTTTTCCCAGATGTGCCAAGATGGCTCTCTTCATAAATTGGAACTTTTGAGCAACACTTTGCCTTGGATGTGGATTTACGTTTGGATGCTATTTGGAACCCTGACACCAGTTGGATCATGAAACATCTGCAAGAAAACCCCCAAGCTCAGAGAGCACCAAGAACTCTACAAACTTTCAACCTTGAGCTACAGGGATTGTCTTCTATTAAATCTTCCTCTGCGTTACTTTTATCAAATCAGATGAATACAGAAGAAAGACTATTCCTGGCACAAGACCACGCGGCTTCTTGACACACAGGGAGGGGCTACTCCGGGTGCCGTCCTCTAGAGAGTGCCTGGGGACGGTGCCCAGGAGTAGGGCCTTCTCTGTGGTGGGCCCTACCCTTTGGAATGACCTCCCCCCAGACATCCGGACAACAACCGATCTTCGCTCCTTCCGTATGAAGCTGAAGACCTACCTGTTTTGTCAAGCCGGCCTGGCATAACGTTACTATCTTGCCACCCCAGGTCATTTTACAATGGGAAATTTTGTTTTTAATATTTTTGGGGTTTTAAACTTTGTAAGTATGCTTATTTATGGACTTATTTTTACCTCCTCTGCACGATTTTATGGTGCTATCTTGATTATTGCTCTGTACGTCGCCCCGAGTCCCTGTGGGGAGAGGGGGCGACTAATAAGTTCAATAAAATAAAATAAATAATAATAAATAAATAACTTCTGTCCAAGTTAATCTCCAGGATTCAATTTAAAAAGATCCCGCACCTGGCATCTCAACGGTCTCCTTTACCTGGATTGTGATATTTCTTGCCCACATATTCAAATGCAAAGAGGAGCTGGAGGTCTGCCGGTTGTGAGTAGTGTGCTATTGCAAGACACACCTGAAGAAGAAAGGAAAAAGAGAAACAATCTTTAGACGAGAGCAAGCTGGCCAGAACCCCTTACGCATTATTTTCCCGGCGAGAAATTATGAAGAAGGGGCAGAAAAACAAACACCAAAGTCAGCAGAAATGGGCTGCCTCTAGGAACGCTTGCAACTTTGATGTCCTTCCCCACACACCCTGTGGAAAAAAAGTCTAACTTGTTAGCTGTTGATGCTCACAAGGGCAACTGCACACAGTAACTCCTTTGTCATGGATTTTAATGGATGCCACTTCTTATTAGTAGCCAAGGCTGCCAATGGCTTCCATTGTGTGTCGTGGAAAAGGAAAAAGGTCAACATTTCTTTTCCCGTCTACCGAGAGAAAATATTTCAGGGATTAATCATGTTCTTGTTTTTCTGAAGCGCTTAGGGTGCAAAAAAAGGGAAGCTTGGGAAAAAAATCTTGGGTTGAAAGTGACCGCCTCAACTTTCGGTTCCTACTTTCTGAGAATTCAGCAGCCCAGATGAAATAAGCTGAGAATCAGGGTTGGGTGGGGTGGGGGTGGGGGTTGTTTTGGGGTTTTTTTAAAAAAAACCATTCCTACAGGAGATCCAAAGGAAAAATTGTGCTTTCTGTGTCCCGACTCTCTTTGTAGACCAGGGGTCTCCAACCTTGGCCACTTCCAAGACTTGTGGACTTCAACTCCCAGAATTCCTCAGCCGGCATAATTTACTCTTTTATAATCCCTTCCTCTGCAATCTCTCCACTTAGATCAGGGGTCCCCAAACTTGGCAAATTTGGTATTCAAACTTGGAATTCTGGGAGTGGAAGTCCACAAGTCTTAAAGTTGCCAAGGTTGGAGACCCCTGTTGTAGACAACCTCCTCTGTTTTTACCTCTCCTCTGGAAGGCTATTTATGCAATCATTTGGCTCTTTCTGGAAGATCAGAACAAGGTTTAGATTTGATATTTAATTAAGCCTGGCTTATTCGATAAGTCAATAACGCGGTCACGTTAAGTCATTAAGCCCAAATCAAACCAACCACATCCTGCCTTCAACCATGTTTACTAAGCCTGGAACCTGAGTAGCATCAACACCACCGCAGAGGACCCAAGAGAACTGGAGAAAGCAGAAACACAGATGTGATATGTAAAGCTGAGATGATGTCTCTGGCTTGGACCTCGTCTTCTAGTTAAAAATATCCTGCAGCCGATCGTCAAAGCGGCTTCCAGGTTGCTCCTCAGGCAGATGGCTGTTAAGAAGGATCAGAACCACGTTGAACTTATTCTGACGGCTCAAAAAATCAGCCGTGTGCTGGGAAAAAGGATCGAGCCAAAAGCTGGCAAGATGTCTTGGAGGATTAGAGGAGGGTCAAAGCCTCCTGTTTATATGTTCCCTCGGATGAAAAAAAGTATGCGTTTCCTGCATTGATTAAATCATAAGGAAACATGGGAACTGCCAGGACTTCTCTCTGTGCCAAGGAGCTAACAAGCTAGTCAACCCATGAGGATATCAAACTAAATCTTGACATGGGAAGCAATCCAAAATATACCAGCTAAGGACATGTAATGCTTGGCTTTTGCCCAGATTTCTAAGCTAATCATCCACCATGTTAAAGGTAAAGGTTCCCCTCGCACATATGTGCTAGTCGTTCCCGACTCTAGGGGGGCGGTGCTCATCTCCGTTTCAAAGCCAGAAAGCCAGAGGTGTCCAAAGACATCTCCGTGGTCATGTGGCTGGCATGACTCAACGCTGAAGGCGCATAGAACACTGTTCCCTTCCCACCAAAGGTGGCTCCTATTTTTCTACTAGCATTTCTTACGTGCTTTCAAACTGCTAGATTGGCAGAAGCTGGGACAAGTCACGGGAGCTCACTCCATTACGTGGCGCCAGGGATTCGAACCGCCGAACTGCTGACCTTTCTGATCGACAAGCTGAGAGTCTTAGCCCAAGCCAGAAATAATTATTTCTCACTCCTTGACACGTGTAGTCTTCCATTCCCTTGTTGGTGTGCGCACAAGTTCACAGGTACAAAAGGATTGGTGCAAAAGGACCCAAAGCAACGCAACCCAGATTACTTGCACTCTACGTGTTGTGACTTTAAACTCTCGTAATGTTGTCCAGGGCCAACATTTGGAAACACCAACGTGAGGAGCACGCTGACAGTGTCTCTTTGTATTCTATGCTCACATTTTGTGAGAGGGGAAAGAAATCTATTTTAGACCATTAAATAAGATTAACTCAGTCCACGTCTGCTTCAGGATGTTAAGATATTTACAGTTTCCACCAGCTGGAGAGAGAGAAAAAACCCATCCTTGCTTAAACACACAGCTGTACGAGAAATTTAAACCAAGGTGCCAACTAGAGGCACGTACTACATTCAATGGTCTTCTTGTTCTGGTTCCCCCCCCCCCCCTTTTTTTTTTTTAACCTAAGCTCAAAGATTCATCTGGGAGGTTTTATATATGTGCAGAAGGAGGTTGAATCATCTGCCAGGAAAATTCTTGATGCCAACCAGCGAGAAGCTACTTGTGAATTTTCACAACTGCTTTTCTGAGGAACGGAGGATGAGAGGAGAGTCAATCCTTATCCCAAATCTCAATTCTTGATTGATTATTTGTTTGTTAAATTTCTATTATTCGATGAGTCCTTCTGCCGCTGCAAAAACATTTCCTTCATTCAACACTTCCCTCTGCCTGCGATTTCGACTCTAGATATTCGAGATCCAGGTACCTTTTTAGCACTTTCCGGTCCGGCTTCATCAAAACGAAAACGGACAATCCGAAAGTCCTTGCAGTAAATAATCAATTCCGTTGGATTAAACTTCAGCTTTTGGTTGGGGCCCAGGACTTTCTGCTTCCTCTTGGTATCGTTCACTGCAGAGAAAGGAGGGAAGAGGCGCGAGAGATCACAACTTTCCTTTAAAACAAAAACATATCAAGCTCATGCCTTATAAAGGCTGTTAATATGGATTTTTGTTTCTGCAATTTATCCATTTCTGCACTCAGTTCCTAACTAGCAGAGCGTTTTAGTAATTCACTAACCGATAACTCGGCGTTGCCCCAGGTATTTATTGATAGGGGGAAAATGTCCGGACCAAACGTGATTTCTAATGTTGGATTTTCCCCCTTACCAGAAGGAGCCCCCTTGTGAAGTACCATGAAGCCGTTACCATAGCAACTCCACTGTGATGTACAGTAGAAACCATTTTATGGCAGGACAGTAGAAGCCATTTGAAGGCACAACAGGCTGTATCTTAAGCAAACACACACACACCCGAGGGGTGTTAGGAAGGGGTATCTTATCCCCACAGTATTTGTTTCCAGAGAGTAAGTCATCTGTGTACCAAGTTTGGTAGAAATTGCTCATATATATAGGATAGATTTGTCCTTTACCTGTGACAATTTGCTCTACACATGTCAAGGCAACATCGTGTTCTCCAAGGAGAAGATTTCTGTACTGGAACTTCTGAAATAGAAGAAAGAAAATCAGGACAAACACATGCATGTCGTTAATTTTAGTTGTGTCTTGATGCACAAAAGACAAAATTAGCTAGGTTATGGATTTTCTTTGTGGGGTGGGGGGAATGCTATTAGATGTCCAGACTCACCATATAGGGAAGGTGGGCATTATTTAAAAATAATAATAAATAAAAATAAAATATTATAGTTTATATACAGGTAGTCCTCAACTTACAACAGTTCATTTAGTGACCAAAGTTACAACAGCACTGAAAAAAGTGACTTACGACTGTTTTTCACACTTATGACTGTTGCAACATCCCCATGCTCATGTGATCAAAACTCAGCTGCTTGGCAACTGATTCGATTTATGACGGTTGCACTGTGTCAGGGGGGGTCACGTGATCCCTTTTGCCACCTTCTGACAAGCAAAGTCAACAGGGAAGCTGGACTCACTCAACAACTGCAGTTATTCACTTAACAACTATGCCAATAAAGGTAAAAAAAATGGGGCGAAATTCACTTAACAACCGTCTCACTCAGCAACATAAATTTTCAGCTCAATTTCAGGTCGTAAGTTGAGGACTCCTGTAATTCCCAGTGTCACATATATTACGATTTAAATTTGAAGAAAAAAGTTGTGATTTTTGTTAAGATCGCTCATCCCTGATTCCTGGCTGTTTGGACTTGCAGCTAATGTGAGGTGGCATTTAATGCAGCTGCTCAGATACTGTCGGATTCCAGATTTTCCATCTCAAAATCTCAACCTGACACTGGAATTCTTTCCAAAGTCATTTGAAAGCACTTCCTGTGGTTCCATTCTTATTTATACTAGCAGGTCCTTATTTAATTTCAGCGTCTATATCCACATTGCAAAGTTTTATATAAGGATAATTCTAAAAAACAACCTATGCAGAATCCTAGGGCTACACGGGATCTTGGGGTCTTGTAGTCCAACCCCCCTGCCCCAGGGGCTTATATATTTTAAAGATTCCCTTTTTTCTTTTCCTTAAAAAGTGCTTGCTTCCTTTTCTTTCATCCCCCTCCCCCCCTCCAAAAAAAATCCCTAAATAATTATCTGCCTTTGCAAAACTCCCAAAGAACAAATTCAGGGAAGCGAGTTAACTCTACCAGGCAGCAAGAGCTTGCAAAATGTGGATATTTTCTATCGGGTTATTTCCCTGCGCTGTATTGCAAAATGGGAATTGCACAGCAGGACTTAGAAGCCAAGTTCAAAGACGGTTTCCTCTACTTGTCTACGAGAGGAAATCTCCTGGCCACGTGTGGGGATTCCACACAGGGCTATTACAAAAGAGAATGGGGAAACCCCCAACGTGGCCAGGCAACTGGACTTTCGTGTTCTTCCCCCGACCTCCCTTGAAAATGTTTCACTTCGCTTCCAAGGAGCTTCTCCAGTTCTCACTGAACTGACCCCTCGACTGGAAATCCTGGGGGGGTGGGGGCTCTGGTAGCCCTAGGATTCCATATAGTTCTTCAGTTCCGCCTGAAGAAGCTTCTCGGAGGAGAAGAGAAACGTCTTCAAGGGAAAAAAGGAAGACAGTTTCTGTTGACTTTTGACCAAAAAAAAGAGAAAGAGAGCAACCTTTGGGATAACCTGGAGGATTGAGACATTTTGCTAAGCATAAGCCACAGTTTCTGGGCGCTCCGACCGACCTGAAGAGGGAGGGTGTCATCTGTAATGAAGGATATCTTGAAGTTGCTGCAGACCAGTTTCCCCCAGAGGTCGTATTGGCTGGTGTCCGTTGCGATGCATTTCCTCACAAAGTTCACTTCGTTGACCACAATTTCGCCTGGAAAGAGAAAAGAAAGTTGGTCGGATCCCTGGATGAAATCAGCGGTTTTTTTTAAAAAAAAGTTTTTTATTTTTATTACATATTTTATTACATATTTTATAAACAATGTGTTGTCCAGGTTTCCTCCCTTTACGTCTCCTATTATGCATAGTTCATTTTACATCCTATTTTCATTTCACCTTTCAGTCATCTTATTTTCATTCCACAATTTCCACCTTAACTTTAATTTCTCCTTAATATATAAACAATATCATTATTTGCCTCTCCAAACTATTCACATTTCACATATCATTTCCATCTATTATTCTGTTTTACTATCAGTAACATATATCCTCAAATTTAATTTTACAGAGTAAATATTTCACTTAGCTAATTATTCACGATCAATACTATTAATCTATTTCCCTCACATCATATTGGCTATATACCTTTGGCTATATTTACCGAATTTCATTCTATTCTACTAGTAGATCCTTTTCCTTCTTTCCTCCTTGCAACCACTTTCTCTCAGGAACTTCACTTCTCTTATATTCTCTTCTCTCCACACATTTGCCTAGCATTTTTTCTCTTGTTCTTGTAATTTCTGTGTTTTTACTTTCCAATCTTTTTTCTCCTTTTTAATTCTATTGTTTTAGTACCTTTCCCCAGTTTTTCACCCCATCTTTCCCCATTAAATCAGTGGTTCTTAAAGGCTTTATGCCACGGGGACCTTTGAGGAAATCAGTGGACACCTTCTTTGCAAAAAACGGTAGGAAATTAAATGGTGAAAAGAAAGCAGCTGTTCCCTTATCAAGTTCACAGACCGCCTGAGACTCATCCATGGATCTCCAAGAAGTCCAGAGAGCCAAAGTGAAGAACCCTTGAATTAAATTAGCTGAACTTGTGGCTTCAGAATGTTGTTCGACAAAAACAGATTGAAAAGTGGAGCTGTACAAACTTGGGGTCTGATTAAAAAAAGACTCTTTGAAGCATGAGGAATGTGAGAGCACAACACCTCCTTGTTTCTCTTTGAAGCAGTTGCATCTTTTCTTGGCTTGTTTTGCTGTCCTCCAAGCTTCCGTGGGAGTCTAAGAAAAGATGACACTACTTTAAAGAGTTACAGAAAGATGCCTTTTGAAACTAAATCTGAAGCAGTGGCTTGCCCTACTAAAAACTTATTTCTAAGAAGCCCAAAGAGCGCTCTGAAACATGGTCTACTTTTATTGATTGGTTTTAAATTATTTATCTCATATTGCCCCTGTTGGACCGATTGTGTTTTCAAAGATAGAAAGTTTTAAAGCTTTTAAGCAACGGAAGCCTCAAATTTACAGGGAGGAATTTTGGAATAGCTGAGACTTTTTTTGCTGTTGACCCAGAGCTTAATGGAACTTCACATCTTCAAGAGACGCTGCAATGGCCCATGCTTTCTTGCAAACCCACTTAGAAATAATTAAGCTTTGCTCCTCGTTCATAAAATGCCAATCCAAAAGAATAGTTTATTTTTAATATTTTTCTATTCCCCGACCTCAAACCTATAAGGACCGAAAGTGAGAAAAATGCTCTTCAGGAACAATTCAATTCAATCTGAAAAGTCTCTATTCGCAGGTAGTTGAACGTTATTATGTCTACTCTAAATTTAGCCACAGTCCGGCACCCTTCTCCTTCCGTTTTGCAAGCACAAGCTGTTCCAAGCACTGAATGATAATCATGTGCAAATGACTCAAACAGAGATGTCAGAGGCAAAAAAAAAAAAAGCTGCATTTGTTTTCCAAGAACCCAACAACACCCAGCAACAACACAAGTTATATCGGCAGAATCCAGACCAGACTTAAGAGCCACCCAAAGTCCTTGGCGAGAGGCATGTAAATCAAAGACACAAATAACCTAGAACAAAGATTTACTGGGAAATTGGAGCTCTGGCTCAGATGCAAATTATTAAGAAGCGGAGGCAGCATCTGAATTTCATAACACATCAATGTGTTTATTTATTCATCCGGATTTATTAGATGCTGCGTTCTTGAAAGGAAAGGGAACGATTTAGCTGGGCAGAGAGAGAGGGATGGGTTTTGGCAACGAGAGAGGCTTCCAGTCTTGGTTACAATGATCGAACTCAGATTTGTCCTCAGTTAACACCCGACTTGAGCATTGTGCTTCTCTAACATCAACCAGGAAATTCCAGAAAGGTCTAACACAGGAAATATCAACATGTTAGCATCTGACATAAAAAGGCTGGAATGCGGAGCTGAGGAGAGATGAAAAGGGGGGGGGGGGGGATATGGTAAGCCTTAAATTTGAAGTGGGCCTCACGGTCAGTAAATGGAGTCAGTCTTGGGGGTGAAATAAGTCCCAGTTCCCTTCTGTAAATTGGTGGAGATCTGAACCCCAATGCTTCTGAAATTCATTTACATCATTCACACTGCAGAAAAGCTTGCATGCCGAAAATGACCTATAAATAGGAGCGTATTTGCATTTTCTGGGTGGAATGAAGGCATCTGCCCCAAGCTTTGTGTTTTCAGGAAGTGCTACCATTTTCCTTGAGGTTGGAGGAGAATAAATGCACTTGTTGATTTGACCCTACTAAGTTTTAACAAAGAGCTGATGGAAAAGGAAATTCCAGCCAAAGACTCTGGCTTCTGTAAAGCCGTCCTTGGGCTGCAGGATTATAAACTTTATATCTGCTTAGCGTTTGACAAGAGAAGTCATGGAGAAAGAAAGCCCTTCCTTTACTTGACAGTGGAGAACGACAATTACCTACCAGTGTTAAAGCTTTGTTAAAGGAATGTTAAAGCTTTCCCTTTGCTCATTCTTTAGGGAAGTAGAAGGGTAGGATCAATAACAGGTCACAGATCCCTTCTGCATTTTAGGTCGATGTTGTGCAATTCTACGGTCAATGTTTTGATGGGTAAGTTGCCAACAAAAATATCTGATGTCTAAAGGCACAGCGAAAGTCCATTTAGTAAGCAATGAAGAGGAAAGTCCTCTATGGACCTCACATTCTAGGTCGGGGTGGGGGGGGGAGGGTCTTCAAACTTGGCAACTTAGCTAGCTGAGGAATTCTGGGAGTTAGAAGTCCCAGGGTGGAAGTTTGAACTTTCAGATTTGCAAGATTGATGCCAGCTCTGCCAGGTAAAACCAGGTGAGGGAACACGGATTAGACGGACTAATTCTATTTGATTGCAAGGCTACCGTAAGCGAATCTTGGCATCTTGTGGATTTTAGCTGGCCATCCTGGACACATGGCAGTCCACTAGGATTATATAATATTTGGGTGGAAAATGTGCTTAAAACCCTAACTTTACAATCTCCTGCCAACGGAGCTTTGCTGTGGTGACCTCATGGAGATGCCCACCAAATGCAGAGAAGAGCAACAAAGAGGATTAGGGGACTGGAGGCTAAAACATATGAAGAACGGTTGAAGGAACTGGCTATGTCTAGTTTAGTGAAAAGAAGGACTAGGGACAATGATATCCCTAGAATAAAAAGAAGAACATGATATTAGTGTTCCAACATCTCAGGGGCTGCCCTAAAGAAGAGGGAGTCAAGCTATTCTCCAAAGCACCTGAGGGCAGGACAAGAAGCAATGGGTGGAAACTAATCAAGGAGAGAAGCAACTTAGAACTAAGGAGGAATTTTCTGACAGTTAGAACAATTAATAAGTGGAACAACTTGCCTCCAGAAATTGTAAATGCTCCAACACTGGAAGTTCTTAAGATGATGTTGGGCAACCATTTATCTGTAGTGGTGTAGGGTTTCCTGCCTAGGCAGAGGGTTGGACTAGAAGACCTCCAACGTCTCTTCCAACTCTGCTATTCTATTCTAAATATTCTTGGCCACCTTATGGAAAGAGTTACCTGCAAAAACCTTGAAAAAGCGGGGTTTATTTCAATAACTGCAGATCTAACAGGCTTCAGGGAAAGCACTGCAAAGGTGGGAAGGAGACGGTTGCAAGAAGGGAGAGAAACAGCCACTTGTGACCTTCAAGGCTGCCAGAATGAGATAAGGATGAGAGTTAATTTTTTTTGAGGGTATTTTTTTGCTTTTATGTTGCCCAATCATTCAGCATGAGAAGGTCCTCTTCTCCCCTTCAGGCAACTGAATTTAGGAATATCTCTCTCCAGCTCACAACTACCTCCCCCTCTCCTCTTGTTACACAACCGCATTCCCCATAAAGGCCATGTTTCTCTGAAAAATTACATCATCCTTTTAAAATTTATGGCCGGCTTAGGGTTTTCAAGATAAGGTGCCCGTCTGGACAAGATTCCTTTGAGATCTTAGCAGGTCACAGTCCAGCATCTGCTCCCCCTCTTCCCATGGCCAGTACTAGGAAAATCCACGGACATAGGTAGAGAAACCAAAGGCTAATAAGTCACTGAGCATCAATGCAAGAGAGGGACAAGCATGGGAAGCTCCTCTCTGCTGGTAGCATGATTATTTGGTTAAAGGTTTGCTCAAGTAACTCAAAAGTCACTCACAAAATTCAAATCTACGCAAGCGTCACTCTGTGCAACTGATAAGCTAAGCCAGTCTTTCTCAACCTTGGCAACTTTAAGGTGGGTGGACTTCAACTCCCAGAATTCTGGGAGTTGAAATCTACCCAAGTTGCTGGCTGGGGAATTCTGGGAGTTGAAATCCACCCATCTTCAAATGCGGAATTCTGGGAGTTGAAGTCCACCAACTTTAAGCTGCCAAGGTTGAGAAACATTGCCTTAACCTACAGAATTCTTATTCCAACCGACCATTCAGAGCAAGAAAACATTAAGGAAAACATCTTCAACACTCAATGCTCTCTTTTCAACTTGCATTCAACTCTTTGCAAGTTTAATGCAAAATATCTGCGCATCCAGAAACAGCCAATAAATACTGGCACACATTGGTTAGATTGTCTTTATTGTCTCCCCGATTTGTAGCAAGCAGCTTCTCCTTCTGCAATGAGCTTTGGGGGATTTTTTAGGCAATAACTGAGCAGCTGGAGAAGAGAAAATCCCTCTTCTTTGCACTGTCAGGCTGAAGCAGGCACAATCCTCCTCCATCCCCGTGGGTTATTTGCAGAAGTAAAGGTCACAAGCCTGCCGGGCGCTTTAATTTTGCGCCCAGTGCCAACTGGCAAAGAAATGAATACAGCTCTCCTTTCTTCCTTCGTGAAAGTGGGAGAAGCCGTCTGCTTGAAAGCAGGAGATCAAGTTTGGCGAATAAATCCCGAATACGTATCATTTAAAAAGAACCGTTTCTGAAAGCCAGAAGGTCTTGGAAGGGAGAAAAACAACCTGCCCTGGACAGGTGACCTGTTGCAATAGGTAGAACAAAGAGTCACAAAGGTACAACGTTCATGCTTGGCCATTCAAGAGGAATGTTGTGGTTTGAAAAAGGAGCAACAAACGCCAAAACAAAGGCCCTTAAGGAACAACCGGAGTCTTGCAATCTCTTAATGGCTCAGAAAAAATGTTCCGGCAGAAAATCCTGTGGGGTGCAAAGTCTGTCCTGACACCTGTCTGGAATGTTTACCTGGTAGGAGGGCAGGCTCCAGTTTCTTAAGTCGGGGCTCCGGAATGATCTTGTCTTCAGCCTGAAAAACAGGAGGAGAAGGGACAAAATAGGCCACAATAAATAAAATAAACTGAATTCAGGTCATCCTCGACTCATTCGTTTAGTGACCGTTTGAAATTACAACAGCACTGGGGGGGGGGGGGGGAAGTGACTTAGGACCAGTCCTCGCACATACAACTTTTGTTGCATCCCCAGGCAACATGATTTAAAGTTTGGGCGATTGGCAACTGGCATTTAGGATGCTTGCAGCACCCCGGGGTCACATAAGCACCAACTGCAACCTTCCCAGCCATCTTCCCACAACAGAAGTTTGGGGGGGGGGAGCCAGATTCACTTAACGACGACATGATTTACTGAACAGTTGCAATGATTTGCTTAACAACCATGGCCAAAAAGGTCCTTAACATTGGGCATGACTTAGGTTAACCACTTCCTGGCTTAACAACAGAAAATCTAGTTCCAATTGCGGTCGTGCGTTGAGGTCTACCTGTGCTAGGCTGGCTGGGAATTCTGGGTGTTGAAGTCTTAAAGTGAAACAACTGTAGGGACAGAGCAACAACAGAGTTCAGAAAGCACCACCGTAACACTGGAGCATTATTAAGTGATTCATAAAAGTGACCGAGCCGGTTTGAGCCACCCTGGTGTCCGCTTTCCTCTGTCTCTCTGAATTTTCTTTGTGTCCCTTCTTTTAAAACCAGCCAACTCCATCCAAATGTTTTGGAATTCAGAGGCTTTCCCACAGTAAAGCTTGCTGCTTTATTTACCCTTAAGGCTCTTTTCATTCTGAAGTACCCTTTCCAAAAATAACTCCTTGGCTTGTTACAATAATTAGTTATTTGCACACTTTGAGCCTGACAATGAAAACAGGGCATTTCCGGAAACGAAAACCCTAATCAAGCAGCATCTTATTTTTCCAAAGAGGGTCTCGGTCGGATTTTGAACCTCGGGCAAACTTCCTTGTGAATTTTAAGAGCTGGAGAATTTAAATGAGGAGCTGCACATCCACAAGGCTAAATACGA
The DNA here is from genome assembly GCF_964273705.1 of Natrix helvetica. Lineage (NCBI taxonomy): Eukaryota > Metazoa > Chordata > Lepidosauria > Squamata > Natricidae > Natrix > Natrix helvetica. The sequence continues at coordinate 20,002,272 of NC_138556.1, forward strand.
ATTTTACTTTCCAGGGTGTTTATTTCCTTAGGCGACTAGGACCAAAAGAAAACCCCCACCACCTCCTTCTTTAATGTTGCAAAGGCACAAAATCCCTGCAAGGCAAACTGTTTGGCTCAAGGTATGTTTATCCCTCAGATCTTATCAATCGAATGGACTAACTACCCCCCCCCTTTCAACTTTTCAGATTACCACCTGATGCTCGGTTGGCCTTTTCTCCTGGCTCAGCGGCTCTTAAGAAAACCAGCTTTGCTAACAGGAATAAACCGGCCCTGCTAAAGAAAATCCAGGCACATTTTTTCAGTGTGTGTGTCTGTGTGTGTAAACACAAGATGTTAAACTGGAGATCTCGCTGGGTTGGCAGTGCTCCAGCCCAAGTATCTCTATGGCCAAGCCTGGAAATAGAGGGGCGCCTTCCAAAGAGACCCCCACCCACTCACCATCCAGGACAAGGTAGGGGGCTTAAGTGAGAGGGGCACCCTGGGCTTAGCCCCCACCCCGGGTGGGGAGTCTTCCTTGCAATTGCGGGGCTGCCTGCAATTAATGCGGGGGAGGGGGGACCCCTGCCCAGAGAGGGGCGAAGGAAAAGGGGGTCTTCTTGCGGGTGAGGGGGGTCTTCCTTTCGTGGGGCTCAGGGATCACCGAGGGCGGAGCGAGAAGGGGGGGCTCTGGGCGAGCAGGTGAGTCACCGCCGCCTCCTGCAATTGCAGAGGAGGAGGTTTGGGGGCGGGGAGGCTTTTAAAGACCCCCAGTCACACCCAGGGGTGGGCATGGAGGCTGTCGACTGCAAAGGGATCCTTCCCCCGGGTGGGCTGCGAGGGTCTGCTCTGGGGTGGGGGGAGGAAGGGTCCCTTCCAGCCCCCCTCTTGTCCCGCACAGGTGAGGCTCCGCCAGGTGAATCTCTCGGACCCGGAGGAGGACGATGAGAGGCGGGAGGGAGAGCCGACCCCCCCCCGGGCAGCTCCGGGCCTGGAGGGAAAGAAGGGGGGACGGGGAGAGAAGGCGGCCCCGGGGCGTGGGGCGCGAGACGGACCCCCCCCCCCCCGCGGCGCTTACCTGCGGCAACAGGTACGACTTGAAGGTGGCTTTGGGGGCTCGGAGGGAGAACATGACGGCGGCAGCAGGTCCCCAGGCAGGCAGGCAGGCCGGCCCTGGTCGCTCTCCCCGGCAGCGCCGGGCGGGGTTCGACGCCCCACCTCACTGGGCAGGGCCCCGAGCGCGCCCCACCCCTTTCCCGCTCCGCCTCCTCCGGCCGAGGCGGCGGAGCGACTGAGCGCCGCTGGAGGGGAAGGAGCGCCTCGGGCTGGCGAAGCCACGCCCCCGACGGGAAGGGGGAGGAGTCACTGCGCGGGCAGAGCCAACGGGGAGCGCGGAGGAGGTGGAGTAAGCTCCGCCTCTTTTTGTCTCCTAGCAACCGCGGGGAGTCTCTGGGTGGGCGGGGGAAGGCCGCGCGGAGGAGGAGGAGGAGGCGGTGCTCGCAGACGGCAGACCGGGAGGGACAAAACAAATCAGATTTCCCCCCCTCCCCTCTCCATTTTTAAACGCGATGCTAAATCAGGTCGCGCGTGCTGGCTGGGGAATTCTGGGAGTTGAAGTCTTTTAGAGTTGCCCAATTTGAGAAATACGGATTGAGATGGAAAAACCAAGATTTAAAGGTTAACTTTCAAAGAAAGGAAGGTTGCGATATCTGGATCGCTAGCATTGGGGTGGCTACAGGTGGCAGCAAAGCCATTCTTGTGTGCAGGTGCTGCCCTCTAGGGGTCCTCTGGATTTTTGCAGTCCAAATCAGGGACCCCCTAAATAAAATCAGAAGCAGCTCCTAAACAAATAAAAACGAGACATGCATGCCATGCTCAGAGTTTCTCTAGCTTAAAAGCATTCAGCATCCTCTTGAATTCCCATAGGTCAGATATGACAGCTCTGCATCTTAGATGTTCATTGAGTCTGGCAGATTTTCCAATTAAGCCAGCATGAACCCTCAATTCCAAAGTTGCAATTGACCCGTGGGTTAAAACAACAAAATGCCCAGCTCAGCTGGATGGCGTTGGTTGGGAAATGTTCTCCTTGGGTTTGGCAGCCTTCATCCCACGCATTCACATCCATCCTGGATTTTCTCCAGAGAGGTTTCTTTGGCAGTTTTAAAGACACAGACATCAAAAAAATATTAACAATTTTACATTTCAACCTGTTTGTTTTAAGAGGAGAAAACTCCTCTCAACATCTCTGGATGAGCGTAGCTATGTTTGCAACAGAATGGAGAACAGAGAACAGAGCAAACGAGAAAGGGAGAAAATTGCAAGGAAGAAGCCCTTTCTGAATCCCTTCCTGAATTGACTGGGGAATTCTGGGAGTTGAAGTCCACCCATCTTGAAGTTTTTAAGTTTGAAAAACACTGGTCCAAAGGATAGCACTCCATCTCCAAGGTGTTGGGTGGATTTTTTTGGCTAGAAATGATGGCATCCAGACTGGGGAGTTTTAGGTGTTGACGTCTATCCTACTGAAAGTGGTCAAGGTTGAAAAACACTTAAGATATTTTTACTGCTTATGAGCTTCTAATGAAAAGCCCTGGGGAATTCCCTTCACAAATGGACATTCCCAAAAAGTAACTCTAAACCTTTGGCCCATTCTGAGTGAAAAATTAACTTCTGCATTCCACTAAACCCAAGTCATCTCTTACTTAAATAAACCATTTACTTTCTTTGTAAAAAAAACAACAACAACCCCAAAACATTATTTGGGATCCAATGATGGATCTGGTCAATGAACTAGGCTCAACCCTGGAATCTCAAGCTCCACTCATCTCTTCATATTTCCCAATGGCACCTCTTGGTTACTAGCTGAAAAAATGCCCTCTTTGTTTTCCCATCCCGTGCCCAGAAAACTGCAAAGCTGCCCTTCTTTTTCCTTTATTTTTTAAAGCATCTTTAAGCAGCAATGTAGGATGATGGCTAGAGGAAGCTGAACTATCCGATGCTCCTTACTGCCAAGATTCCATGGTGCTGTAAAGAACAAAAGAAGAGCCTTCTCCCCTTGGCTTCAGCCGTGGCAGCATGATGCCAGAAGGAGGAAAGAGAAAACAGAAAACGTTCTGCACTGGTATCAAAGGAGATCATACTGGGAAGGGTTCCTGGGGAGAGGGGGTGGTGGACATTGAAGGTGTCTCTGTATGCAAATATTTGGGGAAGGGGAGGGGAGGGGAGGGAGGGAAGAAATATTAAGCTGTCATTCCATCATGTCTGTTCATCTTTCTTTATCTCTGCTGTGTTTATCCATTCACTGAGTCCTCAAGTTGGAAGAGGAAATAGAAACCATCACGTTGGTTCCACTGCTCAATTCAGGGTCCAGATGAAAGCCTCTCCAACAGGCCAGCTGTCTAGCCTGTGCTGGACCACCTCCAATGAAGTGGATTCTGCTCTTCTCTTGGTCATTCTTGTACCACTAGAAGGTTTTTCTGATGTCCAGTTGGAATCTGCCTCCCTCTGTCCATGATTGAGAGCACGCTGCACAAGAAAATGAGATCACAGGTTTGGTCTTCTTGTCTGTAACCTCATGTCAGGTCATTGAGAAGTCCTTTATTGTCAAGGCCTAGCAAAGACCCTCAAATCTATCTCCTGTGGCTCACTCATCGAAAAAGGCCAGGTTTAGCATTCGGTTTCTGTGGAAGGTTTTTCTTGTTTGATTTTCCGCTCCTCCGTTGGAGATCCAGAAGGTATCATCAAACTGCTGATGCTACTGGCATGTCCTGGCCTATTTAGCCTCTCCTTAATGGACTTGGTTCTCTGAGAACGGCTGTGTAAACTCCTTGACCGACCAGGTGGATATCTACCAGTTCTTCCTGACTTCACCGACTGTCTGTTGCATGATGGCCTCCTCTGGATGAGTGGTGAAGACACGGGGGAGAGACTGAGACCTTCAACTTTGCCGATCTCACTATCCTCTTCAGGGCTGGCCAGCAAATACTTTTGCTCTCCTTGATCCTCCAGCTGAGGCACAATACCTGGATATTTGGGAGGGGGCTCATCATCCATTTTTTGCTGAAGTTCGTACTTCCATTCAGTAGTCCACTGCTGAACCGCAGAAGGGCACATGATAGTCCTATATTCTTGGTCCATCACTGTCCAGTTATTATGCCTGCCAACCGATTCTCCGCTTTGTGCAAAAATAAAACTCCTTGACTTCATTAGGGCGGCATGAGAAGCGTAGCCTGTTTCCTTTGGGTAGTATCTCCTCGCTCTAGGCCTGTCCAAAGGGTAAGAGGTGGTGGATTCCAGTTTGGTCTTCCCTAGAGGTAGCTGGGCATTCTGCAGAGCCCGTTGGGTTCCAGACCGTCTATTCTCAATACTATCCATTCGCATAAGAGATTGAGATATGGACTCATAACTTGGAGACTGATCTTGTGGGTCTACTGAAGTGGAATACGAGCTAGGGGCAGCCTGAGTGACCTCTAAGGTGTTCTTACTTTCCATAGAGGTCACTGCATTTGGGCCCAAGACAGAACGGAGGCTTTCTTGACGTTCTGGAGACAGCTGCATCTTGGAATCTGCTTTATGCAACGCCAGCGCTGGAGACATCGGAGTGGGCAAGGTATCACAGATCAGCTCATCCGTCTGGTAGCGATAGATGCTGTAACTATCCGAACTATTCACGCTGCTTTGCCTCAAAAGACAAGTCGCGTCACATTCAGAGGAGGCCCGAGAGCGTGGGAGAGTCAGCTCCGACGTGTCAATGCCGGCCAGTTTCTCCAGAGCAATTGCCATGCGGCCAGAGGTGTCTTCCAGCTGAGAAAGCCGAAGGTCCACCGTCTGGAGAGAAGCTTTCATGAAATGCTCCCTTTCGTTCACTTCTTCTAATCTCATCGACATGTTTTCAACCCTGGAGGGTGGAAAGAAACGGATGGTTCAGCAAACGGATGGTGGATGTTCTCCTAATGACCAGTCTGGGACAACAGAAGTGAGGGGAAAATGCCTTTGGTTCTTACCAGGGATTTAATTAGTTTAACTGATGGATTCTTTGTTGATCAGGGCAACATCATAAAAGAAAAACAAGAAAATAAGAAGAGAAGAAATGAGGGTCAAATAATTTAGTGGGGTCAGGTATTTGACTGGACAACTCAAACTTTTCAAGAGTAGCCATTTAACTTTTTAATAAAAGCTGACTTTTTGAGCTGGAAACTGTGACTCTCATGTAACTGCGTTGGGGTCAGGCCCTTGAGGTGTCCAAGCGTCCACTGCCCAGTCATAGGTTCCAAATTAGGAAGGGGATTTAAATAAAGGATGGAAGCAAAATATGAGAGCATTAAAAAATAAGGAATTGTGAATCAATCAGTTGGACTTGTTCAAGGAAGAATCTTGGATTCGTGAAAAGCAACAGTTTCCATGACTTTCAGCAGACAAGAAATGTAACTAGGAAAAATTGTCCCTTTTTCCAGTTTTAACAGGAGGACTCAGAAGTTAGTGCTGGAAGATAATTTTCAATTGGTTCCCAGATTTGACCTGGGTGAGATCTAGAAGCCAAAACATTTAACTTTCAAACACTGTACGTTAACGTGGACACATAAATGGCATTTCTAGGAGAAAAATACCAAAATGCTTCCAGCCGGTATTTTCTTTTGCTTCCTTGGGTACCTTTCAGAAGTAACTCGGATGCGTTCGTCATTGGAGGACTGCTCTTCATCTTCTTTTTCTCGAAAATATTCCTCCACACATTGTTCCTCGAATTCGTAGAGCTTCTTCAACTCTTCATCGCTTAGAAACAGCTCTGAAACGGACAGAAGGTACAGAGTTACCGAGTCGTGCTGTTTTGTTCTGGCAGGTGCTTTGTGGGGAGCACCTCGCAAGGGGTTTTGAAGAAGCAACAGCTGTCCTCCGCCTTTTCACAATACTTCAAAGAACAGAGGGAAGGGCACATTTTTAAGCTGCTATTTCATGTCACCTCTGCTCTGTTGTCATCAGGCTGAAACATGGCAAGGGAGCAGGAGCAGGTTTGCTAGAGATATTGATTTAAAGCTTTGGAGGAGGTGATGGTAGAGAACATCATTAAATGCCACTAACCTATATCCATCTTGCTGTGAGAACAATAATGCAACTGTTGGGCTGTCAAAATAATGAATGGAAAGCAAGCCTGCGATATTATTAACCCAGTTTTGACCACATTTACTCATAAACAATCTCATCCAATGAGTGGAGACTGCCTAGGTCCATCCAACCCTCAACAAGGTGCAGAAGAATCCATGGAACCATCCGTGAAACGTAGCCCCTAGCTTTGTCTTAACAGTCTCCAAAAATGGAGAACCTAGAGATCATCATAGATGGCTTGATGGGTTTTCCGGCATACTGAAGAGAGCTAGAGGAAGACTGTGATGTCTTCTGGCTCTGTCATTCTGTGGTTCTAGGTCATCCATGGAGGGAAGTTTATGGGTCGTGGAAAAAATTATTTGCAACTTATCATGGGAGAAGCTTGTAGCCCAACCTCTTCCTTGTTCTGCTGGTTTCCTGATGGTGGGGGGCGGGGGGGACATACATCGTTGTAGGCAGGAAACAGACTCCCAATGTCTATGAAGATTCTCAAGTCCTCCAGGTCATGGTTGACCCAAAGGTGCTTTTTCAAGAGGCAACTGGACTTTCTGGTTTTTCTCTGAAGACGTTTTGCTTCTCATCCAAGAAGCTTCTTCATCTCTTCAGTTTCTTCTTCAGCTGAAGAAGCTTCTTGGATGAGAAGCAAAACGTCTTCAGAGGAAAACCAGAAAGCCCAGTTGCCTCTTGAAAAAGCACCTTTGGGGCAGACTGCCCAATGATTGGAGATTAAGTGCCTGCTAGAAAGTGATGTTCTCCCCATACTCAGCCCACGATCCCGTTCGTCCTGGTCCCCTTCTTTGTGCTTCTTCCAGCGGCAGCAAACACGGACAATGATGATGTACAGGTGGCTGAAGATGATCATGGGGGGTGGGAGGACGGGCCTGTCGTGGAAAGTCATGATCAGCTGATAGCGCTGGAATTTCCAGACTTGGTTGGAGATGGATTTCACCTCAAAGAAAGTGTTGCTGCAAGAGAGAGAAGGCCACCGTTCAGCCAGGTCACTGCAGTAGATCGCTCTACCACAAAGCTAGGATTCGTCTACAGCAGGGGTTTTTGTAAACCCGTGCCAAAATTGTGCGCGCACCTGTGATAGCGTACCCACGCGTGCCCCACACCCACAATGCAAGGTGCCCTGCCCACTTGCGCATGCACGCACGAACCTTCCGCGGGGGGAGGCTTCAAGAAAGCCTCCGGAGCCTGGGGAGGGCGTTGGGTCTGTTTTTCACCCTCTCCAGGCTCCAGTAGCTTTCCTGAAGCCTGGGGAGGGTGAAAACGGCCTCCCCCACCTCCCCGGAGGCCCTCCGGAAGCTGGGAACGGATTGTTTCTGAAATTCCAGTTGGCCCGTTGGGCCTGGTTTTTGGCCTCCCCAGGCTCTGAAGGCTTTCTTGAAGCCTGTGGAGGCGAAAACGGCCTTCCCCAGCCCTCCAGAAGGACGACAATCAGCATGCATGCCGGAACTGATGGCTCGTGTGCCGGCAGATATGGCTCTGCGTGTCACCTGTGGCATGCGTGCCATAGGTTTGCTGTCACAGGTCTAGGGTGCCTAGAGCAAGGGTGTCCAAACTTGGCAAGTTGTGGACTCCAACTCCCAGAATTCCCCAGCCAGCAACCAGAAATCCAATGGGAAACCCATGATGGCCCAGCAATGCATGAGACCATCTCCTATGGTTGAACATTTGGCAAGGAGTAGCAATATCATCTTACACCCATCCTGGGCCTGTTGAGAGGGGTCTTCAGGTGCCTGCCTTATATCTCTTCTTTCCAGTGTGATTTGCACAGGTAAGATAATGTCAACTGCATGACCCAATTTCTAGAGGGATGGTTTTATTTACCGACCCTGCACACAACCATCATTGGGTCAATATTTACAAACTAATGCTTGAACGCTTCTCTCTCTCTCTTTATCTCTCCTCCAGGCGCCTGAGAGAATCAGCTGTGCAACTGGCACCCAGTTCCCTTTGCAAACACATGCCCTTTTCAACCATTGGGCACTCAGCTGCGGGCAACAAAATAAAAAGCGGCTTGTTGTTGATTTCAAAGAACAACAACACCCAAAATGGACACAGACACATTTATCTAGGCCTCTACATTTGTGGCCAGGGCAGAGCAAGATAAAAATGTGAGATGGAAATATGGCTCAAACCTTCTTTTCTGCAAAGAGTGGATGAGACTGAATGTTAGTGGGAGATGCGCCCATCGAGTGCCCATCTGTGCCCACCACTGTTGTGATGGGGAACGAACAGAGAATAGCTTGCACAATCTGGCAACACAGGTGGCTCTCAACGTACGACCACAATGGAGCCCAAAATTTCTGTTGCTAAGTGGGACAGTTGTTTCACCCCCCTTAGACGACCTTTCTTGCCACATTTGCCAGGGGAATCACTGCCATTATGAAGTTAGTAACACAGTTGTGTTGCTTCCCCGTTGCGTTTGCTTATCAGAAGGTCGCAAAAGGGGATCCCATAACCCTGCCACACGGCAACCGCCATAAATCTGAGTCAGTTGCCGAGCATCGGAATTGTGATGATGGGACCACGGGGATGCTGCCACGGTCGTAAGTGTGAAAAAGAATCCTAAGTCATTTCTATTTCAGTGCAATTGTAACTCTGAATGGTCATGAAATGAATTGTTGTATGTTAGAGAACTACTTGTAGTTAACAACTTGCTTGTGTTCCTGTGAGCACACAAAATAAGTGGCATCGATGGCCGCATCTCATGTGCCCTGTCTTCTGCTGTGTTTGTTACCTTACTGTCTATCAACTCACATGCGTGAATTCTGTTTTTGGCCAACAGTCGTGTGGATCCTGCCAACCGACACTGGGGATCTTTTCGATTGGAAGACCAGGGGAGGAAGATGAAATACTCACTTAAAGACAGCAATCAACAGGTTGACCAGGAGAATGTTGGCCACCAGCAGGTAGCAAGCCATGATGGCAGGAGTCAGCCAAGCACCAGGGATACAAGGGGGGAGCCGTTTGCCATCCTCATCGTAAAGGTTATCCCCACAAGGAGCTGGGAAGGAAATTGGATTAGTCTTCACAACTGGGGCACAGAGACAACTCTTCTGTAGAAACGGGGAGGCATAATTCTGGAGGCATCTACGAAGGTTCTCCATCCTTCAGGTCATGGTTGTCCCAAAGCTGCTTTTTGCAAAAGGCACCTGGGCCTCCTTGATTTATTCTTTGAAAAAGTTTTGCTTCTCATCCAAGAAACTTCTTCAGGTCTTCAGAAATTTATTGAACGAGAAGCGAAATGAAAGGTCCAGATGCCTTTTGGGGATGATACTGGAGGCATCTATGGAGATTCTCCATCCTTCAGGTCATGGTTGTCCCAAAGCTACTTTTTGCAAAAGGCAACTGGACTTTCTTAGTTTTTTTTCCCCTTGCAAACGTTTCGCTTCTCATCTAGGAAGCTTCTTCAGTTCTGAAGAAGAGACCTGAAGAAGCTTCTTGGATGAGAAGCAAAATGTTTGCAAAAAAAAAAAAACCCAAGAAAGTCCAGCTGTCTTTTGGAAAAAGCAACTTTGTGGATGATTATGGAGGCTTTGGGCCCCCACTGAGGTGGCCATCAAGAAACTTTTCCTTAACTACGGTGAAGGGGAAATGTCTCCCACAAATCTTTGAGGCTTCCTGGATGTGAATTTCATGGTCTGGATGGGTGCCAACCTCATCTCTGGAGTGAGCGTGATGCGGGTGGATTTTAAGGGGCATCTAAGACGCTAGGAAGTACCTACTCAGACGGTTGAACAGAGCTTCTTCCTTCTACCGTGGGGGAGAAATGTCGGGTTCCCATCGCTCCCCGCCAGCCCAAGAGAACAGAAGGTGTGACAGATGGAGGAGCTACTGCCACCAACCCAAATGCAAGAATAGCATTCCGTGTAATCCGTTGCTTAGAGAGAGAACAAGCTGAATTCTCATGCGCTGCTCATCCACCACCGTGCAGGGTGGCCACCAACCATTGCAAGCTGTGGGGTTTTGGCAGCTGGGCGAATGTAAGATGCATGTTGAAAGCAGCCTTGGTGTGTGTGTGTGTGTGTGTGTGTGTGTGTGTGTTGGTGTTATACAGCTGAGCTGAACTCAACCTCAAAGCACCTGATGAAGCAAAGGAAGGAATCTCCTACCCAAAGGGGTGGGGGGCGAACAGCTTTGGATTCATTAATCAACTTACGATTGATCTCCATGGCATAGACTAGCGCAGCATTGCGAAAGCAAGGAACGAAACAAAAGAAACGGAATTAAAAAGAGAGGGAAGAAAGGAAAAGAAAGGAAAGCACGTGGCAGAGATTAGGGAACTTTTCAGCTGCCAGAAAGAGAGACGGTGGGGCAATATTTTTAATGGGCAAGAAAGAGACTCCGGAACAATCGCTTCGTCATGTTCTGGAATTTCCTTTGCTCTTTGTCTTTCCAAAATATCACTCGTGACAGCAGGCAGATGATCGTGCAAAATATAGGTATACATATATATATATATATTCTAGCTATTTCCATGGGGTGAAGAAGGAAAGACTGTGGTGACGGTCAACACAAGCACGGAACATCACTGGGGAATCACAACACAATGGACTGCAAGGCCATCCTGGGAAGGCTGCCATCTCCGGGAAAATGTTGTGGGCGTGCAAACCAAACTCTTCCCAATTAGCAATTGTGATGCTCCACATTCAGAGGCTAGCAAGATTTTGATCGCGCCCATTGATTGCAGCTTGTGAAGCCACAGGGAGTTTTAAAAATTGACTATTTAATTCTTGTCTTTCTCAGGAAGCTGAACTGTGACTTGGGAAAAGGGGGTCTTTATGAGAAGACCAGAATATCCAGTCCAACACTGGAAGCTTTTAAGAAGAGATTGGATAGCCATTTGTCTGAAGTGGTGTAAAGTTTCCTGCCTAAGCAGGGGGTTGGACTAGAAGATCCCTTCCAACTCTGTTATTCTTATTCTGCCATTGTTTCCCAAATGCCAATAAGAGTCTTTTAAGCAACTCGGCTATAAAAAGATGCAAAGGTGACTTCCCAAATCCAGAAAAGGAGGAACGAGACCTTTTGTGAGAAGTCCAAAACTTTCCTTCTTCAAAGTAGGCCTTGGGTGGCAAGTCTATATCCCTTGGGCTTTGAACTTTGAAAAATGGCTTCAAGACAACAAATGGCTGAATGCACAGGAGAAAAAAATGGATGGAGGTCATCTTGTTGAAAGGAAGGATTTCTTGCCTTTCAACCTGACAAAATGCAAGGGATTTCCTCAAGGTGGGTTGGGAGAAATGACCAAAGTAAGGATGCCGTCAAAGGAAGAAAAGGTTCCAAACTCAAAACGGGTCAGGGATTCCTTTGAATCGGATCATCTGCCTGAAGACAGGAAACAGAGTCTTACTATGAACTCTGCTCTTACGGTCTATCTGATCAGCAAAGACCTCCCCATAAATCATCCAGTAGGGCATGTAGAAGATGTTACGGGCCAGTCTCCAGGTGGGTTCTTCGTCGGGGTGGAGGATGGCTTGGCGAGCCACCCCAAAACTCATCAGGACCACCAGCATGATGACCACAAAATACAGCATGTCAATCATCTGTCCAAGAGAAGAACTTGGGTTAAGAGCCTGGGATGAGGTTTTAGTGGAGAATCAGTGGGAGCAAAGACTCAGGACAAGAAGCATTTACAGCCTCAAGCTTTCATCTCAAGGAAACCTTCAAGAGCAATCTAGGGAGAAGTAGGCTCCTGGACCCCTGGACAAGGTCTCCAGGGGCAGCAGGAACATCAGTTCTGGATGTTTGCCTAAAGAACTTTACATTAAGGCAGTGCTTCTCAATTATTTTCTGTCATGCCCCCCCCTAGGAAGAAGAAAACATTTCGCGCCCCCCGTAAATAGTATCATGTCTATAAAATTGTTATAAGTACACCTCTGCATAACACTGTATCCTTATTAACGTATAAGAGAATAAAAAAAGAAAGAAATGTGGATCAATTTACAACAAAGAATAGCTTTATTAAATGTAGCAGAAAAGATTTAAAGGAGCACAGGATTTAAAGGAACACAATATTAAAAAAAAACTTTAACCTGCAAAACAAAAATATATAAAATAATTTGAGCTGAGCCCCCCTTTATGGAGCCTCGCGCCCCCCCCTGGGGGGCCCGCCCCACTATTTGAGAAGCACTGCATTAAGGTAACCCACCAGAGGACCTTCAAAGGGAATGACTGCTCTGTTGTCATATGGGAGAGATGATCCTCTTTCCCCAGTTGTAACCTTTCCATGATAATGACATGAAGAAGCAGTTTCCTAGCACAGAAGATGGCCAGATGTTCCTCTTTTGAGATCAGTCTTAAAAGGTGGAGACGAAAGAAACTGTTTAATGCAAGGGCAGGGACTTTGGTTTAACACTGATTAATTGGGATGGTCAGACCCGAAGAGTAATGATAGGAGACAAATTGCCCAATCAGGTGATGCTAGAGACCCCATAGCATAGGTGATGTCTAGATCCTTCCACAGGTTTCTTGGTCCTTCCTGTTTTCAGGTACCCCACACTGTTTCTTCCTTCCTGCCACTGTCCTCTGATGCATGGGACCACCTGCATTTACCTACCATCTTCCCAATCATCATGACGTAGGGTCCCAGGTATTTGTTCACACCAAAGATGTCCAGGACACGGATGTACCAGAAAATGATGTCCACACAATAGATCACTCTTCCGTAATTCATGTAAGGTGGGTTTTGCAAGCGAAGAACAGCTCCGATCAGAAACACAGAGATGGCCACCAAATCCGTGATGTTCCAATATTCTTGCAGCCACACTTTGATTTTCTGACTTAGCTTCCCTGGTTCTGACATCAAAATCTGAAAATAAAGCAATTCAGGTGTGGGTGGAAGACAGAAGATAAAACTGGAGAGGGTAGGGGGTGAAGAAGAGGAGCAGGGTTTCTGTGCTTCCGCATATTACGAGCAGCAAGTCTCAAGGTGGGATGATCTCAAAGTCAGTTTCCTTCTCCTTGCTCCTTTGTTCCTTCCAAAGTGTGTCCTGGACTTTAGGCCCTAATTTCCTGATATACCAGTTCATGATAGAAAGATACCAAAACATGAAGACGTTGTTTTCTCATGTGTGAACTTCCTTATTTCGGCATCTGTCCAGGTTAAAGATTTTAGAGGACCCAACACAGTGCTAACTTTACTCACCTCCCTGACTTTCTCTAAAGCCAGAGTCAAGATGTAGGAGATGACAACCCATTCTTGGATTGAGGGCCACCGTTCCATCCGGACCAAGATGATGTAATTGAACAGCATTAAGTAGCCCAGGTAGCATATCTGAGGATGAGATCATGCAACTAATATCTTTTCTGCTCTGTCAGAGGGCCATAATAAGACTTTCTCCAAGAACCACAAAATTTAGATTCAAAAGAGACCCCAGAGGACATCTAGCATAATCCCATGCTCAAAACAAGTCTCTGGTCCAGTAGACAGAGACTGAACTGTCCCCTGATGTACAATGACAATAAAGGCTGTACTAGATATTTCTACTTACTGTATAAAACCAGAACTTCACAATTGGTGCGTTATAGAATTCACAGATCTTGGTTCCAATGGGAAGACCCTTCTGCTTAGTCTTCCCGCCCTCCTCATCTCCTTTTCGTGATCCAGCATCGGCATTGGCATCCTGGAAGACAGACACAACCAAGCAACCGATCACCCCCAAATATAATCCAATTCTCAACAAAGAGAGGGGGAACAGTTCTCATTGCTAAGTGGCTTTCTTGTTTCTCAAACAGGCTCCCACCAAGCCCCAGAACACTTCTGTTTTATGGGACATAGTTCTAATTTCTTGGATGAATTTTCACCTCTGGTTCACGAGGCCGAGGATTGGAAACTTTTGCAAAACCTGCTGGTTCAAAAGTATGTAAAAATGGATGGAAGAATGAATGTATCCATGATGAGTCCCTCTAAAGAAAAGAACAAATTGAGTCCTTGAGTTGACTTGAGTTTACTCTACACTAGGAAAGAGTGACACTGACCGCATTCTCTTCCTCCTTTTCTTTCCCAATTTCTTTTTCACTGAATGTTTGATACTCATCATTGGTCCGGAATTCCAGGAAGAGGATGGTGGGAGGGAGGAGGATCCCCATGATGACCTGAGTGGAGGAAAAGAGGGCGGGAAGTCATCAAATAGTTATTAAAGCTTAGGGGATCCTAGAGGCTGATTTTCCCTGGCTAGATATTCTCCAGCTGCATTGGTCTTGTGATTCCCATCATCCCTTCATGTTCAAGGGAACAAAAAACTGGAAAGGGGGCAGCTGGCATATTTATGTATGGCTAATCTCTCTGGAGGAACTCATGGTCTACATCTACCTGAAGACCTGGGTTTTTACGCATGTGCAACCTTCCCATCCACATGTCAGTCAACAGCATCTGGCTGCAAGTGTGTGCAATGAAGTCCCGATGCTTGGCTGCCACTGCAAGCTTCAGGCAAGTAGAGTTGCTCCAGTTCTTCAACTGATAGGTCAAGAGTTTCATGGCCACCTGCTCATCATGCTTGTAGGACTGGTCCAGCAGCTCCACAGCCAACTGGCCAAAATCCCTGAATAAACCAAGAAAGCAGGAACCAGTCAAGGATATCATCTCAACTCTTATTTTGTCCAACAGTTTCTGGACCAGTATTACTCAACATTGTCAACTTGAAGGTGTGTGGACTTCAACTCCCAGAACTGCACAAGCAGCCAACCTCACACAATCCAACCAACCAACCAACCAACCAATACAGAAGTACCATTTTTTTCAAAAGGGGCAGGAGGAGAAGATGGATTGTGTTGCTCCTTCTGAGGACACGGTTGATGTTGCCTACAACAATCTCTTGTGCCTTTTGACTCACTTGGAGTTGTTGTCCAGATCTTGAGAGATATCGTCCACAAGCTCGCTCTCCATACACTCATGGGCCATGGCTTTGTAGAGCTTACAGGCCACTAAAGCTTTGGCCATGGCTTCTTCTCCACGCTGCCACAAAAAGAGGGCCATTTTTTGTCTCTTCATCAAGACTGCCCAAACCATGAGCTCGTGGAACGGGTATTGGAAACGGCTGACTTCCGGATCATCCACATCAATGTCAATGTCTTCTTCCTTCTTCTTCTTCTTCTTCTTTTTCCCTTTGGTGGGAGGCTCATCATCCTAGAAAGAAGTAGCAGAGTTGAAAGCACCTCTTGTTAGTCCCGGTCTTCTGCCATGATCTGCAAACGATCTGGTTAATGGGTTCGTTCCTTCATTTATTAAATTCTTCGCCTGCCTTTTATTACTTCATGCACTAAGAAAAAAGGCCATGCAGTTTCATCAGAGATCTCCAGAACAAGGTGAGAAATGCTAGCATGCTGAGTAGTTATGCTTGCAGATATTCTAAAGACCAGGGCATATTCTTACTCACGTGTCATGCAACTATCCGACGCAAATTCCCTACACATGCTGTGACATGGAAACAATTGAGTGCAATACTACAACTGAGTCGGTGGCTAATACGTTGACACGTTTCTTAGCCACTTGGTACCTTCAGATGAGTTGATTTCCTCTCCCATGACGACTAAGCGGCATGGGTGCAATCCTGCAGGGGAATGCTGGTTGGGGAATTCTGGGAGTTGAAGTCCACCTATCTTTAAATTAATTTTAATTAATTAAATTAAATTAACCTCAAAATCAGTATTTGCAATGCTTTCACAGTTATTTGTGGACAGGAGCAGAGTTGGCATGGGGTTGGGCTAGAAGACCTCCAAGGTCCCTTCCAGTTTTATTCTGAACTAAGTCTGCCTCTCTCGGGGATCTTGCTGGTTAAAATGGCCATCAAAAGTAAGATCTTTTTTAAAAATAAAACTTGAAATGCTTAATCTTTATTTTTTCCCCAGAGTTTCCGCTCATATGCAAGAAGAACTTACCTCCATGCCTAGAAGTTTAAGAGCTTTAGGCTGCATGTTGAGGGGAAAAAGAGGAAGAAAAATGAGGTTTAAAGTCATCATTTTCCATAATTATTCTGTGAAGCATATTTTGCAAAATATATAGATATATATTGGCTTTACCCGTTTAGGTCCAAAGAGATTGTTGTAGAGGGTCCGGAAACTCTTCCGTGTATAGTTGCAGCGATACGCCCCACCCATCAGATACTCTAGGACCAAGCCGATGTCGATGAGGCTGATATGATAGTCAGGGGGCAGATTTCCCTAGAAAGTCACCAAAAGGGATTTGTTGAAGGAGGCTGAGCAAGGCAGGCCAAGAAACAAGGCGGTCCTGGTTAGGCTGCAACCGGAAAGACCCCAGAAGAGGGCTTAGCATAGAGCAGGGAGGGTGAAGGGCTGCCATGTGGACCCATCTCTGCGGGCACACGAGCAGTTGCCCAGGACAGCTGCACTGTGCATGCATGCACGCCTCCCGCTGGTCGGCTGATTTTCTGGTCTCTGCTGGGAGACGCGCATGCATGCATGCATGGGGGGGTTGCACGTGCATGCACAGGGGGGATGGAGGGGAGGTGGTGCACACCCCCACGCCCCATTTTGGTCCCAAGAGGCATCAAGGAGGCTGCTAGCACCAAAACTGGGGTTGCACAAGCATTTGTGGGGGGGCATTGAATTATAAATGTTGGCACATGCGCTCATGCTTTTGGCACCCGAGGGAAAAAAGGTTTTGCCATCATGGGCATAGAGAGATGTCCTGCCTTGGCAACTTTAAGACCTGGGGACTTCAACTCCCAGAATTCCCCTGCCAGCCAGCCACTCTCTCTCAGCCCCAGGAAGAAGACAATGGCAAACCGCTTCTGAAATCTTGCCAAGAAAACCGCAGGGACTTTGTCCGGGCAGTCAAAGCTGACTCAAAAAGACCCCCTTCCCCAAATAAGGCAAACAAGGAAGCAGAAACAAGGAAAGAGAATGTCTAACAAGCAACAATGCTGATATTTCAATATAGGAGCAGACAGAGCTCCCCGCCTCTCGCGTTGAAGGAAGTGGATTTCATTCCTTTATTTATGAAATGATCTTTTGTCCGTCCCTGGAGCTTCTGCTTCTGAGAAGGACCCGAAGACATCAAAGACGCCCCCTCCCGATGAGACATCTGTCCACCAGCTCCAAACAATCCGAAGCTTGTTGAAGGGCCAGGCGTGGTAAACAAGTAGGTGGGACAACCTTGGAGGTCACTTTGCTGAAGATTATGAACACTTCACTTCAAACCTGGCCCACTTCCTGGAGCTTTGATCTCAGCACAAGGCTTCAACTGTTTCAACGGGGAGCCTTTCGGGTTTAAACGAGAGCGATGGAGGAAAACACGGGGCAACCGCAAAGAGACACGCAAAGTGAGCCCTTCGGCTTTCAACCGTCCAAATCATGCAGGTTGTCGTGACCAATCCGTTCTTCTGGGAACTGTGATTTTTAAGGACAGCGACAACCGAAGCATCTTAGTTTGCTCCACTCCGTTCCTATTATGCATCTTTATCATGCTTTCCCTCGTTTTTTTCTCCTCGGGCACCAAAAAGCTCCAAATACAGCTAGTAGGATGATCAGATCTGGGTTAAAAGTAAAGGTATAGGTTCCCCTCGCATATACGTGCTAGTCGTTCCCAACTCTAGGGGGCGCTGCTCATCTCCATTTCAAAGCCGAAGAGCCAGCACTGTCTGAAGACGTCTTCAGTGGTCATGTGGCCGGCATGACTCAACGCCAAAGGCTCACGGAACGCTGTTCCCTTCCCACCAAAGGTGGTTCCTATTTTTCTACTTGCATTTTTTATGTGGTTTCGAACTGCTGGCAGAAGCTGGGACAAGTCACGGGAACTCACTCCGTTACAAGGCCCTAGGGATTCAAACCGCCAAACTGCCAACCTTCTGATCGACAAGCATAGTGTCTCAGCCACTGAGCCACTGCGTCCCTTTTAAATCTGGGTTACAAAGAGTTACAAAGGACCAATAGGTGGCTGTAAAACATTAGTTTTCTGCATTCTTTGCTGCCCCCTAGAGGCTCAGCTTTTCACAGCCCATAGCTGGCTGCCCTATTAAAACCTTCAGCATCCAACCCTCTGATACATTTATTTTATCCAACTTCTAAACCAATTTTTAAATTTGCTTTTATGGGGGGGGGGACCCTCTAAGAGAAACATACATTTATATGTGTTTTGAGGGGGGGACAGAGAGAGCCCTCTCCCCAAAGATTTGGTTATATTTTTCCACCAAAAGCAATGTTTCTTTTCCACTTGTGAAACTAAAGATGGAGAGAGCTAACATCCCTGCAGCTTTCTCCCCCCCCCCCAAAAAAAAGCCAAGATATCTTCGCCCAACTCCGTGCTGTTCCCATTGCACAGAAGGAATCATTGCTCATACAGAAGAGTGGATCGGTCCACCAGATATTAAACCCAAAATAACTTTTGCAAACAGGTCAAATGAAATGCAGAGTCTTGACCCTACTAGGGATTTTTCGAGAAATATTTGGGAGAGGAGTCCTGGCCCAGCAATCGGGTATCTTCCCATTTTGCATTCACTTTTCTTTTTGAGGTTAGAGTTGAAATAAAGGTGAAAAACATTTTTTGTGAATCCCATTTCGCCCCTCTGTATTTTTTAATTTACCTTTTTCACGTCTCTCACAATCACATGCAAATTGTTTGGTGGGCCAAGCCTCTGAAAAACAGAACATTGTAGTAGTCTTCTTTTACGTTGGGTGATTGAAGGCATTTCTGTAGAGTTTGTGCAAGGCATTGAGACATAAACATAGAATATCAAGGTGTTTACACAACCTGCGATGCCCAAGAATAAAATCCCTATTTTGGCTTAACGCAAAGACCTGTTTGATACAACATCGCATGATAATGATAGGGTATCATCATACCTTGGTAATTCCCCCTCAAGCTCTATCCATCTTTTTACCTTTCAATTCTGCTCTCTACCTTCTTGACTTTGGAAGAATCATGATGGATATTTCATTTCCAAGTTGACCTGCTATCTCTGCTAGGTCTCTTCCACTGGAGCAGTGCTTCTCAACCTTGGCCACTTTAAGATTTGTGGACTTCAACTCCCAGAATTCCCCAGCCAGCCCTGTTGAAGTCCATACATGTCTTAAAGTTGTCATGGTTGAAAATCCTCAGCCTATTTCAGAAGGAAGACTCACAAGATCCATTCTACCGAGTCTAAAAGCAGCAGATGATTCCAAGAGTTAGAAGAATCCACCCCAAGATCCTTCACAACCCTCCAGGAAGCTTCCTTGGTTGTCCTACTCCAAACTCCACCTGATGGGACATGTCCTTAGCCAACAAGGTGGTTTTAAAGCAAGGTTTAAAAAGGAACTTGCGAGTGTCACTCACCGTGTTGTAAAGCTCTTCCAGCCGTGGGATGGTGAGGAATCTCTGCATGTTGACCCCATTCTCAATCAAAAGCTTCACAAAATCCACCCGGTCCAGGACAAGGGCATCCAGCATTGATTGTTCCAGGGCATTTACCTAGAAAAAATGCCGATAACAAGCATATGTTGAGGGAGCATGGCCCATAAATGCAAAAAATACTGAAGCTGGTGGAAAATATGGAGGTAACCTTGGCAAAACTGGGTTAGTTTGAGATTCGGTTTCTTGTTTTATGGCTTGGGGTTCTGTGAGAACCTCAACCTAACTCACTTTGGGGTTAATCCATTCTAAAAAATTTCCAGGTATGGGAGAATCATCAGGGTTGGTGCCCAGAAAGAATCATCTTAGGACACTTTCTGGGCATTATTTTGCACCACGAGAAACTGTAGAATGAAGCCAATAAATACAAGACCAAAGGGATGGAAGATCATTCAAGAGAGATCCAACCTAGAACTAAGGAGAAATTTCCTGACGGTGAGAATAATTAATCAATGGAAGAGCTTGCCTCCCAAGTTGTGGGTGCTCCATCCCTGGAGATGTTCAAGAAGAGACTGAACAGCCATTTGTCCAGGGTGGTACAGGACCTTCTGCTTGAATACGGGTTAGATCTCCATGGTCCCTTCCAACTCTGTCACTCTATGTTCTACATTAAGCCAATGATCACAAGGACTAGCAAGCAAACAAAGCACCTGGAAGGCACCTGGTTCAGAGGAGTTTTAATGCTACATGCCTAGGAAAAGGTTCAGGTTGACGTAGATAAAAACCCTCCTCCAGCCTTGGCCATGCTGAAAGGAGCCACCAAGACCTTGCCAACCTCACCCAGTTCAAGAGTTCAAGTTTCCTTGGATCCAGCTCTTCTTCCGGTTCCTCTTTCTGCTTTCCACCTTTCTTTTTCCCCTTCCCTTTCCCTCTTCCTCCTTTTGCTTGAGGGGCGGGAGATTTCTTCTCCTTTTCCTGAGGTGCCCCATCTGCGGGAGCCAGACTTCCCAGGGGCTGGAGAGGAAAGAACACGAGATAATCTCCTTATCTATCCTTTGCATATTCCCCTCCATTTCAACAAATTTCAAATCTGTTTCCTTCGTTTTAGTTTCCAAATCCAAAGCCAGATGATCAACTTTGCTGTCCACCTTAAGAACAACTTCTGACAGACCTGTGGCTAAAGTGTGTAATTTTTTATCAAGTTGATCATGTTTTTTAATGGTATCCTGAACCATTTCTTTAACCTCCTTAATTTCTTTGCGTAAAAAAGCATTTTCTTCCCTTATAAAGTCCTTGAAATCCTGATAATTTATTGTAGCACCCGATGAGGCTTTTTGTTCCGTTGCCATAATTAATAATTCTTACAGCCGCCTCTAGCTGTCACCATTCAATTAACTTTCGTTTTCCTTAGGTATTCAGCTGTAAATTAATACTTGCAAATGTTTCTTTCTAAGTTGCTCGAAATTAAAACTTTGACATTTAAGTAGTTCAGGTTATGTAAACTGGCTTAAAGATTGTTAATAGTTAGGGTTGTTTCAGCCGTTCCGCCTTTACTGCCCTGGCTATCAGCAGGTAATTAGCTTTCGTTTTCTGTAGGTTTTCAGCTATAAATCAACGCCATTTTGAATCCTTTGTTCTAAGCCCACACCTCTCGAACTCAGCAGTAGCGTTCTTTTCAAAGAGATTTTTTTTTTCTTCCCCCAATTAAAACTTAAAATACTTGCAAAAGTCTTGCTTTCTTCTTGGGATGTTAAGATGTTAAGATGTTAAGGCTGTTCCCGGTGACTGGTTCTGCTAATTAGCAGAGGTTATCAAAAAGGCAGGAGAATACAACAACTGCGAAGGGGGGCAAACCTCGTCGGACTCCGGACTCCGGAGGGTACACGAGGGCTCAACCCAGCAGCTGAATCTCTCCCTCATAAATTCCAAGAATTTACGAGTGTCCGAGGTGTTAAAGATCGTAAAAAAACACCTCTAACTGTCTCTTGATCTGACAGGCTCAAAAAAAAGCCTGCCATCGGCACCAGGAACAACCGGAAGTCACTTTATGAGATTTATATTGTGTGGAGGGGGGGGGGGTGAAAAGGGGGAAAATTTGTTTGTACAAAACTCTTTTAATAAAAAAAAGAAGAAAGAAAGAACACGAGACACATAGTTGAGTGTCGGAGGGGGGGGGGCGGTTTAAGAACAAGGGACTCCTTTCTCTTCAGCCTCCAGCAGAGATGATCTGAAGGTCTCCAGTAAGTGTGAAAGGACACTGGAGGTCCTCCTTTCTCTTCTCATGCAAATTTGGCTGGTGGAATTGCAGGAAGATCTGGTTGGACAACCCAGATGTGATGAGGGAGAGAGGCTGAAAAGTAGGCCAGCTGCAATGCAAGGCCTTTTTCTTATTGCTGCATTGTGTAGACTTCTGGCAGCAGCCTGGACTGGAGATGGTTAATGCCAAGAACAAATCCCTCTGGTTATGGAGAAGAAGGCTAAGATAACTAGCACAAGAATTCTACCAAGGATTCTCCTATCAAAGGTAAAACTCTGGTTCTTTTTATTTATTTATTTTAGATACCAAGAGGAGGAAGTTTGACTCTAAGAAATCTTTACCGGCCAATGGTGCCCAAAGACGAAGATCTGGCTGCGGGCAATATCTACCCGGTTCCAAGCCAAAGCTAAACTGAGCTGATCTGGTGCAGAGACGTTGGTACCTAAGGAAACAAGCAGGGTCAACGTTTTTGTACCAATGCAAGAAAGGACTGGTGCAGTGGTGAAATGTAAAAAACTCCCCATGAGTTCATGAAGGCAGAATCTCTTTGAAGGATCTGGAAAGCTTCTCTCCAAGGTTCTTCCCACTTGGCCTGAGTTGCCCTTTAGGAGAGAAGCTGTCAATGGACTTGACTTCTCTCTCTCCATTGTTCAAGTCTC
This sequence comes from Natrix helvetica, assembly GCF_964273705.1. Classification (NCBI taxonomy): domain Eukaryota; kingdom Metazoa; phylum Chordata; class Lepidosauria; order Squamata; family Natricidae; genus Natrix; species Natrix helvetica. Next base: position 20,024,556 of record NC_138556.1, read on the forward strand.
CCCTGCCTTCCATTCCTTTCTCAGACTCTCCACAACTTCTCACTCCCTGCATGGGAAGCTCACCTTTAAGTAACGCCGTTAGGATGGACATCTCAATATCTTGCTGCCCTTCCGATCCCATGCGGAAGACCGTGATCTAAAGGCCAGCAAAGACAACCATGAGGAAAAGCAAAATAATCTTTCCACATTTCTCTTTTGTGCACTGAAGGTTTCAAGAATTTGATTCGGTGGTTGCTGTGTGTCAGAAACAACTTGACGGTACATAATCATTCACCCAATTGCTACAAAAATTATGGCCAATCTATTGCATGATGGATGACTCTGCACTGATAAAGTATTTACACCTCAATTTAACATTCTGTAGAGAAAGAGATATTTTAGAATCAGATATGTGTCTACTTCTAAAAGAAAGGGGAATTGCTAACACATTTTAATTACTGGCCATTAGACTGGCTGCAACAGAGCTTGGCTTTCTTGCCTGCATATGGATTTTCCTCCCCAATCCTTAAGTGTCCAAACAGAGGGATGAGGTAAAGGATTTGATTCCTAAACCTCTTCCTTTCCTTTAATACGGAAACAACAATAAAGCATACGGCATAGTTTAGAAGCCTTAAGGAGGCTTGCTGGATTGGGTGGAAGAGGAAGAAGGAATGAGCAACAGAGAATGTCCTCTCTGCACCCATTTATCTTCAGGAAGAACACAGGGATTAAGAGTTAATCTGATCAGGTTCTCATAACCTCCTAACTGCTATTATCATGAGGACAATTGTGGAGGGGAAAAAAGGCATTCACTGATGGAGGCTTTTAAGAAGGACAAGCTGATTATATCATCAGAAGGGATTCCCTAAAAAAAAAAAAACCAGATGTCTGGTTGGGTTACTGTTGGATATCTGTGGCTGTTGCTCTCACTCGTTACTCAGGGCAATTGATCTGGCCTGATTAATCACAAGGTGGCTGCCAGATTTCCTAAAGATGCCCTAATTGAATCATAATTACCGAGTCAAGTTTTCAATACAAAACCAGTGATTTATTAGGAGCTCCATTAGGCAAGATCTGTTTGCAGTCAAGCCTGTGCTTTGTTTGATTTACTTCTGAACTTTACCCCTGTTCCTTCCCTCCCCTCAGTCTATGTCATAAATCACATTCCCCAATGAGGTGCAGCCCTCCCAAACCGGGTGCAGTAATCTGAGATCCGACTCCAGCCGACAGGATGCATTGAATGCATTCCTCCCCCCATTTCTGTCCCCATGACAACACTGAGAGTTGATTTGAACTGGGCATGACATTTCCCCTTAAATGCTCCTGCAATAAGAGCCTTACAAGAGTGGCCTAGAGGTGGAGCTGTCGCCTCACAATCAGGAGGCTGTGAGTTCGATCCCAGGTAGAGGCAGACATTTCTCTCTCTCTGGGCACAATGAGAATATATCTGCCAAACAAAACTCCGCACTAGCAACAGGAATGGCATCTGGCCAGTAAACATTCAGCTTCATTCAGTTGCCCAGACTTCATCGCTCAAGGGATTATGGGGGTCATTAAAAGAAGAAGATGATGATGATAATGAAGGAGAAAAGTAAGAGCCTTACAAGTTCTTTCTTCTTCATACATTCCATGAGAATCACAAAGAGCTGGTGGGATTGACTCCGGCTGTAGTTGAATGTTTTCTGAATGGTGACCAGCAGCTGGTCCCGAAGAGATTCATTTATTATGCTAAAATTGAGAGAGAGAAAGCAGGGGGGGGGGGGAGGATGTTAGGCTTCAGAAATCAAGAAGGTGATGTTAGATATTACGTATTGTCTATTATTCTATCAATAGAAGAGAAGGATTGAATTGTGGGGTCCTCGGTGCTCTCTGAGCTTGGTGGCTTTCCTGCAGGCGTTTCACGACCCAACTAAGGAACCTCACCAGTCATATCATCATCTTCATGAACACTGATGATGTTCTCTAGTTGGGTCCTGAAATGTCTGCAGGAAAGCTACCAAGCTCAGAGGACCCCACGTTATTCTATTCTTTATCCAGAATTATAGCAAACAGCAAGTGGTGCCCCCTCCTAGTAGTAACTCATTGACCTTGGTGGGAAACAGGTAAAAATAAACACCTTTGGAAAAGAAAGGACGCCCTCCCCAAATGAAAGGGCAAAGGGCAAATCCACCTGTGCCCCCCCCCCCATGCCCCGGTAGCTCACCCGCCTTCTTCCGAGTACTTGTGTGCAAATGATATAATGTCCGAAGCTCTTCCACTGCCGTCGCAGATGACCACGGGAAGTGGGGGCTCTTCGCGCAGGTATTCCAAGACAATGGAGATCACATTGGGGCCACCTTCAACTATCAACCCTACCACGGGGACTCCTTGCCCCAGGCCTGTAGAATGAATCAAGCACACCGTCAGAGGCCAACAAAAGGTTTTCAAGCTAAGGAGACCTCCAGTTCTCCACTGTTGCATCGTTTCATTGGAATCCGCATTTACAGTATATTGCACGTAATTTTGGATGCAGAATAAGAATAACAGAGCTGGAAGGGATCTATATCCCCCAGAGCCTCTAGCATTCCAGACAAGTGGCCCTTCTTTAAAAGCTCCAGCGTTGGAGACCCACAACATCTGGATTGTTCTCGCTGGCAGGAAAATTTCTCCTTCGTTCCAGGTTGCTTCTCCCCTTGATTAGTCTCCATCCTGCCTTCTCCTGCTTTGGAGAATAGGTTGACTCCCTCTTCTTTGTGGCAGCCCCTCAAATGTTGGAAGACAGCTGTCATGTCACCCCCGGTCCTTCTCTTCATTAAACTAGACCTACACAAACCCTGCAGCTGCATGCACTTGGACTCCACTTAATCACAAGGGGACACTTTACTCAACAACCACAACGGCTTCTGGTCTTGAGTTCCAAGGGCCGCCCTAGCAGCCGAGCCAAACTCTTTAGAGCTAGGTTGCCAATCATGGCTGGTTGACGTTAGAGACAACAGCTGAGCAGCCCTTTGAGACCCCTGCCTCACTCTGAGCTCCAGGCATAGGATGACAAAGGGAACCCAGCCGGGCATGAGGTCCTCACAAGTATAGTCAGCAATCAGGAAGGTCCTGGATTCAAGGGGAAATGAGGCATAGCTATAGCAACAGCACGTCGACTTATATACTGCTTCAGAATGCTTTTCATCCCTCTTTAAGCGGTTTACAGAGTCAGCGACTTGCCCCCCATCAATCTGGGTCCTCATTTTAGGAAGGAAGGAAGAAAGAAAGGAAGGAAGGAAGGAAGGGAGGGAGGGAGGAAGGAAGGAAGGAAGGAAGGCTGAGTCAACCTTGAGTCAGTCAGTATCGAACTGCTGGCAATGGGCAGAATTAGCCTGCAATACTTCATTCCAACCACGGTGCCATCAGGATTCCCCAGCCAAGGAAAACAACCATGCCTCGTCATTGCTATGGGGGTTAGGGCCTTTGGGGGCAGAAGACCTCAACCCCCCCACTTACGGGTGTTGATTTTCTGCAGAGAGATGTGCTTTTCCAGTTGGCGTCTCAGTTTCACCTCTGCCCCGTATTTGCCCAGGGTGCCATTGTCGGCGAGGATGAAATGCGTGTGGGAGCTGTTCAGCACACAAAGTTTGCTGAGAGGGTTTGACATCGTCTGATAAAGCTTCGTCACCTGTCAAGCAGAGAAGCACAGGGTTGTTTGAGTGTAGTGGGGGGGGCACAATCCCATCCCACACCAATGCAGATGTCTCTGGCTGTCATAGAAATGAAACAGGGAGCACCACTCTGCAGATCTCTGCCATCCCAGAGATGATTTCCCAGGAGGAAGAATGCCAATTAATAGAAAGCTTTAACGAGAATGTCATCGGCCAGCCAAATATAAGTTTTCCAGGCAGGTGGCCGTTGGCCTCCTCTCCTGGATGAGGTGCCCAGATCCAAAGAAAAGGGGGCAGATTTGCAGCATTTGGCAGCAGGAACAGAGATGGGGCAGCCCACATGAAATCCACAACAGAGGTTGCGGCAGCCCAAAGCTTGAGATGGATTAATTTAATTCTAGCACCGCTTGAATCCTTGTTTCCTCTTGCAGCAAATAAATAAAAGCTTTTTTGAATCAAGGCCATTTCTGGTGGAGGACACTTCTTGGAGGCATCGGGGTAAAAAGGGTTAAAGTTCAGGGGGATTCCAGTTAATCTGAAAATGCAAGCAGAGATTTTCCCATCTCCAGTTTGTGCCCTCGTGAGAAGAAGGAAGGGAAAATCCCACACACCACTTTGATCCGTTCAACTCTCAGCTAGGAGTTAGCGCTGCCTCCAACTGAATGGGAAAGTGACAGCAAAATTGAGGCTAAGCACAAAGCAGGAACTAAAAATGAGGTAACAGAACTGCATGTTAAAATGATTAATAGATTAACAGAGTTGGAAGGGACCTTGTAGGTCATCTAGTCCAACCACCCCGCTCAAGTAGGAGATCCTACACCATTTCTGACAGATGGGAGGAAACAACAAACTCTGAAGATTTTTGCCCAAGGACCTTCTGAAGCAACTCAGATGGGTCCTTAGGGCCTCCTTGGAAGCAAGCAAGGGAAGATGGAGCTGATGACACCTTGGAGGAGGCCATCCAAAGATCTAAAGCTCTCCTGTTGGATGCTCTTTGGCAAAATCTGTCTTGCTGGGTAGGATTAAGAGAAAAGCTTTAGAAGATGCGATGATATGGGCCAAAACTTTGCAATAATGGCATGCATAGTGATTTGGGGTAAGGAAGGGCATGAGGGAGGCTTCCACAGCCCCCTGAATCAAATCAAAACAAAACAAAACAAAACAGCTCAATCCCTAATAATTTATTTTCCAGTAAGAAAAGAAGATGGAACAGTGATAGAGAAATACAGACAGTTACAAATGAAAGAGAACAAGAAGCTGGAAAGAAGGGGGGCGGGGGAAAACTTGGTTAAAAACTCCCCAGAAGTGTGGGGCAAGCTCACATCTTTGCCAAGCAGATCTTCCTTGTTTTCCACAATGCCCCAGGGGGCAATGCCAACAGCACAGATTCGTCCTCTGGACTTGGAAGAGTGGTCTTTCAGGGCATCTCCGACATGGCGAATGATTCCTGCATGAGGGAGGAGACCAGTGCATTAGCCTCTTCCCTGGGATGCCTGCATGCAATTTAGAGAACATTTTCTCCATGAAAGGCCCCCATCCCTTTCCCATGGATGGAGACAGTCCTGTTAGGACCTAAACTGGGTATCTTCTTGAATGGCCAGATGGAAAACTGGTTTCACAATGATGGTACCCTTCTGCAGTTCTCGGGGGGGGGGTCAATTGTCCACAACTTTTAGAAGTTCCACCAAAGACATTTTAGAAGTTCCATCAAATCTTTGGGCAGCATAGACTGTCCCAAGCTCATTGCGTTGTTTGGCCTTCCAGCAGAGCTTACTCATGACTCATCCCCAGTGCATTAGTTACTGTAGTACTTGGTCCATCCTTCAAAGCACACATAATACTTCTTTATCTTTGGGTCTTCCACCCACACAAACACCCCCTGCTAGAAAGCATGGCATTTACCCGCTTCTTGAATGAGATCTCCCAGAGGACTTCCAAGGTGATGGACAGCTGACCATTAGATACCTGTACTGACTCCTCCAGTGAAAATCCAGGCCCCCGTAGTCATGGCAGCCTTGATGAGTCCCTTCCCAAACACTTGCTTAAGTTTGGGCTGCAGCTCAAAGTTCTGGAGCCCCCCATGGACGGATATTAGGAGCTTGGGGAGCTCTAGTTGCCAATCCTTCACCATGAGTTGGAGCAGCAAGTCCGGCTTGGTATCATAGGACACTCGGATGTACTGCAAGACAAAAGGATGCAGCAACATTGCTGGATCTGATCAACATCCTAGTTAGCTCAGCTCCAATTTTGGTTTCCTTTCTGGCAAACCAGTTTGGTGGGAAAACAGTTTGAGCCTAGTCTAGGATTTTCTTTTCCAGATGTATTTTATGGATTCTTGCCAGATATGGGAGAAGGAATGGCAGAACCTGGGGGCAGAGTTAAAAGAGGGATCAGCCCAGAATCCCTACATAGGCACAAGCAGACCAAGTCCACCTTCCTTTCAAGTCCGTTTTCCCTTATCTCCTAGAAGGTGCTAACCATTAGTTGAGAAGATTGCTTCTCAATGAATCAGTTTAGTTGGACCTTCACACATGGATTTGGTCTTTTGCACCTGGCACCAGGAGCTCTAAGTCTATCACCAGTGGCACATTTTATTTCATGAACACAATTTGACTCTTTGGGTTGCCTTCAAGTTTTCTCAAAGGTCCCTTCTTTAATTGGTTTCCAAGTTGGCTTGGGTGGAAACCTTGGCATTGCCTAAGGATCGATGTCTTGAGACTCTCTAGCAGAAGGTCATGGAGAAGGCCAACTTGGAAAGCCATCACAGACCCTTCTAAAGAGCCAACCCTTCTTACCTACCATGGACTTATTGATATGACCTCCACCTTGGAACTCCAGACTTCCAAAGGCATCAGTGGGGAGAGCTTGGGTGTGTTTACTGATGGACCATTTTTCTGGCTGGGCCTCCGGCTGCTTTGTTGCATCTTCTCCATCCTTGTTTGCAGCTTCAACCAGAATGGGGATGTGTTGAAGGAGGAGTTGACCGCAGCAGCACCTGTGTGGCCGAAGCAAAACAGAGACATGAAACCAGACCCAGAGGCTGGCATCAAACCCCTTTTCTTCTTTTGGCTATCCGAGGTTGTTACCCACCTGAAGATGTTCTTCACACCAGTTCTTTAACAAAATAAAATCAGTTGATGACAAAGAATTACCAATGCAAACACCAAGACAGAAGTAAAGTCACCTGGTAGCATCTTTGCTGTTGACAATGATGCGGCAGCATTCTCTCTTGAAAAAAGTCTTTTCTATCCAGGCTTTTTGACCCTGAAAGTGGAGAAGCAATTCGGTCTAGGCACGGAAATTGACACCAGGAGAAAGGAAGAGAGAGGAGCATCACATTGGATTTAGATACCCGCTAGAGCAGAGGTCTCCAAACGTGGCCACTTTAAGACTTGTGGACTTCAACTTCCAGAATTCCCCAGCCAGCATAACTGACTCTCTTGTAATCCCCTCCTCTGCAATCTCTCCACTTAGATCAGAGGTCTTCAAACTTGGCCACTTTAAGATACAAGTCTTGAAGTTGCCAAGTTTGGGGACCCCTGCGCTAGATGGCATCAAAAACACTGAGAAAATGATAGGCAGTCCTTGACTTACAACTATTCATTTAGTGACCATTTAAAGTTACAACGGCACTGAAAAGAGTGACATGACCCAGTCCTCCCACTTTCGACCACTGCAGCGTGTGATCAAAATTCGGGTGCTTGGCAACCAACATGATGATGTTGGTGTCATGTGATCATCTTCTGAAAATTTCACAGCTGGTTTCCGAAAAGCAAAATCAAAGAGGGAAGCCAGATTTGCTTCACGGAGCATAAACCCTTTCTTTATTTAGTCCCTTTCTCTATTGCCTCCCCTTAAAAGAAACCTCAAAGCTATTTACCGGCCTGCCTGAAATGGTTACTGAATGAACACATTTTGGAGGTTCACCCAACATCGAAACATAAAAGAATCAAACTCTCAGTTTTCCACTCTACACTAAGCCCCCAAAATAAAAATAAAAATGGAACCAAACTCAGTTCAGAAACTTTGCATGCTTTGCAAAAGATATTTTAAGCAACTTTGAAATGAAAGCTTATTCTTTGAACACTTTCACACATTAGCCAAGTTTTAAGTACATTAATCCAAATAAAACTGCCTAACATTAATCTCTCTCTCTCTCTCTCCCTCTCTCTCTCTCTATCCATCCAACATCTCTATCATCTGTATCTATCTTTGCCATCTATCAACTCTATCCCATCTATCCCATCTATCTTATCAATCTTATCCTATCTGTCTGTGTGTCTGCCTGTCTATCTATCCATCCATCCATCTATCAATTATCTATCTATCTACCTCAGCATTCACACACAAAATACCTCACCAGTGCCATACCACCAGGTCTTCTGATCCAACTCTGCCTGATTCAATCAATTCATCCTCATCAAATTGTTACACCTAATTTCAATTATTACACATCTTGTTGTTGTTTAAAAGAAACACAGGCAAATGATCTTGAATAACCATCACAGACAGAAAAATTGTTTCAGATGCCAACACTCCTACTTGTTATTCCCTGGAAAACTGTACCAACTAAGTTCCTGGACCTCTAAAAAAAAGGGGGTAGACATGGAATTAAACATGGGGTTTTCACTATTTTGATCACTGAGGCTTAAGAGGCAACATTGTCTTGTCATCTCCTCTTTGTGGTAGAACTTCCAAAACTCTCAGTTGAAGTTAGGAGTTCCACCACTTTAAGAAAACTGTGAGTTGTTTTTGGACTCAGACCAGCGAAACCTATCCTTTCCCTGCATGGAAGGAGTTTCCAGCTCATGGAAGAACGTGACACAACACATCAACTCTTGATCGTTCTCCAATTGATTAAACTCCTTTCCTCTCTCTAAACAGGAAGCTTAGAGCCCATCCAAGAATAGTGGCTCTTGGCCCCCTGCCCCCCAAAGAGCCCAGCTAGACAAGGTGTTCTCAAACCCTCCTCAGAAGCCCAGCCTCCCTTTTCAGCCGAAATCTCAGCACAATTTACATAATTGAGACCATTGGACCTAAGAGGAAAGTCCTCGTTAGAGGGAGAGCTTCACATTCCTTGAAAGAAAGAAGGTCATACGCCCTTAATGAGATCTAATCCCTCTTAAAGCAAGCTAAAGTTAGACCAGACTGCTCTACTCGAGGATTGTCACATTAATTGCCTGTTCGCGAGCAACTTTTTTCCCCTTGCACAGTTTGGCTGCACTGACTGCACAATGAATTGGACAGCTGGGGGAGTCTGTCCTCCCTGCCATTCATCACAATTGCCATGCTTTGTGGACAACATTTGTTATGGCCACCCAGGCCACATTCAGGGGAGTTGGGAGAAGCCAGACTTGGTGCTTCAGCCTGCTGAGCTCCTAAACTTGGCCATTTCTGCTTCCTTGGGCCAGACTTTCCTTGACTGCTTCAAGGCTCAGGAAGGGACCCAGATTCTCAGCTTGCTTATAGGTGGCATTCAGCTAGAAATCCCAACTCTGGAATAAGGTGCAGGATCCCTGAGAAGAAGGTATGAGTTAACCCAACAGACGTGAACAGGAATCACTTTGCATAATTCCTTTGGGATGGAACAGGATCATTAGACCTTTGTCCAGAACAGGGGTGCCCAAACTTGGCAACTATAAGACTTGTGGACTTCAACTCCCAAAATTCTCCAGTCAGCTATGCTGGGTCCACAAGTCTTAAAGTTTGGGCATCCCTAGCCTAGAGGGAGTTTAGGAATTCTCCTCTAGATACAGCCAAGTATCTGAGTCTACCACCCATCTAGTTTGCTTCTCCAGACCTTAGATGACATTTTCTTCCTTTTTTGTGTGAAAATTTTTCATTTTATTTTTCCATAACCACTCTCACATCATTAATCCTACAGTGTGTCATCTGGGTACAGTCTTTGTGTCATCATATTTAACAGTTACATCATTTTAATCTATTTTTATCTTGCCTTTACCTTTACATTTCAATTGCCTTTTAATTCAACTCCTCCCCTATAATTCTGCGTTCTTTTCCCCAAATGATTCAATTTTCTGTTTCTTTTTGTCTATATCCATTTTTTATCCAGTGATAAAAACATCCCCATATCTTAATAATACTCTGATTTTTCCTTCTCTTTAACTGCCAAACATTAATCTGTTCATTTCTGCAGTGTCTAATTTTTTTAAATTACCTCTCCCTCTGAGGGAATTTTTTCCCTTTTCCAATTTTGTGCAAATACAATTCTAGCTGCAGTTATTACATGAATAATTAAATATACATTTTCTTTACTATATTTCTCTGGTAAAATACCCAACAAAAACAGTTCCGGCTTTAAATCAATATGCTGCTGTCTCATCCTTTCCAACCACATGCAAATTTCTGCCCAATATTCTTTTTTTGATGACATTATCTTCTGACATTACCGCCAGCCTGACCAATAGATTCTGGGAACTCAGCCAACTGTCCCCCACAAAATGTCCCTCTCCTCAACAGTATGAAGACAGTTTCCAAGGGAAAGCTCTCAACTCCATCTCAAAATACCCCTCACAGGGCTCAATCCAAATCTGCAAGAATAAAAGCAGTGGGACACCTCCATCTCCATTGAGCTGCTGTTCTCAGAGAGAGCTTTCAGCCCCCCTCCTGGACGAGGACTTTTCTTGGCCAAAACGGCCACCTTACCTTCTGGGATCCAGACATGGAACCCCTCAGAGAAGTGCGTTGGAAGGAGCTGCTCATCCTTCGGACGGAGCCGCTGAGTTTCCCTCCCGGCCCCTTCTTGCCTCCTAAGCCTTTGGCCTCCATGGCTGGCTAGTATTTAATACCAACCCAGCCAAGGCTGGACCTCATTCAGACATAATCCCTGTCAGAGTCAGCTGAAGCCAGGTTAGAAGATGCTCCATCCCGACTGAAGCCATAGGAGGCGAATGTCTCTCCTTGTTAAAAATCTGAGCGATCCAAGCCAAGTAAATCAGGAATATGAGACAAAGACAGGCATAAAGCTATGCTTCTACCCCTCCGATAACTCCCCCCTCCAGATTTTCTATAATCGGGGCTTAATGCACCCTCCCTGCCCCATTCAATGGTTTCCAGTGGAGAGAGATTTAATAAATGGTGATTGAAGGTAAATCTACTTTAAAAAGCATCCGTTCCAAAGGATTTTTATCCCAACACAAGCTCTCATCTGAACATCATCTGGTGCTGCCAAGCTGAAAGGCAGAAGAGAAAAGGCAGATGGCTCACAGAGGGCTAGAAGCTTAGGGGTGAATGCCAAGAGAGGGGTCAGGGAAAGGAAGGCGATTACCAAGGTCCTTTGAGATAAGGAAGGTCCAAGATGACTTTCCAAATAAACAAACAAACAAAAAGCAAGGATCGGTTTGATTCAGATGATTCCGAAGGGATTGTGCTGAGCCTAAACCCCAAGGATATTTGAGGAGCAACATGGTTAGGAGGTGGCCATGAGCTACAAGTCAGGGAAAAGGTTTTGATGGACGGAAGGATGGTTGTGATGTTGACATCAGAACAAGCCTTCGAATTCGGCTTCCCTCATCATCTTTCCTCCACATTTGAGGTGATTTCTAAATAATTATTTCAGCCCTGCTGTCCATGTGTCTCACTCCAAATATTTATGTCTGAATGCCTAGCGAGCTACGCCTGCCCAACCATGAAGAAAAATATACACCAGCCATCACTCTCTTGGCCTCTCCCCTCCTCCTCTTCTCCCCCCAAATACGATCAAGATTCCTGCAGATGGGAACCAGAAACTCGTTTGCACCCAAGGTGAAATACTTAGACTTGGAGAAAAAAGTATTCTTCCATAAATGGCTTCGCTTTTATTCAGATCGAATATTTATTCCTAACTTCTCCTAAGAAATGTTTCTTCTCCCCTGAGAGTCTTCTTGAAGTCAGAAAAGTATTCCAGGTTGAATGAGGTATTCTTGTATATCCATGTTCGTTGAAAGGGTTATATATATTATATTTGTTTCTTTGGGATCCCCTAGGAACAGGGACGTGGCGGCTCAGTGGCTAAGACGCTGAGCTTGTTGATCAGAAAGGCCAGCAGTTCTGCGGTTTGAATCCCTAGCACCGCATAACGGAGTGAGTTCCCGTTCCTTGTCCCGGCTTCTGCCAATCTAGCAGTTTGAAAGCACGTAAAAAAATGCAAGTAGAAAAATAGGAACCACTTTTGGTGGGAAGGGAACAGCATTCCGTGCGCCTTTGGCGTTGAGTCATGCCGGCCACAAGACCACGGAGATGTCTTTGGACAGCACTGGCTCTTCGGTTTCGAACAGAGATGAGCACTGCCCCCTAGAGTTGGGAATGACTAGCATGCATGTGCAAGGGAGACTTTTACCTTTAGGAACAGGAGTCATTTGTAAGCAACATATGGCCCCTACACCTGTTGAACTTCACAAGGCATGGATCTAAAACTCGACTTTCTGTTTCTGGAAGAAAATCCTGACATGGGAAGGGCTGAAATAAATACTTTCATGTTCATCTCCCAGATGTCCCAGAAACCTTTCAGAAATGTCACTTGGGCACTTGCAAGTTCAGCCAAAGTGGAATCAGGTTCCTTTCAGTTGTATGAAAGCTCTCTGATGATCATTCAACTCTTCCCTGCAGCCATAAAATAATGGCTCAGTCACCGTGAAGTAAGTGGGGAGACCCCACAACTATTTCTATTCACAGTTTGATCCCCCCCCCCTCTCTCTCTCTCTCTCTGTAAATACCATAGTTGTTCTCTTGTTGGAAGATATTTTTCTAATGCCACCAGTGCCCTCTGCAGGAAGTTTCAAAAATATATTTCTCATCCTTTATAATAGAATAACACAGTTGGAAGGGACCTAGGAAGGTCTTTTAGTCCAACCTGCTTGCTCAAGCAGAAGAACCTCCACCTTTTCTGACAAATGGTTGTCCAATCGCATAAAAACCTCCAGTTCTAGGTTGCTTCTCTCCTTGATTAGTTTCCACCCATTGCTTCTTGTCCTGCCCTCAGGTGCTTTGGAGAACAGCTTGACTCCCTCTTCTTTGTGGCAACCCCTGAGATATTGGAAGACTGCTATCCTGTCTCCCCTGGTCCTTCTTTTCATCAGACTAGGCATACCCAGTTCCTGCAACCGTTCTTCATATGTTTGAGCCTCCAGTCCCCTAATCTTTGTTGCTCTTCTCTGCCTTCTTTCTAGAGTCTCAGCATCTTTTTTATATCATGGCAGCCCAAACCGGATGCAATATTCCAAGCGTGGTCTTGGTCAAAATCCTTTTAGAAATCCTGGCCAAGATGTTATTAGAGCAGATTCTGGTTCCCCAAATGCAGAAATGGCATTCTGGCATTTTGTTTTCAAATCTGGGTACCAATGCCTGAAAATTGCTAGAAAATTGTTCCAGTTCCCAGCATCTTTTCCAAAGCAGCCTGCAGTCTCATTTTGTCAGCTTCCACCACACCTCCTTCTCACACCTCCATCACACACACGTGTGTGTGTGTGTGTGTGTGTGTGTGTGCGCTCGCGCTCGCTTGTGCGTGTCGCCAGCTGCAGTTGTTCCTAGTTCCGTGGAAGAGCAGAGGAAATGATGGTAGAACTCTCTGCTCTTTCTCTAACTCAGCATAATGTTGGGTTGGATAAAATGAAAGGAGAGCAGTGACTTAGATGAGGCCGTTTTTAGGCCGTTCCTTTAAAGACCTTCCCTTCCCAAAGGCAGTTGCAAATTCTTGCTGATGCTGAAACTATTTTTACAACTCCAACTTTTTCAGGGCTTCGCTCCTGCCTCTTAATTGCTGAACTCTTGGGTTCCAAGACCACATAGTATTTCATATCATTACAGACTTTTCTTCTGCCAAATTACAAACTTCCCAAAGTGCTACTTTGTCCTTCATGGATAGTGAATGCGGTTAATGGCCTCTTTTTTGCATCTGGAAAAAAAAATCCTTCTTCTTCTTCGATCTTAAGTTTATAGCTTGGCTGGACTCCAGACACAAATAGTCATAAGGGAGAGTTTAAAAATAAAAATAAAACAGAGGTGGGTTTTTTTTAAAAGGAAGATCCACACCCATACAATGTTGCTAAAATAAGATCCCAGGGGATTTATCCTAAAAATAGACGGTGTTTGGTTCCATTGAACACTTACTGAAGTTAGCAACTTTTTTTTAACCAAAAGCTCAACTTATTTGTAGGAGTCTGTTTTTCCAACCACACCTCTTTGTAAGGAAGAATAAAGGAAGGAAGGGGGGAAATAAAATCTTCTAAGGGAAAATGTGATCCCGTTGCAAATTTTAATTCGGCTTTTATAAAGCTGCAGAACTTCCTCGGAACAGACGATGGCGCCAACAAGCCATTGTGTGTGTCGAAGCTTAAGAGCAAGCAACCCCTGAAAGTATTTTTGTGTATACTGGAATAGAAATAAAGTGAAATGAAGTTATGTCAGCTTGGTGTAGTTGTGTGAAGGTGCTGGAGAAGAAACGGAGATACTAGGGTTGCACTTTCGGCCTGGAGGGTGACCTGGGCTGGTCCCTCTTTTTCAGCCCTGCCCACTTCACAGAGTTGTGATTGTGATAGTGTGAAATCTAGTAGATAAACCTGGTAAATACACATTCCTTATTTTCAAAGGAACCACCCGTGTTCTGGATGGTGGTCCCTTTGGGGGAAATTAGATTTTTCCCAATGGGAAAACAGATTTGGGGGGAGGTGTAACCCCAGGACCAAAGCAGCTGCTAGAAATCCAATTTCTTTCATTAAGTGAACATTATGTTAAGCCAAAAAGGGACACGGTGGCTCAGGGGCTAAAGACGCTGAGCTTGTCGATCAGAAAGTTCGGTGGTTCGAATCCCTAGCGCTGTATAATGAAGTGAGCTCCTGTGACTTGTCCCAGCATCTGCCAACCTAGCAGTTCGAAAGCACTTAAAAAATTCAAGTAGAAAAATAGGAACCACCTTTGGTGGGAAGGGAACAGCGTTCCGTGCGCCTTCAGCATTTAGTCATGCCGGCCACATGACCACAGAGGCATCTTCGGACAGCACTGGTTCTTCAGCTTTGAAACGGAGGTGAGCACTGCCCACTAGAGTCGGGAACAAGTAGCACATATGTGCGAGGGGAACCTTTACCTTTTACTATGTTAAGCCAACATGACCGTTTTGCCTCGATTAACATTTGGAGTTGGTATGTGTGTGTCCATATTGCTGTTTCTTTCCTTCTGCTCAGGAATCCGGCAGGTGGCTTTTTGCTGAAACACAAGTGACTTTTTAGCTGGGTCAGCTTTCTAAGTTTTCTCTTCTTCTGAGATGGAATGCCTTACAAACAGAAATATCCGTTTGTTTAAAAATCCCTGGATAATAAAAAAAAAAGGGATGATCTGGGTTTTGTTTTTTTTGGCAATCATACAGTAAAAGAGTAAAACGTTCAGTAGAAAAATACCTAAAACAAAACAAACTTGCCAAGCCATCCATCCAGAAAACGTTGTTTATTTAGGTTGTGTATAAACATTTCCAAATTATACTGCTGGCATGCCCTGAATTTTACTCCCAATCCACGGCCCCTTTTCCTTCATCGTAGCCACCCTGGTACAGGCTGCTGGCAGGCGGGTGGCGGCCATCCTCTTTTCCTTGCCCCCAAATACAACAGGAACATAAAGGGGGAAAGGAAGAAAAGTAAAATCGGCCCAGCAAACTCCACCCTGGGCTTCAAAAGCATTCCTTCATTGTTCTTTGTGTCGCAATCCTGATGGGAGGAAAGAATTCTTTTTTTTATTATTATTAAAAGAGTTTTGTACAAACAGATTTTCCCCCTTTTCACCCCCCCCCCCCCCGCCATACAATGTAAGGGAGGAAAGAATTCTAACCAGAATTCTCTCTCCAGATTTCAGGCATGGCCCCAAAACCAACATTTCTTCCATGTGGATCCTAAGGGCTGAACTGCTTTCTCTATCTGCATTCAAAGCAGGAGCCCTCAAACTCATCACACACACACACACACACACACACACACACACACACACACACACACACAAACGTCTGCCTTACAACAGGTGCTGTACAGATCTAAATCTTTGTTCCTGGAAGGGTGGGTGTGGCTGTGTTTTGTTCAGCATGACTCACAGCCTCTGCCCTTCTGCAGCATAAGCGTGTGGCTTCGGTGGGAGGGCCCCAGCAGGAGAGAACACACACACACACACACACACACGCTTCAAAGTGGTTAACTTAGAACAGGTGACTTCTGCTCCAGATCGTATTTCAGAGGCACCTTATGGAAGAAGCGGTTCGGGAAATTCCATTTCTGAAGCTTGGATACCGTCTGAATGGTTTCCACTTGTCCAGGGAGAATCTATCCTCAGCTCTGACTTGAATGGACCAAGAAAGCTTTGGCCTTGCAGAAGATTAGAAGAAAAAAACACCCAAACTGCAAAGCTAAAATATCCGGAAGGGGTTTGGGTCCTGTTTCTTTCTACATCCTAAAATGTTTGTCTTTGAAAAGGCATTGAATTAATTGAAATAATAAGGAAGATTCTGTCTTTAAGAGTCCAACCCAAGACGATTTCCTTGCTGCTTGGTGAGGTCAACCTTCATTGAACGTGGACCCTTCAAGCATTAGTTGTTCAGAATAGCAAAATAACAGAGGTAGAAAGGATCTTGGGGGTCTTCTAATCCAACCCCCTGCTCAAGCAGGAGACCCTCTACCCTTTCAAACAAATGGAAGTCCAGTCTCTCCTTAAAAGCCTCCAGTGAAGGAGCAGCTACAACTTCTAAATGCAAACCATGCCACTGATTAATTGTTCTTAGGAGATTTCTTCTTCCTTTTTGGTTGGTTGTTTCCTGGATTAATTTCCATCCAATTCTTCTTGTCCTGCAAACAGGAGATCACCAAAAATTGGGCATTAAAAACACAGCAGCCCAGGTGTGCCAGAATGGTTCAAACACGAGAAACGAATAGCCATTACAAGAAAAAGGAAGCATCCAGAATATATTTAAGGGAATAAAAATAATGTGAAACACATTAACCCAAATTATGGTTACATCAGTCAGGGGAAGATGGTGACGGGCCTTCATCCCTTGGACCCCCCTTTTTTGTGACCCCCTAGTTCTGAAAAATTGTCCCTGGATTGGATGAAAAGAGATAAAAATCAAGGCCAGTGAAACACTTTCTCCTCTACTTAGTGCAGACAAAATGTTTACATGTCTCCAGTTTTTGAGCTGAGTCCAACGTGGCTACAACTTCAGGATTTAGAGTATGTAGCTCAACAGGTTAAACTAATATGCCCTGCATTCTTTGTGCCACAGCCCTCCCCTCCCCCCTCCTCCTCCTCCTCCTCCAGTGACCTCTGGACTCACCTCCTGGGATGCTTAAGGCCATGATGGATTGCTAGCTCTTGACCCTTGGCCACCTTAATCCTTGACCTTCCTTTCGTTCTATTCTTAGCTGGGGTGGTGGTGGTGGTGGTGGGGGGTTCCTGTGGCTTCCTTCCTTCCTGCTCCAGGGGCTGATAAAGTTCTGCTTAATAAAGAGATCTCTGATGGACTGAAGAGATGTTGATCAACAGCCTTAGTTTACCTTGTCCAAGGAAAATGCTGATTGGCTTTTTGGAGCAGTAACCTTTTGACAAAATGTAAAAAGCAGGATCATTGGAGTAGATATGGACTGCAAAGATCACAACCGCCACTAGATGGCAGCAAAGAAGATGGAAAAAGTCGAACTGTCCCACTAGAGGTCCTGCAGCCTATACCTCCTAGGTTTGTGTTTGACTTTCCCCTTTCAGGGCTGGTTGTCTGAACCGTTGTTCCTGCCTTCCAACTCATGGTCGACCAAGAATGGTGGGAGTTAGAAAGGAAGATCAATGTGGAGAAAAAAGGGGGGGTGTTGGGGGGGGACTAGGGCCTGCTCCCCAGCAGTGCAGAGTCCACACAATCTTCCACCTTGTTTGTTGTTTCTGCCTGAAAATCAAACTATGTTGAACCAGGAAAGATGCATGCCAGAAGAGAACACACCCAGCTCCCTTCAGCTCTCTGTGACTCACACTTGTGCAAGAATATAGTTTTTATGACCTAAGCAAGAAGGGGGGGGGGAGGATGTTGTGTTGTTCTTTTCATATACTAAAACATCTCCTCCCACCCTTTGTAGGAAGTTAACCCTTCCCCCTCTCCTAGAAAAATGAAATCATCTGGGAAATATTGAAAAGGCAGAATATTATATTTCCCTGGAAAAGAAATGGAGAAACATGTTTTTAGGCAGGAAGCAGACTCTTAATAGCCCCCACCTTTGTCAATGGGCCATTAAAAGGCCTGAGCCAGTCTATTCTACACAACAAAGATCTCCCCCTTCAGCTCCAGGGCGATGGGATTAAGGCATAATAGTAGTAGCCCTTGACCCATCTCACCACAGGGTACCTGGGAAGAAGCAATGCTCAACCAAACTCAAAGCACAGCCTAGGGAGTTGCCCCTGCATGGCCCCGTGGGAGTCTGACAACCAATCAGAATACAAGATCACGATCAAAGGCCGGAGAGGGCATGAAATCAGGGACTTTCAGCATCTCAGCTCTCTTTTCTCTTCTTCACCCAACATCTGGAAGCATCCGATGACCCCCCTTTTCTGTCCAGGAGCTCAAACCATGTGATCCTGTCCACCATTAAACCATCATTCCAAACAGCCTCCATGTCTCCAGTGTCTTTTCCCCCACTTGGAGCAGAATCCAGAGGGAAATTTCTTCCAACACACACAAAATCTTGGTGGTCTCCTGCTGCGGAGCACCTGTTTAACTCACCTGATTGTGGAAGGGAAGGGTCCCAAGAAGTTAATAGAGACCCTATTTGTGGGGGGAGGGGCAATCAGAAAATGGGAACAGCCCCGTAAAAAGGAATTAGGAGGTCTGACTGCCACACGGGAAACACCACAGTTTTGAAGACAGGAGTTTCTCCTTTTTTCACCCTGTTTCGGGGAAAATTTCCCCCCGTGAATCACCTGCCAAGGGGTTCCTGTGTCCCCCCCTCCCCCAATTTAGTTATTAAGCTTCTCAGCCAGCATCCAGTTATGAAGAAGCCAGCAAGCACCCAAATAGGCTGGCACCAAAACAGAGCTGCCATCACCGCTAGATAATTGCCCAGGAATGTAATTACTCTACAAACAAACAGCTTCGGCAACTGACTATTGTGTTGTGTAACAACAACATGGAAGTCTTGAAAAAATCAACCTGGTCTTATTTTGATGCATTAAGATAGATAGACAGACGGATGGATGGACGGACGGACGGACGGACAGACAGACAGACAGATATAGATAGATGATAGATAGATATAAATAGATGATAGATAGATAGATAGATAGATAGATAGATAGATAGATGATAGATAGATGATAGATAGATAGATAGATAGATAGATGATAGATAGATAGATAGATAGATAGATGATAGATAGATAGATAGATAGATAGATAGATAGATAGATAGATAGATAGATAGATTGATAGATAGATATAGAGAGGCAGGCAGGCAGGCAGGCAGGCAGGCAGGCAGGCAGGCAGGCAGGCAGGCAGGCAGGCAGGCAGATAGATAGATGGGACTAGACCCACTGAAGACCCTATGGGGAAGCTCCAGGGGCAGAGAAGAGGGTGTTGGATTTCTCCTCCCAAGCATTCCTGAAATGCCCCCTGTGGGAAGAGAAGAGAAGGTCCTTTTGGCCAAGGTATTCAGGGGGTTGGGTGACCACAACTGGGTGCCCCGGGCATGTGCCATATCTGAAACCATTTGATGCCCTTTTGGGGGAAGGGTGTCCATGGGAAGGTGCTCCTTTCTCATCAGTTCTTGCCCAATCCTGCCAACAAGAGATGGCAAGGATGCCAACCCCTCTGTGGCCTGCAGGTGATGGTCTGTGTGGTCCGTTCTTGGAGGAGGACACTTCCCGGCATTGTTCTCCTGAAGAGCCTGGAAGACAGGCCACACAAAGAAAGTCCAGCAGACAGCCTGGACCTCACCCGTTTCCAGTCTCCTAAGAACTATGAAGGTCTGGCTCAAGCAAGTCCAGCAGAGAAGCAGAACCGGGACTTCTGAAACGGACCCAGCCTGTGGCTCCCTCTTGTTCTCCACCTCGGCGTCTCCAAGATCACCACAAGTTCAGCTTTGCCTGTTATGCTTCTTGAGGTTTGAGCCAAGGCTGCAATTTCTGCAGGGGAGGGTGAATAGTCTAGGAACCAGCCTCCATTTCCTGGTGTGGTTCACTTTCAAACAACCTCACAAAAAGGGTGTCGTTGTTGTCAGGACAGAGCAGGCTGCAAGGCCCCTAAGCCCAAGGGTGCCACAACCTCTGCGGGATCCCGTAGTAGAAGTGGAGGCGTCTCCTGCTGCCCTCTCTTTTCGGGTAGGGCTGCTGTAACCTCACCCTCAGGCTGCCTCGACAGTAGAGGAATGAGCAATTCAGCATGTTTGGGGCGAGGGAGGCACGCACTTAATGTGCAGAGGGGGCCAGGAATGTCAGGGGAAATCTCAGCCCTCCAGGAGGCGTGCAAAGCATTTAGGAAGCTGGTTTAGAGCGTGGCAAAGAATTTGTCCATGGAGCCACCCTTCCTTCTCCGGATAGTGGGGAGGCTTGTTCCCACCAGGCTCAGCTAGAGATCTGGAGAGCAGGCTGATTTGGGGGAAGGGGCCAGCCCAGCCGATTTTCCCCTTCCCCTATGGCCACCTGATCCTTTAAAAAAAAAGCCAGAGGGGAACGTTCTACCCAGGGGTGGGTTCCTGCCAGTTCTAACCTCTTCTATAGAAGAGGTTCCACAAATCTACCATGTCGTTTAGAACCGGTTCCAGCTCGCTCCCCCCACCCGTCCGCACATCATCAAGATGAAGAGCGAGAGGAGGAATTCTGAGAGTTGAAGTCCACAAGTCTTAAAGCTGTCAAGTTTGAACACCCCTGGGGTTTTTTTTCCTAAAGGGTTAGGGAGTGCAAGGGTCTTGTAACTTGACAGCTTTAAAACTTGCATACTTCAATGCCAGAGTTCCTGAGCCAACATTTTGGTTGCTAAGCAAGAGCGTTGTTAAGTGAGTTTCACCACATTTTACAAGTGGGCCATGCCCAACCAGTCACATGGCTGGCAAGCCACTCCCACCCGGTCACATGGCTGGCAAGCCACTCCCACAAAGCAGGCCATACCTACAGAAGAGATTCTGAAAAAATTTGAAACCTACCTCTGGTTCTACCACATGTGGTGGAGCTGCCCCAAAGCTGGAAAATATTGGCATAAGATAAGAAAGTGGCTGGAAGAGATAACTGAACAGAGAATAGAGTTGAAACTGTTTCTCCTGCGTATTTTTGACGGGAAAATGGGGGGAAATTACAATACATAACACTACATATTCTAACCGCAAGTAGAATTGTGTTAGCACAGAATTAAAAACAAACAGATACTTCTCCAGACCCGATTATAAGAAGAAAAATTTATGAATGTGCAGAGATGGATAGACTCTCTATGGAAATGAAGGAGGGGGGGAAAAAGCTAGTACTATCAGATCTGGAATAGATGGTGTTACTGGCTTGAGAGTAAATGTAAACCTTAGGGTATAAAATGTTAAAAGTATAATATATAGAATGTAAAAGGCATAGGAAATAGATGATATTGACAGTGCTATTATGACCTAAATATGGATATAATTTAGGATAGTGAAATGGAGATAGAATTTTTGTAAATAGGATTGTTACAAAAGATATGGATACCGATATGGAAAAGCTGCTAGAAATGTAAATTTATGTTTTGTGTTCTGGTTTTTTTTAATGTTGGAAAAAACTTAATAAATACTATTTTTTTAAAAAGGCCAGCAATTAAACCAGGGTGTAGACCAGACTGTTTCCTCAAGCTTCAGCGTCCAACCTTTTAATGCTGCTGCTTGGAAGAGTTTTGATTAAGACCCCAGCTGCCAAAGTCTCTCCTTTGACTCTGTTGAAGTTGCAAAGTTGGACTCCTGCAGAGCAGCACCGCCCGGGGGTCAAAAAATGGGCCTCTGGGCATGCACAGAGGGGTTTTTTTTTTCACTCTGAGAAAGCAGAGGTGGGGGGGGGAGGGTTGGCCCAGAAAGGCCGGGTCTTCCGGCAAAGCAGCCCAGCTTCCTTTTGGGGCGGGGTGGCTGCCCCATGGCGTGCCTAGCAGTCCACCAGCCCTTCCCATCGGGTGTATTAATAGCTCTGCAGAAAGCAAGGTCAGGCGAGGACAGCCGGAGCAGTGCCTACGCCACTTAAAAGGGCCAGGGCTTCTCCACCCAGCCGCCCTTCCTCCTTGCTTGGGGCTCCCTTCCCGGCCCAATGCAAGCTACTCTCCCTTGCAGAGCCTTTAAGAGGCCAACCTCTACTTCTCCAGGGGTTCTTACAGCGGGGGGGGGGGGGGCACCTCCAGATCTCGGGGGGGGGGGGGGGAGCTGAAGACTTTTTCATCCGTGTATTTCTTTCCCCTCCCCAAACCCACAGATACGTTTGGCCACCAGGTCTGCCTTTCTGGTGAGGAGGGTATTGCTCTCCCCTTCTTTGCCCCTTCAGCCGGGGAGCATGGGCACTCCTCTGTCTCCAGCCCAAAGGACAAGTCCGAATTCTCAACGCTGCACCACACACCAGAGAAGCAACAATGCATCAGTCTGTCTTGTCGCACTATGTGTCCGCTGGGCCAGGGGTTGTCAACTTGCTCGGCTTTAAGCTGGGTGGACTTCAACTTATAAATAAATAAATAAATAAATAAATATTTATTTCTTAGCCGCACCCTCTCCCGAAGGACTCGGGGCGGCGTACAATGAAACATATGAAATAAATATGTGGACAAAACAAACATATAACAGAGACATATACCGAGACATACACAAGGAGGAGGTCGGCTGATGAATAAAAAACAATTAGAATACAGTGATTAAAAAACCCCTAAATAATTAAATATAATTAAAATACCCAATTAAAAACCCGTCAGGAGCGATATGGTTAGATCAAAGTTGAGCCAGGCCAGCTACTTGGAATAGGTGGGTCTTAAACTTAATACGAAAGGAGCTTCCAGAAGTCCCCAGCCAGGAAGCGGGAAGTTGAAGTCCACCCAGCTTAAAGTGGAGAAAGTTGAGACTCCTCTGGATACGTTTCCTCCACTCTTGGGGATACAGGGAAAGAAAGAAGGGATGGAGAGAGTTTTGCAAAAAACTAGAGAGTTTTTGTTCTCTGATGAAGTGAGTGGTTGTTCCCAAAAGCTTATGCATAAAACTTGCAATTGCACCTGAGGAAGGGAGTTGTGGTTCCCTAAAGCTTGCACGTTGGAGTAAAACTTGCACCTCAATCTTCCCAGATTCTCTCATTAGCACAGTTTCCCCTTTGTTGCTTTTTCAGCCCTGACGTTGGGCAGAGCTGGACTGCTCTCTCAGGCGGTAGCTGGCAGCTACAACGCATACGGGCGTCCATGTGGGCGACACCGGGCCCGTCCCAACCATATCGGATGCAGCCCTCGAGGGATGGTCCCTGCTGGAGCGATGATGCCACATTCCGCCTTGACTGAGTCGTGCCCCCTGCCCCCTCCGCCACAGAGCCCATTGGGGAAGCAGACACCCCCCCCCCCCCGGGAGAACTTTCGTGGGCCAGCAGGTGATTAAATGGGAGGAAGGCAGGAATCATTGACCGGCATATCCTGGGAGAATAGAAAGGAATTTCACAGTTCACCACCAGCCAGAACGGGGTCATGTAAATGTTAACCTTGTTAATTAATTGCTCAGCCCAAGATGGATGGGTGAGCGTGTCTCACTAAGAAAGGCCGAATGGCTACCTTGCTTGCTTGGCTTCTCCAGATGAAAATCCAGGCACAGAACCGGGTCTGTGGCTTTCTATCTGAGACAGGCTGGTGGCCCACCCCCAGGGGAGATGCCCTGAGTTTACTATCCTGTGCAAATAGCACACACCGAGGGGTAAATGAGCTGGACATCAGCCCTGTCACAGCAACACAGTCAAATGTGCCTTTCTGGGAAGGAGGACCAGACATAACACCAGAAAACTCTCCTGTCCCCAAGAGGCAAAACAAGGAGCAAAGCCCAAAGTCTAATTTGTTCGCTGCTGCCGACTTTGCTGGAAGCATGTTGAATATTCCCAATGAGCAATAAACATTGAGAAAACAAACCAGGTTCAACCAGGATAGGCCGAGGGAGAACTCTTCAAGCTTCCTGCAAGCTCCATCCCCATTTCATTGTGGTGGGGCAGATGCAGAGTCTGGGTCCTGACTACGCTCTGAACCAGGATTAGTGGCTTTTTCCCATGTTCTTATTTGGAGCAGCTGGCAGTAAATTGTCCAGCCTGAATGTTCTTGTGAAAACTTCAGATGATCAGTTTCAAGAAGTGTGAGGTGATTTCGCAGCAGGACTGATGATGTAACCCCACCTCTTTCGGCATTAATAGAGAAAGGAAAAGTTGAGCATTTATGCTGGGAAAAGAAATATTGCTCAATTCTGTAGATAACCACAATGCCAGGAACCTTCCTCCCCCTCTGCTTTTATTCTCTCTCTCTTTCTCTCTCCTTCCCTCGCTCCCTCTCCCTTCCCTTTCTCCCCCTCCCTCTCCCTCTCTCTTTTCTCTAAGGAGTAATGATAAACAGCATATATACTAATGAAATTAGTTTTAGCCCACTGGTGCAATCCATGAAAACAAATACAAACAACATAAATAGTATAAAGAATAAAATGCAAATAATTAAGGGAAAAGAAGAAAGAAAAAGAAAGAAAAGAAAAACTAGTCATACACATATGTGCGTGGAGTGATTGTGGTTGTGTTTAAGAGTCTGACTGACAGCCCAAAGATAGAAACTATTGAAGATAGGACAAAGCTAAAACTCAAAACAATCTAAGGCAGGGGTGTCCAACCTCACCAACTTCAAGACCTGCAGGACTTCAACTCCAGAATTCCGGGACTTGGAGTCCACAAGTCAGAAAGTTTCTGGGAGTTGAAGTCCACAAGTCTTACATTTGCCAAAGTTGGACCTCCCAATCTCGTGGAAATGCTCGAAGCATTCACATCTCTGAGGATCAGTCAGGAATGCCTGCTCCAACTAGGCTCGCAAAGAACATAGCAAGGAGACCATTTCCAAAACACCCAATCAGTTCCATGCTGGTTGGGAACTCTGGACCACAGCTGGAGGTGAGAGTGGCGGGTGAGCAAACTCTAGTATAAAATGCTCCTGTGTAGGATCTAGGTTGCACACTCCTCCCTCCCCCCTCCAGTCCACAAAAGAGCTTTGTGTCTTCCACGAAACTGGTCCCTGGGGCCAAAAACGTTGGGGACCACTGTTGTAAGACACAGCCTGATGATGTTCTGGGATCTCAGCAGAGGAATAACCTTGGCCTGTCTTCTTGGAGCCTTGAAGGTTCTTTCTCGCAAAGATTTATAGTTGCAATAAAGTCGATCTGCTCAGATCTTGGAAGCTATTAATGTAGCCTTTCCAACTCAAAGCCGTGTGATCTTTGCTGAAAAATTCAGGAGGGGCCCTTGAACAGGTGTCAAGGGGGCGGCTGACAGCAGCTTCCAGAACACAAAAGGACACAACCCACACGTACTTTGGGGGGGTGGAGGCCCTTCGTACACATGTGTGCATTTATGCCTTTGGCAAGCACACCCGTGAAATCGGGGTTGCCAAAAAAATGTGTGGAGGCTAATCCAGAAGAGCAAATGGAAGCTTGTTGTAAGCCCAGTTCATGAGATGGCATAACTCAGAGGGGCAGACTTGCAACTGGAGCCAAGAGTAAATTCAGAATGAAAGGAAAGACCTATGCATTGCTAACAAAGTGGAGGAAAGCCAGAATTCAAATAATTGCCTCTATTCAGCATATTTTTTGCTTCAAAAACTAGCAACGAGCTGAAACAATAGATTGGTATATGAAGCAATGGATGCTGGATCAGAAATGGTGGGAAATCTCCCTTCTGACCATACCAGTCCAGGCAGAATATGGAAAAACAGAGCTGGAAGGAGCCTTGAAAGTCTTCAACTCCTTGCTCAAATAGAAAACATGGCACCATGCCATACAAATGGTTGTCCGGTCTCTTCTTAAAAACCACAAAAGGTTGGATCATCACCCTCTCTTCTTAGACATTGCATCTCTTGTGTGGGACGTTGTGTGTTCTTCACACTTGGCATGAGTAACAAAGAGAAGGTTGTTTTGCATGTTCTGAAAGGCAACACAACATGGAAACACAAGGATGTAACATGGGCAAAGGGAGGTCTTTAGGAGGTCCAACATCTACTGCGGAGACACGATGTTGGACACACACACCCCCAATTTATCTGATCCCAAAGCTTGTCTGGTTACATTTTGACCAATCACACTGTCCTTTGAAACCTGATTTTGATCCCTGTTGTGTTCTGAGAATAGACTACCTAAGATCTCCAGACTTTTATTTGATATCTCTGGATCTTGACTTCTTGTCCATCTGCTAACTGGACTCCTGGTCCCAGACTTCTATTCCCAGGTGTCTGATGGCTCGGGCACCTTCTCTACCTAGTAGTCCCGTGGTTATTTTGCCACATGGCGATCTCTGACCTTCAAGGATGGGCCATTGTGGGCATGGGCTCCTTCTGTTGTCCATCCTTCCATGTTTTGATCTAAGTTCTCAATTGCTCCTTGAATTCATATCCTAAATTGGATTTTCCATTTATCATTGGATTATCTTGGATTATATCATAGGATTATGAACAATGAATCAGTGGAACAACTTGCCTCCAGAAGTTGTGAATGCTCCAACAGTGGAAGTCTTTAAGAGGATGTTGGATAGCCATTTGTCTGAAATGGTATAGGGTTTCCTGCTTAAGCAGGGGGTTGGACTAGAAGACCTCCAAGGTCCCTTCTAACTCTTCTCTTCTCTTCTATCTCTGACCGGTATCCTATGTGCATGCTTTTCTATATGTACTTCGTCCCAGGAGCAGGGCAGACTAGCCGTCTAGCAAATACACAACCTTAAATTAAGGACGGCTATGCTTGGTGGTTTCTCTCTTACTGTAGGCCACTGAAGAAATAAACATGTTGGAGGCCCTCTCAGATGCATCTCAGAAGACGATAATGAAGAGTGAAATTGAACGGGGGCCCTGAAACAATTTTAAATGGGCAAAATCCAGCTCTTTCAGCCTTCCAGAAACCTAATCGTCCTCTTTGATCTGAGCTGCACATGCTGCCTGTAATTGCACCTTGCCACAAAAACCTTCCCTCTGTTGAAATGTACACAGGTATTCCTTGCGTCGGAGCACAAAGAGCACCTTGTTCCTGGGGGCTTTGGCCGGGGCTGCACAGATGGTCCGGGGGCTGTTTAGGTGGCACGGGAGGAGGGGATGGAGGAGGCAGGCGGAGGCTTAGCAAGTCTTTGTGTCCTGATTCTCAGCTGCCTTTCAGCAAACCTGCCCCGTTTGCGTCTCCATTCAGCCCTGGCTTTCTACCCAGGCCTGCAAATTATAGGAGGCGGGGCTGGTGGGAATGCTATGATTTTCTGACGCCATCCGTGCCCACGTCTCTCCCGGCTCCCATTATTCCTGTGGCTGGGTATTTATTTGCAGGTCTCCCATGCTCTTGCTTGGGGGAGGATTTAATTACACTTATTGGAAGGCATTGCACCTTCTTTTCTCGGGCAAAAGGGGGCCAGTCTGATGCCAATCCTCACAGCTGGTTCCTTCTTGGGCAGCTGCAACAGGATTCGGCAGGATGGCCGTGGCCCGAAGGTGGGGACATTGCATGGATGCAGTCAAGTTCTGTTCCTAGAGCTCTTCTTGATATTCCAGCATGACCAAGTCTACCAGTCCAGTGGGACGAGAGGCAAAGCATCACCAAAAGAGACAGAAACTTGTTGTGGCCCTCCAGTGGCCAGCGGAGAGGCAGCAGATTCGGAGAGTGGGGAGGTTGGGGAGGAACGTGGGCCAGTCCTGGAGTTGGGGAAGGCTCTGAGGAGGGCTCTGTGTCGGAGGCAGAGAGGGGGGCGGAGCCGTCCGACAGTTATCAGCTGCCTTTGGAGTCAGACATCAGTGAGGCAGATGAACAGCTGGAGTCTCTTCCCAGTGTGCGCATGTGCAGAGTTGCCAGACGAAGGGAACAGCTAAGGAACAAGGGTCGACTTGGGAGGAAGGCCACAGGTGCACGGTGAATGGCCCCTCCCAGAAGAAATAAAAGAGCCTCCAGAGCCTGGGGAGGGATTGCACGCATGTACGGGGGTATGTGCCCTAAGCCCTCCTCCCCCCCCCCACTTCTTTCTCCCAAAGGGCTCTCTGAACACCTACAGGTTTTGCGACAACGTTTGGACCTTCGTACTGAATGACGTGGAATTCAGAGAGGTCACTGAGGTGGTGAAAGTGGATAAAGTCAAAATCGTGGCCTGCGATGGGAAAAGTAAGGTTTTTTGGGGGGTGGCGTCTGTGTTTCTCAACCTCAGCCTTCTTTAAGATGGGGGGGGGAACTGCAACTCCCAGAACTGGCCCACCCAGCTTAAAGTGGTTGAGGTTGAAAAATGATATTCTCAGAAATACAGAAATTATCAAACACATATGAGAGGATAAAGAAGAAGTTGGAAGACTTAGAGCATCTAACAGCAAAATATGATGAAGAAGTTGGAGATGTTTATCAAGTGGAAAAAGTGGTGGTTAAAATCCTAAAAATGGAAGAGGAAAATGAATATAAAGAAATTAAAATTACTGATATTTATGGTGATTGGTTTGTCTCTGAAAATAGAAAGAGTGGAATACTGAAAGAGGAATTAAATGGAGGGGAAATCTACCCCAGATGGCAAGATACAGAAGAAGAAAAAACAAAAGAATTTATGGGTTTAAAGAGAGAAATTTTATTAGCAACATCATTGATAACACTACCGACAATCAAAGATAAGCTGATTAAGGAAACAGAAGAAAGGCATCGGAATTACATCAGAGATTTTATAAGCAAGGAGTTGCTAAAAGGAGTCCATACAAAGTTGATTAAGGAGATGATTAGAGGACTGACACCACAAATGGCAGAAGATATGAGACTGTTTTGCTACTGGAAAGATACAGGTTGATAGATGGAAGAGTATAATTTCAAACTAGTTAAACTTAGTGAAATGTAGTGACAATAGATATAGTTAAATAAATAATTGATAATGATGATAATGTATACAATGTGTAGTGTTATGATAAGTAATAATTGGATATGAATATTGAATGGTACCCATGAAAGGAAGATTAGAAATCCTTTTGGATTATATACAAAGGTTAATAAAAAAGAACTAAGTTAGATACAGTTAAGTCTTGATTATTAGGTGGAAAATGTTAGGATGCAAGATATAGTTAAATAAAGGAGGGATAATGATAACAGCGTATATACAGGTATGGGTACAACATAAGGAAACTGGATGTAAATTGTAAACAGTGATTTGGAAAGGAGGATTAGAAAACTTTGTTATTAAATATTATGGATGTTTAGCTAGAATAGGACGTAAGGATTTAGTGTTATTGGAGGATTTTAGAAATAGTAAATGAAATGCCAGTATGTGGTTATGTATTAAATCTTGGTATATTTTATGATGAAGGACGTTTAAACAATTATAGTCAAATGAAAATGGAGGTCTGATGATGGTAACATGTATAAATATCTGAGTTAAAATACTTGAGCTAATATGAATTATGTTTGTTGACTGTGGAAGAGAAGCACGTAAGCCTTTTTGTAACCAACTTTCTACACTTTCTACAGTATGTAAAGAAGGATGCGTTGTGTTTGTTTTGAAAATAAAAAAAATTTATTTTTAAAAAAAGACATCAGGCCCATGAATTCCACGGCTTATCAGAAGCGCAACAAGTGCTTTAAAAGGCGTCTGTCTCATGTTGACATCAGTTGCAACTCTCCTGTTTGATCAGGCTACGACATGAAGCAAAGCGAGCTCACTTGGGGGAGGGGGTGGGGGGCTGGGAGAAAAACCATAACCGAGATGAATGTGTGGAGGGCGTCTGGCTTTTCCCTGCAGCTGCAACTTAATTCCTCGTTTTCATGTAGCCCACGATGAAATAATAGGATTGGCCGTTGAGTTGCAATGGGGGGACAAAATCCCATTTGCTCTGCAAAGCAGTTTATCATCCTGAAGAAAAGGGGGAGGAGGAGGAGGGTTTTAAGGGGAGGGGGAGAGAAGTGGGAGCCATGACATTATTGCTCATTTCAGTGGCTTTGTTTGAGATGGGCACAGCCAGGGATAATTTCCGAAGTATTAACCTCTGAGCAGAGCGCGGGGTGTTTGCCGTCTCTGGCCCCAAACAACGAGAGCATTGTTTTCTGGGGGCTGGGGGCCAATGCCAGAGTCCAGATGCATGTCCAGGGTCGGCCCCAGCTGGCTAGTTCGGCCCCATGGCAGCTGCAGAGTGAGCGCTGGCAATTAGCTGGCATCTGCTGCACCACGTTTACCAACCTCACGGCTGACGAGTCAACGGCCGTAAAGGCGCTCTCAGCAGAAGGGGAGGAAAGGGACGAGTTGAGGGAGATGCTCCAGACCAGGCATCACACACCCGAGAAGCAGAATAATTGGCTCGGCCTCTGATGAGAAAACCCAACGTCCTGGGAGTCCCTGGATGGGAACACTGCAGAGCAAAATCCTCTTCTGGAACGGTGGCCACGTGGTGGCAATCCTTCCAAGCGATCAGTGGTTCCTTCCGGAAGTTCCTTCCATTGCAGTTCATTGATTCAGGAGTCCATTCCAGAAGTTCCACTTGTCTGAAATGGTATAGGGCATTGATGGCGAACATTTCAACACCGAGTGCCCAAACCGGAACACGCATGATGCACATGTGCCAGAGTGCTAGAAACCCGAAGACCAGCTGGCCGGTGCACGCATGCTGGATTTCACCCAAGTCCACCCATCTTAATTTGTCACGGTTGAAAAACATGGATGTAAGAAGAGAAGAATCAAATATGCCAAGTGGCTTTGAATGCCTTCCTAAGCTGCAAGGGAGCTTCAACAGAGGAAGAAGTCCTTGGCTTCGGTTCTCACAGAAACAGAAACCTGGACTAGCACAACTTTTCATGGGGAGGGGGGGGATTTGGTGGGCAGCACATTCTCAAGATTTTTTTGTTTTAAAAATGAAGTGGTTTTAATTCCTCAATGTCTTTTCTGCATCCATTACCCACTCAAGTTCAGTGTTGGGTATCCAGGCTGAGATGGCCGAAAAGGTCAGGAGAGCGGCTACTCTTGGGATATTGGTCAAAAGCTGAGACAGCTTGAAATGGAGAAAGCTGAGTTTGCCTTCAACCAAGCCACGGATGCAATGCTAGCGAGTGAAACTCAGCAACGCTTTTGGGAAATGGATGAAGTGGCACATAGTTCCAGAGCAAAGCTCCATCTGGCATTTTTATGCCTTTGCTTCACCGCTCCTCCCCCCCCCCCCCCAATTTGATGAGGCATTCCTAATTGCGAGTGTCATCTTTGCATTCCAGATCTGGACTCAGATACAAGCTGGAGATGTAGACCCAGAAAACTGTCCTCTCTTGGTGAAAGTGGACTGCCTTGGCTTGAATATGACCGTTCCTTGGTCCATAATCCCCTAGTCCCATGAGCAAGCTGGCTGGGAGCGATGGGAAGGGGCATCCAGCCTGGGCAGAGAGTGCTGGATTGGGGAACCCTTGGGGGTGTGCCTTCATAGAGGCCTCTCTTCCCCTGTTTGGCACCGTGGCTTTGATCTTGAGTTAACACAAGGCAAAGACAAATCTTGAATGTTTGGCCCTCCTTTGGGTCCGGCAGGAAAAACCTTCTTCATCTGGGGAAATGTGCAAACAGGGATCCTGCAGCTGTGATTGGCCTGGCCCGAGCCAATCGGCTCCTTCCTTTCGTTTGACTTGCTCTCCGTCTCCTGCCAAAGTCAAATTCACAGCCACCTCGGTGGCTTCACTCTGCTCTGCTGCTCTCCGCCGGGTCTCTCTCTCTCCCCCGCCGGCCGAGCTGCCTCCAGGGCAGGCAGAGTCTCCGTGGGCTGCTAACCTGATCAGCCCAGGATGCAGCAGCCTCTCCATGGTGACATCACGGCCAGATGTTTGGCAGAGCCACACCCCCAGGGGGGTTTGAAGGAGCTCTAACAGGCTGGCTCACTTCTGCCGCCAGCATGCGAGGGAAGAGCTGCCGGAGGTGCAGGAGGCTAGCGATGGAGACAGCTTCGAGTGGCCAGCTCTTCTGCAGGCGGTTTGTCTGTCTTGATGTGCTCACCGGCAGCCTTTCCTCTTGAGAAAGAGGGCAGAAAGGGGTGAGCCTTTTGCCCACGGAGTCCTTCTTGTGAAACCTGCTCTCTTCTCTTCTGCAAGGAAGGTGCCCCTGCCAAGCGTCTGGAGGTGTGGATTTTGTGCACCCCAAGAGGTGTGGAAAATGGCCACAGCTGCCTATTTTGCTGCCGAGTGCCTTGTCTCCATGTCCAGCCGGGTGATCATCCATGGTCCTCCTGAAGAACCAAGACCTCCACCTGTTGGAATGGCTTCCCCTCTCACGGACTTGACTCCCAAGGAGAAACCTGAAGGGAAGGAGGCTGGCAGAGACAACGGTGGGGGTACCTCAGTGTATGCCGTGGCCAGCATTTTGGCTGACCTCAACCAACACCTTCCGAAGTCTTCCTCGCTTCAGCTGGAGAAGGTCCAGAGGATGGAACGGAAGGAGGAAGCCAACGCTCCTCTCTTGCAGGGAGCGCTCGGCCAAGACCTGGTCTTGCCAGCCAGCGACTGTGGAGGAGAAAGAGCAGCCACACCTACCAACTTGGCGGCAGAGAACCAGCCCGGCCCGAAACAAAGGAGCAGGAGGGGAAGGTGCCAGCTCGACCCAGAATTACCTCAGAAAAAACACAAATGCCACTATGTGGGGTGCGAAAAGGTTTATGGCAAGTCTTCGCACCTGAAGGCTCACCTGAGGACCCACACAGGTGAGCTCCCTGCTTGGAGGTGGTGGTGGTGGAAGAGGAGGGGGAGGGGGAGGAGGGGGAGGGACAGATGGACTTCAGACTTCCAAAACTAAAGTTGAGAGAGGTTGAGGAGAGTCCTTTAGACCTTCAGGCTTATGTAGACCCCATGGCTGGGGTCGCCATTCATTAACCCGTTGTTAATGAATGCCGGTGGAGAACTGCTACCTGTCCCACCCTTTCCCTTTCTTCTCCCTCCTCCTTCCTCTTGCCTGGTTCTCACCTGATGGCCAGCTCAAGACCTCATCCTGACCTTTGGCTCTCTGACCCAGCAGAGCGGTTCTTTCTGAAGTTGCTAGCCTCTGGCCCTTTGTGAGATAGCAACGTGGGGGCATGGGGTATTTTAGGGCTCTCTGCCTTGAGTATTAGCCACCTAACTCTTGGTTGTCTACTCCTGAGGTTCTCAGTTGTACCCATTATGAGCGACTTTTTCTGTGCAGTTTCACCCAGGTGGGAAGGGAGACCTTCCAGAACCTCGTTGTTGACTCAATTTTAATGCTAGAAAATGTAAACAGGGCAGGTCCCGTTCCTAGTTAAACCAGGACGGGCATTTCTTCTTCTCTCTACGTTCATTCTAATCAGAAAGATGGAGGTAAGAAAACCGCCTGTCTGTATTTCTCCCCCGCTTCAAACTTGCTGCTGGGTTTCAATCTGTGCCTCCCGTGGGCACTGCCTCGGTTTGTTCACATCGGTTATTTGGTGGAATAACTTTGCATACTTCAGGGGGTGCCACCCAAGGAATTGGGTAACGAGGAGCTGGAAAATTAACCTCTTATGGGACACCACCCAGTCAGAAGTTGGTCTCTGGAATATCTGGGTTTAGCAGAGGCATTTCTATGTGAATACGAATTATGCGCTCCGGGTGTATTTTCTGTCCCCTCTGCTCTGCTCTGCTCAATTGTACCCTCCTTCTTTATTTTCTTCCTTCTTTTTATCTTTTTATCTTTCTGTCCTTCTTCCCTCCCTTCTCCCTTTCTCATCTTCTTTCCTTTCTTCCTCTTTCATCTTCCCACCTTCCCTCCCTCCCTCCCTCCTTTCTTTCTTTCTTTCTTTCTTTCTTTCTTTCTCACTCTTTTTCTCTCTTTCTTTATAACTTTCTCTCTTTCTCTTTCTTTCTTTCTTTCTCTCTCTCTCTCTTTCTTTCTTTCTCTCTTTGTCCCTTTCTCTTTCTTTTTTCTCTCTTTCTTTCTCTCTTTCTCTCTCTCTCTGTCTCTCTCTCTCTTTCTTTCCTTTCTTTTCTTGCTAAAAGAAGGTCACTGTCTCAAAATAGGACCTTCTCTGCTGTCCAGTCCCCTCTTGATTTACGGCATCCTGTAGTGATATCCTGAAAATCAAGTCTACATGTGGGGGACGTTTCCTTGCAAGAGGCTTCTAGGGATATCGATGCGTATTATTATTATTATTTTAAAAAACCCTGTCCGAAAGCCAAGTCTCCTTTCCAGCAAGGGCGCCTGGCTCTTACATGATTTCTGCCGAGTGACGCTGGCCGGGCTGAGCGGTGGTGCCACTTTCCAGGAAGGGCTGTTTTTCTTGTTTGCATTGTGTTTTCATCACCCTCCCTAACCGTAGCTTTCATGTGGAGGGAAGTTCGCCCGTCCCTCCCTTGCCACTCTGACTTGGCAGGCTGTCCTCAAATCACATCTCCTCCTCCCCCTTCTGCTGCTGCTGCTGCTCCGGCCTCAACTTCTCTTTTGCTTCCTTTCAGACCCAGGAGACAAAGAGGGTTGAAGCTCGTAAACCAGGCTGGATAGAGAGGCAGTTGAAGGCGGGTGGGGGGGTAGGGGAGGAGGGGAGCTTGGCAGCTGGTGCCCTGGGGAGAGGGAGGGTCCGACCCAACCAATTCATGTCACTCAGGAGCCAGTTGGAGACATGGAAGTCAAACAGGGTCACTGGCTTTTAGCCACCTTCTTCTCATTGGGACTGGTGTTGGGAAGAGGTAGTAGGCCTTCTCCTTTGCTCCTTGGCGGGAAGCTCAACCAGAGGTGGTTGGGTTGGGTTGACTTGGCGGTCCAAGGGCAAAGAGTGAGCAAAATCAGGGCAAAAGGCAAAGGAAAGGGCACCCTCACCTTTACGGGTGAAGTCAGCCACCCTACTATTCATGGTGTATCACCTCCCAAATTGAGCTCTTCCCAGGAGCTGAGACTCCGCCAAAGGAATGCTGTTATTTATTTAAGTAGAGTTGGGTTGTTTTTTTTCAGTTGACATATTTGAAACTTACTTATGCTCTGCAAGTTTGAAAAGTGCTCAGCAATTCAACGGTTTTAGTTAAAATATAAACATACGAGGTTGGGAAGAATTCACATGAAAGAGATATTTTAAATCCCTGGGTTTTTTTTTATAATGGAATTATGATTAACAAACAATATCAGGTTTTGGACATGGATTACCATAAATCCAAGAGGCATAGAGGGGGAAAAACAGGTATAAAAACTACAGAAAATCTATTACCATATAAGTAAAGAGACGGGTATAATCAAAGGAGGAGAAATGGGGAAATTAAATCTATAATTCTACCAATCAACATTTCCTTTCCCCCATCCTCCTCCTCCTCCTCCTCCTCCTCCTCCTCCTCTTCCTGCTCTCCTCCTCCTCCTCCTCCTCCTCTTCTCCTCCTCGCCCCATCTTTATTTCTTTCTTGCTTTCGTATTATGACATTTCAGTGTGGTCTATCATGAGTAGAGAGTGTTGTTTCCTAAGCAACATTCTGCTGTAGTAAATACAGAATCTGTGGGATTGCAAACAAACCAACACTATGCCAAACAAAACAAAAATGACAACTTTTCTCCTAAAACCAGAGAGGGGACTGCTTGGCTAGGACCGGATAGATTCCAACTGAACTCCACTTGGAGAATGGCATGTTTTGAGAAAACTTGTAGGCTTCGTTCAAACATCAATCTGAGCTTTGTTCCTTTGGGAAGTTGCATGGTTTTGCGTGAATCTTGGCCAGGTGCTGGAGGTTTCCCCGAATGCACTGAGTAATGAAGTAATAAGGGCACAAATGTTGACTTAACCCAAGGTTTGTTCTAAGTTTCTTGAAATAGGCACCTGCTGTTGTCCCTGAATCCCTTAGCTGCCTATTGACTTCTGCTGATCTGGCCTTGTGTGTGCTGCAGCCAATGCAACCCCCAGGCTGCATCAACAGAGGGATAGAATCACGAGATAGGCCAGTTTTGGTCACCACGATACAAAAAAAGATGTTGGGACTCTAGAAAGAGTGCAGAGAAGAGCTGCAAAGATGACTAAGGTGCTGGAGGCTAAAACATACAAAGAACGGTTGCAGGAATTGGGCATAGTCTAGTGAAGAGAAGGACTAGGGAGGACATGATAGCAGTCTTCCAATATTTGAGGGGCTGTCATAGAGAATCCCCCAAAGTGCAGTACTTGAAGGCAGGACAAGGAACGGATGGAAACCAATCAAGGAGAGATACAACCTGGAACTAAGGAGAAATTTCTGGATAGTGAGAACAATCAGTGGGACAGCTTGCCCCCAGAAGTTGTAGGTGATCCATTCCTGGAGGCTTTCAAGAAGAGACTGGACAGTCACTTGTCTGGAATGGTAGAAGGTCTCCTGCTTAAGCAGGGAGGGTTGGTCTAGAAGACTTGTGAGGTGCCTTCCAGCTCTGTTATTCTGTTGTTCTCCTCTATTGTCCTTCTGTCCGCATGGGAACAAAGTACAGAATAGACACAGAGTGTGCCGTATTTTAACAGCCAGTAGAAAGAGGATGTCTTCAGGCTTAGAAAAAGATCTCATGGAACCTTTGATGATGGCCAGGCAGACCTTCCACTTGCTAGACAGGTCTACTTTCTCTCCACCCTCTTTTCGTTTCTCTCCAATTCAGTGCTCATAAAATTATTTCGTTGCAACAAGAACAAAGAAACCTAAACCACATCATATGTGAAAAGCAGAAAAAATAGATCACAGGAAGAATGAAACTGAAACCCTCCTGAAAGTATCAAGGGGCACAGAGAGCAAACAGAATTTAAAAAAAGACAACAATTTGAAATCATAAAGCATGCACAAGTTCAGCTTCCATTTGCAAGAAAAAAAACCATGGTTCTTGTTTTACAGAGAGATTGATACGTCACAATGTAAATCTGGGCTCCTTGATAAAAACCTTCAAAATGGACTTTTGATAGCTATTTCCCCTGCTTGGCTTTGTTTATTCTCAATAATGTATGCACTTTCACAGCAGACTTACTCGGTATTCAATTGCTGTTGTTATCTTTAGCAGATTTTGGTGTCTGTCCTGTCCCAGCATTCTGTTGAGAAGACGGCCTTGACATGTCCATGGAATATCTAAGACAGTGGGTGTCCAAGCTTGATAACTTGAAGACTTATAGACTCCTAGAATTCGTGCTGCGGAACTCTGGGAGTTGAAGTCCAGAAGTCTTCAAGTTGCTAAGGTTGGACACCCTGATCTAAGATCTTCCAACTTTTTCAGTGTTGATCCAGACCAAAATGATACTTGTACAGGCCTGGTATTTCTTCTTTTGGGGTGATTTTTATCATTGGGTGTGCTCTGAGAGGTAGACAGCAATGAAAGAAAGAAAGAAAGAAAGAAAGAAAGAAAGAAAGAAAGAAAGAAAGAAAGAAAGAAAGAAAGAAAGAAAGAAAGAAAGAAAGTTGGTCTAAGGCAGCAACCAAATTCTTCCTGAAAACAATTGCTTGTTCCTCCCTCTTCAACATGTTTTTTTGCAGGTGGACATACAAGAGGACTGGAATATGATTCCATTCTGGAACAGTATAAGTCACTAGAGCAGGCAGGAATTAAGGGCATTTCATCAATCGTCTTTCGGTCCGCCCACAAGCAATAAGATTTCATTTGCTCCTCTACCTACATTGGCTTCCTGGAAGCCATTCAGTGGGATGTGGAGAAACTGAGCAGTGAGTGGGAGTGAGGAAAAAAGCAGGAATTCCATCTGCTTTCAGGAAGGCAGTTCCAGTGGGTTGCAGCAGCCAGCTGGATTGGAGCAGAAGCAACAGGTGTTTTGAGAACTCAACAGAGGAGAATATCTGTAACTCAAGAGTTGAATTGGGGGGGGGGTCCTTGTTGCTCTCTGAGCTTGGTGCTTTTCTAGAAGACGTTTCCTGTCCCAACTAGGGAACAACATCAATGCTAGAAGGAAGGAGGTTTGGGAAGAGAGAAAGAGGAGGAGGGGTATTGTGGAGTCCTTGGTGCTCTCGGAGCTTGGTGCTTTTCTTGCAGATGTTTCATTACCTAACTAGGGAACACATTCAGTGTTAGATGACAGTGGGGTTGGTAGGGAGGAGGAGGAGGATTGTGGGGTCCTTGGTGCTGACTTTGGCCGTTTTTTTGGAGACATTTCATGACTCAACTAGGTAACATCATCAGTGCTCATGTGGGTGGTTTGCCTCCCACAGTAGCTCTGAACTTGGTTGTTGGCTTGCAAATGTTTCATTACCCATCTAGGTAACACCATCAGTGGTAGCTCCCATTTGCATGCTGTCTGAAGGTTTGAAGCCCCTATGTGGTCCCAATTCAAGAGAATATTTGTAGCTCAGGGTTGAACTGTGTGGGGTCCTTGGGGCTTGCAGATGTTTCATTACCCATCTAGGTTGTATGATGTGACCAGATATGGTAAAAAAACTTCTGTAAGGAAACAACGAAGTTCAGAGAGCATCAAGGACCCCACAGTTTTGGGACTTTCTTGCATAACACCAAGGAGCCTAGATTGGACCCCGGAATGAAGGAATACTTGCCTTCCCTGGGCTGGGATCTGAGGGACACAGGAAGGAGACCTTCACTATGGAAGATTAACGTTTTCTTCTTCATTGGGTCTCCACACCTTCCTTGCTTATAAATGAATAGTGAGGAGGCAAGGGTTAGCTCATTAGATCCAGAAATGTCAACACTCAGCAAAAAGAGAGAGAGAGAGAAGCTTTTTGGCACAGAAAGCTACCATTCCTCAAGCAAGTGTGTTTTCCTTGAACAGCTGGAAGAAGATAAAAGACATATTTGGTTTTCACTGCCCATCAATCCATGTTTGACAAACATTTGTCCACCTCAAGCACACTAGAAGTTGGTTACTGCAACATGCAAAGAAGGAGAACAGAATCAACAATAACAAAAGTAACATGAAAGCTTTCCCCTCATATCTCTCTTACTATGTAGAGCAGGGGTCTCCCATTTTGGCAACTTTAAGACTTGAACTCCCAGAATTCCTCAAGGGAGTTGAAGTCCAGAAGTCCTAAAGTTGCCAAAATGGGAGACCCTTGATGGAGAGGACAAGCCCCTGGAATGGGGTAAGACCTTTCAACCCATGGACATCTTCTGTGCAAAGCAGAAGACATTGCTTAAAGTATCAAAATGGTGTTCAAGGCATCAGAAACTATTTAGATCTGTTCGTGCCTTGACACCTTGGAACAGCATCGGGTAGTTCCTTCAGACCCCAACACGATTCAAAAATAAACAAAAGATGGCTGCGGTGTCACCAAAATATGCCATGTTTTCTGGCGTTTCAAAGTTCTTGTTGGATTTTTTAAAAATTACTTTTATGTCTTTTTTGGCACCTGGTCTTCTCCAAAGTGGCTGCCTCTTCTAATCCAGGGGTATCAAACTCAATTTCATTGAGGGCCGCATGTGTTTGACCTTGGGCGGGGGGCAGAAGGGGGCGTGGCAGGGTGTGTGGCCAGCTCAACATCACTTGTGTTGGGGCCGCCTGTGGTGACCTGTGCGCTCTGCCCAAACTCTGTTTTGGCTGCGATGGCCACGTGCAACCCTCTGCCAGTGAAAACAGAGTTGGGAGTGCCATCCGTGGCCCTCACGAGCTCCGTTTCTGGTTGCGATGGCCTCCTGCAATCCGCTGCCAGCGAAAACAGAGCTTGGGAGGGCTGCACACTCCCCTCCTGAGCTCCGTTTTCACTAGAAGAGGCACCGCGGGCTGGTCCTTCACTATTTCCAGGGCGGGCCTGCGGGGTAAGATCTAAGCCCCCCACAGGCTGAATCTGGGCCCCGGGCCTTGAGTTTGACACCCCTGCCAAACCCTCTCAATTTCTGCGACTGCAAATCAGGCAGGCAAACAGGAGGTCTCTAACTGTGCGGCCCATCCAGGAGGCTGGGTGTTGGCTGCCAGAAATGTTCAAAGTTGGCACTTGTCTGTGCCCCTTCCTTGTCTCTGTTGGTTATAGTTGCACTTTATATTTTGAGGTATGTGCTGATAAACAATCCTTCCGTTGGAATCTGGACACCCAGGGTGCCGGCTTGGTGTGGTCTCGGGTCTTAATTGCTTTGAGCTATAATTCTCATTGTACTGAATTGGCCGGAGACAAAAGACGAAGCCTGAAGAACGTTTTCTGTCCTCAGCCCTCTCTTTGTCCAGCCCCCTCAATTCCACTTTCTTTACTGTAATGAGGAGGCGAACGGCCTCCGGTATGAGTTCCTTGGCAACATTTGCTGGAGATAATGGCAAAGCAGTGCCAAGGGACTAATTAGCCTTGTTAACATATCAGGCTCACGGTGGAGACAGGAGGTTTTTTTCCTGCTCTTTCGAAGAGAAAATGGAGAAGGCACAACGGACGCTGATATTTGGAATCTTTTTTTGTAAAGCAAACAAACAAACAATACACATTTTACCCAGCAAGCAGGTTGAAGCAGATCTGCCCAGCTCTCTGGAGTTGGAAGGTACTTGTGGATCTTAGCAACTTCACTCCAGATCCTACGTTAGGGAAGGAAGGAAGAATGCTTTCCGAATGGGTTTATGGCAGCCAAGAGCCATTGTGGGAATGTCAGCAGGCCGTTTTTAATTCCATCTGGCCAGGAACTTATCCGGCACCGTGTCAATCTCAGATCCACCTGAGTCGAAATCCAGTTAATTCAAGGCCTCTATTGCTGGTTCCAACTGCTTTTGAATCAGGGAAGGGAATCGCGTATTTAATTGCTCCCTTTTGAGCCATCTTGTAAAAAAATTGTCTTCAGCTGCTGCTGCTGCTCTAATTCTGCTTCGCGGTCTCTGGAGAGTCCACACAATCAAATATGTTTCCCAAAATAATCTCTCGCCTCACCTTCTTCAGCCTGGTGTGCTCCTAATAGGCCGGGTTGTAACTCTTCTGTTATCCAGTTGAAGCAAGAGAGGACCTGCTGAAAGGAGACATCGTCTTTGCGGTCCTTCAGAAGTTGGGGTGTTTGGATTTTGGAAAGAGGTGGTCTTGGAGGTGACAGGAGGAAACTAACAGGGTTAATTACCTCCTTGGACCCTCTCCCTATCTGCCCTCTCAAGGAAGGGCAGATAGGGAAACAATTATAAATTCTAATTGTTTGGGCAGGTTCAACATTTGGAGAAATAGACCAGCTTTCTCGTGGTGTCTTCTCGGTAGAGTTCCCAGGGAAATGTCTTGAAGATGTTTGGGGTTGGGAGACCTGTTTGAAGAGAAGGGGGTTGGGAGACCTGGTTGGAGGTCACAATTTGACATGTAGAATTGGGCTTATACGGGGAACACATTTTTGGGGTTGAAAATACTGCACCGATTCATGGTGAGGAGATGTGTCAGGTCTGACTACATCCAAGCTTGGTTGATTTCTTCAAGACCAGCCAAAGATTCTTCATAATTTTGTTGAGTTCCAAAAGGGTAGTCTGGTCTCTTCTATTTCCCTCAGATAATTTCCTCAGGTATTCTAGCTGCTTCATAACCCTGATGTGGAAAACACGTCGCCAGTTTCTCCCAGTTTCCAAATTAAACCAACCAACCATCTGTAACCAATCAGAAAGTCCAAGTGAAAAAAGAAATGCTGGGTAGAAATTTCAGCAGAAGACCATCATGGAGCATCACAAGTGGCTCAGTGGAGAATCCCAAAGCCAGATTATTCTCCCAACTTTCATAATCATCCCATTCTGTCTCTTTGGGACACAAATGAAGAGACCCAGAGCAGGGACTCTGCCATCTAAAGCAGGTGAAATGAGTCCGGCAGGAGGAGTCCTTGGTGCTCTCTGAACTTGTCTTGCAGACATTTCATTATCCAAACTAACATCATCAGGGTTAGAGTTAGGGTTAGGGTTATTACTTAGTTTGGCCATGAAAGGAAACTGCAAGAAAACAACCAAACT
Organism: Natrix helvetica; assembly: GCF_964273705.1. Classification (NCBI taxonomy): domain Eukaryota; kingdom Metazoa; phylum Chordata; class Lepidosauria; order Squamata; family Natricidae; genus Natrix; species Natrix helvetica. The sequence continues at coordinate 20,066,099 of NC_138556.1, forward strand.
CAGAAAGATGCCTCATTTCAACCCAGAACTACACATATTCTCCTTTATTGAATCCTGCATGCCCTACATTTTAGGATGGGGAGGGACACAGCAAAATTGCTCTCTTCCTTGACAAAAATTGAACACAAAGCATTTCATTTAGATCCATTTGAAAAAAGTAACTTTTTTTTTACATCTCAGCACACATGTGTTGAACTCCTGTTTTGTCTGGCTGTGCGCGGCTGAGGCATGTCCAAACCTGGAACCCTAGAATGCGTCTGAGGTGGCCACGTGACTCCTTTTTCTGTTTTATAACTTCAAGCGGGCCTCTGCGTTTCCCTCCCCGATTTCACTCCAAGTAATCCTGGATTAACTGCTTGGATCTGAAATGTTGCTGAGGGAGCCGAAGCCACAGCCGAAATGGAGGGTATGCACTTCCGGAGTCCTTCTTAGAGGCTCCCTGGATGGTCCCAGTTTGGGTTGTTTACTGGTCACCCTTTTTGGCTTTCGCTGGAGAGCAGCTCACGTGGTTGAGTGAGATCACGATCTTACTGTATGCTGGTGAGACAACAGCCAGACAGCGAGGGTTATTTAAGTGCAGGCTGAGCAGCCAGACAGAGCTAGACTGTGTTTTGCAAAGCTTGTCGTTTCAGCATTTCATGTCCAGGAGATTCACTTGCGCCTAGGGGAGAAGTTGGACACATTAGTAGTTGGCTGAACTTGATAGAAGTCTTCTAAGTTATTTCAACATTGAAAGGGAGAAACATTTCAAATTGTTCTGGAGAAAAGATTGTGTAGCACAAGGCGTGAGTAAATTCTCTTGCACAACCTACTCTGAAGTGGAAGGGATTTCTGCAAGAGCAAACCAATTTTTGAGCTCCAGGCATTTGGTGGGTCCTACCTAACCTACCAGAAGTACACAGTCAGCAGGGCAACAAGAAACTTCGTTTTCTTTTTATCTCCTTCTTCAGAACATAGTTCAAAACCACCAGCCTCGACTGCCTCGATGCCACTTTCAGCCTTATCTGAATTTGCACACTTGACTTCAGCAGAAACCATGTCTTCCTATTGCTGGAGGTTGATGGTTGTCTTACATTTCCTGCTTGAGGGCCAGAGAGGGGCAAAACATTCGAAGGGTGGTGACAATGCATGCAATTATCATAGTCTGTCTCTCAAAAAGAAGTCATCTGCCACTTTCTGGAGTCACAAATGCAAAGTTACGTAGGAGAAACTGACTGTATGTTTTCCACATCTGGGTTATGAAGCAACTAGAAGGACCTAGAGGAGACCAATCAATCCTTTTGGGACTCAACAAAATTATGATCAGTCTTTGGCTGGTCCTGAAGAAGTCAGCCAAGTTTGGATGCACTCATTGTTTGTCTAGAGAACCATCTGGAAGTCTCAGAACTGAAAGCTAAACTCAAACAAACCACCACACAGCAAAAGAAGACAAGGGGAAACCACTTCCTTATCGGGACCAAGACTTCTATCCATGAAGCCACCAGAAAACAAGACCAACGAGAAGGTGGCTCAATCCATTTCAGAGACCTACTGTCAATGAAACAACCCTCAGAAACCTTCTCTCGTTAAAGCTGCTCCACACGTTTGTGTTGTGCTCTACAACAAAGGAAAACAAATTCCCAATTCTCAACCCATCTAGGTCAGAAGATCAAGTCTAAGGGAGGGTCACTTTTCATTTCAGAGACTAAAAGCAACGAAGCGATGCGTTCTATGTATTTGAAATGGGTCTCCATGCATGAGGGAGCAATGGTAAAACAGTTATGAATCTCAGAGGCCCAATGCTGTGATCTTTAGATATAGCTCACTGAAAAGGGGCTGCAAAACTTAACTGGCAGATTAAGCAAGCAGATCTTTAGTTGAATAATTGGGGCAGTATCTCTTTCAATTAGTTAATAGAGTGGTGGGTTCTTCTCTTCAAAGTAATGCATTTCTGGTTTGTTACTTTCCCTAGGGAAATAAAAATAAATGGTGGGCAATGACTTTTCCTTCAAAGAATAAATGAGATCATTTGTCTGCTGAATTTTGTTGTCTTCTGCTTTTTTTTTTTCAACATCAGAAAAAAGGCACCCTAGGGCCACACTTATTTTAATTAAGGCATGGGATTAATCGACTCTCAATCTAAGAGTAGGCCACGACTCAAAAGACCTACAGATTCAAATACAAATGAATTACTTTGCAAAACGCACTAGTTCTCTACCAAGATCAGGGGGCATCCATAGGGTAGGGTTAAAAAAAAAGCCAGCCCTAATAATGCAACTGGAGTTTCACCTATTTTTTAAAACTGTGCTTCATGATTCATACAGAGGAAAATGCTTTCTGAGATATCTCGTTTCCTGATCAGGAATGATTTTAAAAAGTTAAATCAGCATGTGGAATTTGCGTTGGAAAACTGCTAGGAATTGCTGTGTTAAATGCCAAAGAAGATGAATTAAGTCAGTCCCTCAAGATTGGGGACTTCAATTCCCAGAACTCCCCAGTCAACAGATTATTGTTGAGAATTCTGGGAATTAAGCTCAGCACATCTTGAGGTTCTTCATGTTGCCTAAAAAGACAGAGGGCATATTTCTTTGTGCAACCAATTCCTGGTGTTTTAAATTCTACCTCTGACCTAAAAGGAATGTTACGCAAGACCAAATTGACTAGCAGTTCTCTTCACCAGTCATTTTTCTTGGTTGACTGAGTCATCTGGGATGGTTTACAAAACAAGACATAGCCTCTGGCTTCGTTTACTCTACTTTCCTTAGTTTTGCCTTCTAGTATTTCCAGAGATGATGGTCATGAATTTCTTCTCAATTCACGGGTGGCTCAGTCTGGGGAATGTAACCAAAGTCTTAAATTTTTTCAAGGCTAGGAGGGTCTGTATTATTGGTCCATTTTAATCAGAATCAGAAAATCTGCAATTCCTGGGGTATGTAACAACTCTACTGTATGAGTTGCCCTGGTTGACAGGGTGCTTCTGCCCTTCAAGATGCTGGTTGTCACCTTTAAAGCCCTTCATAGCTTGGGACTGGGTTATTTGAGGGACAATCTATCCTCAGTCGTTAGTATCTGTCAAATCTGGTCAGACAGGATGGGCATCCTCCAAATTCTGTGGGCCCTGGATCTGGAAGATATTCAGAATAACAGAGTTGGAAGGGACTTTGGAGATCTTCTAAAACTCTGCTCAAGCAGAAGACCCTAGACCAGGACTCCCCAAAGTTGGCCACTTTAAGACTTGTGGATGTCAACTCCCAGAATTCTCCAGCCAGCATAACTTACTCTCTTGTCATCCCTTCCTCTGCAGTCTCTCCACTTAGATCAGAGGTCTTCAAACTTGGCCACTTTAAGACTTGTGGACATCAACTCCCAGATTCTCCAGCCAGCTATGCTGGGGGTTGACGTCCACAAGTCTTAAAGTGGCCAGGTTTGAAGACCTCTGCCCTAGACCATTCCGACAAGTGGCTGTCCAACCTCTTCTTGAAAGCCTCCAGTGTTGGAGCACACACAACTCTGGAGAAAAACTGTTCCACTGGTTGATTGTTCTCCCCGTCAGGAAATTCCTCCTTAGTTGGCTTCTCTCCTTGATTAGTTGCACAGGAGTGCAAACGTTCAGATGCTCTTAGCCCAGAAGAGCAGATGCCACGCACAGCCTGGGCATCCGGGCAGCTTTCTCAGAGTCTCCCAATTGTTTGCAGGGCAATTTTGTTTGCATGCAAGCGTTGGTTGGCAGCCCCCTTCCTTGGCCATGACAGCTGTTCCACCGAGGCGGCTTTCTAATCCACCCACGTGTACTTACGATGAGTCAGGCACAGGTGTGGCCCGCATTCAGAAATGGCCCGGATTAACTCTGCAATTAATCCTTGAGTACACACTCTTTGTATGCCCTGCTGTATGCCCTCTCAAAAGGTCCCACGGTTTTATCCCCTCCGATCGTTTTGATAGAGACCTGCCTGCCTGCTCAGTTCTCGCCGGATGGACCTCCACGATGGAGGTTCTTTTATGTCGCTTCCCGGATCGATGGTCCATTTGGACAGCAAATTGAAAAGAAAATGCAGGCTCTCCAGCGCCTTTGCCAGTAGGTTCCCTATGCAGTTAGTCCTCGAGTTACAACAGTTCATTTAGTGACTGTTCAAAGTTAAAATGGCACTTTAAAAAGTGACCTACGGTTGTTTTTCACACAACCGTTGCAGGTCCCCCACGGTGACTTGATTAAAATCCAGATGCTTGGCAACCGACTCACATTTATGACGGTTGCAGTGTCCCGGGGTCACACGATCCCCTTTTGCGACTTTCTGACAAGCAAAGTCAATGGCCAGATTCACTTAACAACCATCTGACTGTTTTAACAACTGGTTCCCTTTAACAACTGATTTACTTTAACAACTGTGGCAGGGAAGGCCGTAACATGGAGCAAAATCCACTGAACAAAGCTCTCGCTTAGCAACAGAAATCTGGGGCTTCATTGTGGTCATAACTCGAGGACTACCTGGAGACATGCTCCGGTTTCACCTCTTTGGCAGAGTTTCCTGCTTTCCTGGCCTATGTGCATAAAAATAAAGAAGGAAGAGTTTGCTTTGGTTTTATTGTTTGTCTACACAACTTTTCCATTACCCTCTTATTATGTTTAAAGCCAGGGAACTGATTGCCGCAAAACACAGAAACACCCTTTCTGGTTCTCATTAGCAGCCTTGGGGAGTGTGTCACAGGGCTACTGAAAAAAACGTGTAAAATGCGCAAGCAATGCCAACCTTTTCCCCTCACCCTACCCTTGTTGGGAGAAGGGTTGAAACCTGAATTGGGAACTGCGGCTCCAAAGATGACAGGCTCCCTTAATGGGTCTTATGACAGGGGTCTTTAAAGCTCCTTGGGGGAGATCCTAAGGGAAGCCTATAGTGAGAGGGAGGAGGGAGAGGGGGAAGGAAGGAAGGAGGGAGGGAGGGAGGGAAGGAAGAAGGGAAGGAAGGAAGGAGGGGGAGGGAGGGAAAGGAGGAAGGAGGGGGAGGAAGGGAAGGGAGGAAGGAGGGAGTGAGGGAAGGGAAGGGAGAAAGAAAGGAGGGAGGGAGGGAGGGAGAGAAGGGGAAGGAAAGGGAAGAGAAGAGAGACAGACCATAATGTGAAACCTTCATAAAAGACCATCCTTCTGTGCCTCTGAAGTTAGCTATCCTGAGCAGTTCAAAGCTTGCTCCAGCCCCCTCATTTCAGACCCAGCTAGCTGAAGATCTAAAGCAGGGTTGTCCCACCTCGGCAACCTTAAGACCTGTGGGACTTCCATGCCCAGAATTCCCCAGTGGTCCATTCTGGGAATTGAAGTCCAGAAGTCTTAAAGTTGCCACGTTTGGACACCCCGATCTAAAGGAGGAAGCGGGGAGGGGGAACCCCTTTGTAGAGTGTAGAGTTGCAGAGAAGGAGAGCATTTCTGTTCGTTCTTTCCTCGGAAGGTCCAGGAGAGCGAGTCTGTTTGGTTCCGTCGGCTCAGCAGAGTTGAGCTCAGGCCTCGGTCTGTGGGAAATTCAGCTTCTGGAGACGCCAAGCCATGTTCTTTGAGAAGCTCCGTGATGTCAAGATGAGACCCATTCAAGAGGAGGGGAGGCAGAAGGTGCCAAAGCAAGGAGGGAAGCCGAGGGAAGGAAAGGGGAGGGTTCGTTTTCAAATCGTTTGTGGAAAAACCGAGCCTTCTTTTCCAAGAGGGCTTTCCAAGCTCCAGGGTGGCCCAGACCTGAGAAGGCAAAAATAGCCTTGCTGACTCCGAAGTTCAGACTGAAATCAAACCCTGATGACACACAGGCCGGAGTTTGTATATGCCGAAAGTCTTTGGCCTTTTCCAACCGGGAAACCCCAAAGATCAATGAAAACCTTCCAAGGGGAATAAATAAATGGCTGGGCTTAAAATAGCCCTGCGCTCAGTTCAAAGAAAGAGGCCAATGGTTAAGATCTGCTATTTCTCTTTTTCTCTCTCTCTCTTTTTCCCCTCCTTTGATGCAAAGGAAAAGAAAGCACCTTTTATCCAAACCCCAAATATCTCATTTGCCCCCAGGGTGGTTTGAGGTTCAGCCTGTTGGTCAGTTTGAAGTGCCTGCACAAAAAACAGGGGAAGTGGGAAGATATTTGCCCAAAGATGTCAAGCCTTATTTAAGGAGGCTTTGTTTAAAAGTGCCCCTTGCTTTGCTTAGCTGGCACAATTCCACCCCCCCACCCCCCCAAATCGTGCATGACTGGCCTATCACCGGAGGGGTTCCCAGCACTTTTTCCTGCCGCAAAAATGAATATTCTGGCTGGGTTTTTTTTTTAAATCACCGGAAGAAGCCTAATTGACAAACTCAGGGAATTCATACTCTATTTTGGGGGTCCCCAACCCCCGGACCACGGCCCGTTTGGAACTGGGGCGCACAAGCGACGGGCAGGCGAGCATCCGAAGCTCCACTTCAGAGGTGGGTTCCTACTGGTACGGTACAGTTCGGCCGAACAGGTAGTACCTCTGATGGACACGTGGCCGTATTAGTTTTATGATTGGCAGTGCCATCTTTATTTTCTGTTCTGCACATGCAAAGAACAACCTTCATTTTAAAAAATGCAACTTTTATTCCTTTTTTAATGTTGTGCGCATGCGCAGATTGTTTTAAATGAAAATGCGCACGGAGCACAAATTTTTTACTATCGATCCCGTAGTAATGGCAGTCAGAACCCACCCCTTGCACGAGCGGCGGGTGTTTGTGCTCACACCTGAAGCTCCACTTGCACCATGGAGCTACCATCCCCTCCCCCTCCCCCTGTGCTGGGCTGCCAATCTGGAAAGGTTGGGGACCCCTTGCACTCTTTCCCCCTTCCCCTGCTCCCTAGATTGGGAATGTTCAGGTCATCCTCATCATACGACCGTTCAGTGAACGTTGGTTCAAAGGGATGATGGCTTCAGACAAAAGGAATATATGACTTCTCCTCAAAGTTACGACCGCTGCGGTCATTTGTCTGCAATTTGGGTGCTTAGTTTAAGACTGCTGGCAGTGTCCTGTGGCCACGTGATCAGGATTTGTGACCTTTCCAATCCGTTCCCGACAAACAAAGCCAATTAGGGATGCCAGATAAGCTTCACGACTGCATGATTCACTTAACGACCATGTGATTTGCTTAGCAACCACAGTAGAAATGGTTGTGATTTTGAGTCTGGTCTCATGACGACTCACTCAAGAACTGCATCACTTAGCAACCAAAATTCCCAGGGCCAAGCATGGTCATAAGTGAAGGACTACCTGTATCTTGACGGTAGATGCTTTTTGTGGAGAGTCTTATTCTTTGGTCCAATATTAGCTGCTGTGGAACCAAGGAAGTCCCCGTTTTCCAGACAGACACGGACATTCAATCCAATGCTTTGAAGAACAGTTGTGGGAACTGGGGATGTCCAGTCTAATGAAAAGAAGGACTGGAGGGACATGATAGCAGCCTATTCCACCTATTCTCCAACGCACCAGAAGGCAGGACAAGAAACAATGGATGAAAACTAAGCAAGGAAGAAACTAAGCAACCTAGAAATAAGGAGGAATTTCCTGACAGTGAGAGGAAGCGTCCAGTGGAACGATTTGCCTCCAGAAGTTCTCTCAAGAAGAGACTGGGCAGCCATTTGTACAGAGTTTGTGTAAGAGGTTAAGACCTCCAAAGGTTCTTCCAACTCTGTTGTTTTGTTATTCTGCACTTTTTTTTGCGGGTGCTGGTTGTATCCTGTGTCTGAAGAGCAGTGGCCCATGTCCTAATAGCCAACGCACATTTCCAGGGGCCCAACAACTGTTTTGCACAGGTGGCTTCTGAAGAATTGAGGCTGATGCAAGACTTTTTGCCACACTGCTTGTTCCTTAACAAATATGAGGCAACGAGTCCCAATGCTCTCTTTTGCTCAGTTGCTTTCTTTCTGCCAGTAACAGGGCCCTTGGTACTGTATAACCACATCCTCCCCACCCCTCCATCCTGGTTGCAGAGAAACGGACAAAAGGACAGCTCAGGAGAGGCTATAAAGAAGGGTCCTTCTCTCAGCTTGGCTGTTTTCTTGCAAACATTTCATTACCCAAAGTAGGTAACATCATCAGTGTTCGAAGGGAGGGGGGTATTGCTCCTGAGCGCTCCCTTCTAGCACTGATGATGCTACCTAGTTGGGTAATGAAGTGTCTGCAAAAAGCAAGCAAGGCTATAGTGATCAACATAGATGCAAAACTACAGATAGGGAGAGAAAGAGGCTGCCTCTGGAAGCCTGAACCAGTGGAAAAGTTCAAATCCATCCATCATGACAGGCCTTCTGCATATTATACCCAAGAGAACAGACAGTTGGGGGTCATGGGAGAACATCCTGTTGGGAGAACATAAATAGGATTTATTCTCTCTGTCGCCTCCTCAACTGAAGGCCACAGAATCGTGTAACTAGTAAATGGAACTTTACTAGATGGAACTAGTAAAGTATACTTTTTGCTACGAATGGAGTTGAAGCAGGGGTGAAATCCTCCCGGTTTGGCTCGGTTCGGTTGAACCGGTAGGGACGATTGTCCTACGCTCTGCGAACCGGTAGTAAAGAAAAGCTGCTCAGATCAACTCTGTCTACCCAAAGGACAGAAATAATTACTACAACATTAAGGATCAAACAGTCCTCCTCCCCCTGTTCCTTGTGGAAATGCTTTAAACATGCTTTAAAAAGCAGGGGGGGAAAGCTTCTGACAATTGTGCGACTCACAGCTGAGCCGCGTGATTATCGGAAGCTTTTTTCCTGCTTTTTAAAGCATTTTTTCCCTGCCTGTTCGCCCAAATCGGCAGGGGGAAAATGCTTTAAAAAGTGAAAAAAAGTTGGCCACGCCCACCCAGTCACATGATCCTCCCCACCAAGCCACGCCCACAGAACCGGTGGGGGAAATATTTAGATTTCACCACTGAGTTGAGGGTCTTTTTCGCTTATCGGAGCAAGGCAGGGCAGGTCTGACATGCCAAGATTGAGAAAGACGGGGCGAAGGGCGTGTAACCTAATCGACCCACCTCCAACATTACGGGAAAATAAAGCAATAGGATCTTACCCCACAAGGCACAGGGGGTGGAGGGCTGTTTGATCCTCAGCATTGTAGCTACTATTTCTGTCCTTTGGGTAGACAGAGTTGATCTGAGCACCCAAAGGAAATGCAATTCCGTTCCTCAAGAGGTGGGAACTGGAAGAAGAAGAAAAAAAGTCCTTTAGCTGAGCTGGGAGAGCCAAAATGTTTTGTCAACCTTCTGCAATTTATGTCTGTTTGCTCATCTTCCTTGCTGTAGAAACTGCCGGTTACTTGACCAATAATCCTTTCTTCTGCATTTATGAAGGTGGGGTGACACCCCTCTCCCTCCCTCCCCCCCCCCCCCCGTTGTTTGTTCTCTGAATTTATGGGTTTGCTATATTAAAAAGAGAGTGTCAGATATAAATCAAGGCACAAAAGAAATGGACAATTTCATCGCTGCCCCTCCTTCGTTTGCCCACCCAACCTCAAGCAAACTTTGCAGGGTGTTTATTAGTCCTTCGTCTACAGGAAGGGAAAAATAATAATTTTGAGCTGCCCTCCCTAGAAACAGGCATTCGGGCTGCCCAGGAAGATAAGCTCATTAACCAAGATGAGGCAGAAAAGCAATCAAAGTGTTTTATAGCATCATGGACAATATCTATAAAATTAGGCAGCCATTGGACATCTATCCATGATCACACACAGACCCAACTGTAATACACTATTAGGTCTTGTTCTCTTCTGTTTTCATTTTAGTTTAATGTTTGGATTTGTTGTGGCCCGTCAGTAGCCAGAGGAGCTGGCAACAGATTTGGACAGTGAGGAGGTTGGGGAGGAATCTGGGCCAGACCTGGAGTCTGGGGAAGGCTCTGAGGAGGACTTTGTGTCAGAGGCAGAGAGGGGGCCACGGCCGTCTGACATTTATCAGATCGAAGTCAGACATCAATGAGGCAGATGAACAGCTGGAGCCTGTTCCCAGTGTGCGCATGCACAGAATGGCCAGACGAAGGGAACAGCTAAAGAGCAGAGGTCAACTGAATGGCCCCTCCCAGAGGAAATAAAAGAGGAGCGAAAGGGGAGGGGAGTCTGCAGGAGACCATTAGTTTGCTTAATTGGTTCGTGACTCTCCAAGGCTCCTTGCCAAGTTTTGCAGATATCGGCCTGGCAGCTCTCCAAGCCAGAGAAGGTCCGTGACTGTAAATCCTCCCTGGAAAGACTTTGCTGGATGGGAATGAGCAGAATTCACAGGAGATTCATAAAAGGGTTTTTTTGTCAGGACCAGGAGTTTGCTTCATGCTCTTGGGAAGCCTCAGTCAGAACAGAATTCTGGTGGGTGACCGTAATAAAAGACGGAATTGACCTCAAGACCATTTCTCTTTTCTGTGTGTCCCTGCAGGCGAGAGGCCCTTCGAATGCCGCTGGGAAGAGTGTAACAAGAAGTTTGCCCGTTCAGACGAGCTGGCCCGGCATTTCCGCACTCACACGGGCGAGAAGAAGTTCTCCTGCCCGCTCTGCGACAAGCGCTTCATGCGGAGCGACCACCTCACCAAGCACGCCCGCCGTCACGCCAACTTCCATCCCAACATGCTCAAGAGACGAAGTGGGTGCAGCTCCAGGACGGGGTCTCTGAGTGACTACAGCCGGTCCGATGGGTCCAGCCCCAGGGACAGTCCTGGCAGCTCCCCCTAAAAATCTCCCCGCGTCTGCATTCTGCTCGCCACCTTTGCGTCCAATTTTTGGAGTTCTCCGTCACCTTGTAACGCTTTGCTTGTCCCCCCCCATCTTTAAACAAAGCAAGAGAGAACTTGGCCTTGTTTTGAAGGGAATAAGAGGGGGAGATTTTTCTCCTGCGACATTGCTGCAGAATTTTTTTTTGGCACAGTAGGACTCGAGTTTCACACATTTTTCTCCATGGTCCTTCCAGGAATCTTTTTCTGGACATTTCTTTTTGCTCTGTGTGTGTGTGCGTGTGCGTGTTTTTAAGCCTTAAGAAGATGCTCTTTTATAGTTTTTCTTTTTGCTCAGGTGTCAAAGGGAATTTTGTAGGGAAACAAAAATGCAAAATGCAAAACCAGGAATGTCTCTACAGCCAGGTTGATTCTAACTTTCCTCCATCAAACTCTCCTCTTACTCAGGGATATATGTCTATTTATGTACAATGAAGACACCTCCAGCCACAGCCTTGTTTGATAAACCCGTTTGCACTCTCAGAACCTGGCCTCCGGTCCTTTCCTGCAATACAGCAAGGAAGTCAGGCCAATCTTTGCACTCAAACGATTCGATTTCACAGTTGGGGTGAATGCTTGGAGGGATTGGGCCGTCTCCTCCACAATTTCAATCAACCAGTCCTCATTCCCCCCCCCCTTTTTTTTTTTCAGATCGTTTCATGCTGAAACGATTCTGCCACCACCAACTTCCTGTTGCAAGAAGAAGAAGAAGAAGAACAGTCTGTATAAAAAGTTTATACTCGTAAAAGAATTGCAGGGGGTAGGTGGAAGATTTTTTAAAAAAAAAACTGAAGTAGGTGCCTTAATTGCTTGTTTTTATTCTAAATCTAGGAAAATATATTTATACTGGGGAACATTTCATTGGTGCAACAAAGGGGCAGGATGGTGCTCTGTGGGGATGACAGCTTGTGACAACTTCGAGAGATGAAGGTCTGAGCTGAACCCTTGTATCTGCTTCTCTGTGGGCCTCGCGCATGAAGTGGGCATTGATTTGAATAATGTTCCATATCCTTCTCTTTGAAAACAAAAAAAAACCTCCTCTGGAAACTGTGTTTCAGAGTCATCCAGTCTTCGTCAAGGTATTTGTGCTGATTTCCGGCCCTTTTTGACTTGCAAGCCGAAGAGTCTACGGAATTCTGCATTATGGCAAAAAAGACTGTCCATAATCAGATGGAAGCAACCAACGGTGATCCGGCAATATGATCTTTTGGAGGACGGTGGAAGCAACTAGAAAGTGTTAAAAAGATGGTGTTTTAGCTCAAGAGCAGTTCACAATTTTCCTTTGCTGTCAGTGTAGCGTAGGGTCTGAAGGATGTACTTAAATCTTCTCCCCAACCAGCAGAAACTCTTGGATCTTCCAACAGATTTCCCTTTGTCTTATCTAGCAGTTTGGACCACTTATCCCTCCAGAAGTCCCACCAAGCAGAAGGATCTCCTGCCTCCAGGTGGAACCGAGGGTCAATGTGGATCACAGCCTGAAAGAGCTAGCTTTCTCGAAGGTCTTGTGACTACTTAAAGAGCTTAACTCAACAGAAGAGATCTGTGGATATGTAAAACTCCCCCTTCATGAGTGGGGAGATGATTCCTTTCAAAACTGGGCCCCATGTTTGCTTGGCATGGATGGATGGATGGATGGATAGATAGATGGATGGATGGACGGATGGACTGTGTCCAAGGTTGATAATGCAGCCCTCCTGAAGTGGATGTTCTCTAGATGTAACTTTCAGAATTCCAGCTCTGGAGGTTGCTTTCTCAACAGATGTGGGAGGTTTTGATAAGACTCATCTTTGCTTTTGAAGTTAAGGTCCGGGGAAGCCAGCCAGAAGGTTGGGAGATGTGTCTTTCCTAGAAACCTTGTTGCTCTTGAACTTGGCTTCTTCCAAGATTAGATTTCAATGCATGGAGTGCTTTCCCTGTGATCGTGTTCCATTTAAAAAAAAAATACTGTTAATATAAATGCAGTCGACTGTAGCACAGTAAAGCAAACTCCATTCCTTCAAACTACTGTTTACGATTGAAGCAATCAATACATTCCAAAGGTGTTCTAACCAAGACTTTCCTTCCAATTTTGCAATAATTCCATTTTGCCAGATGACTTAAAACACATGTGTGCACATAGACATGACTGTACTGTACATAGATTTGCAAAAAAGTAACATGCCACCCATTAAAGCGTAGCTGGTAGGTGCTATTTATCAAGTCCTCGTCCCCTTGTCCTACCATCTGTTGTATAAAAATGGCTCTACATCTAGATATATTCCAGTATTGATTTCAAAACACAATTTGAAGTTAGCCCTGCTTTCTGGGTAGGTTCAACACCAGGCATAAACCAATCCAACCACCATAAATAAGTTCTCAAGATCCTGCTTATTGTCATCATGATAGGTTCAGAGGAAGAACTGTCCTCTGTCTCTATCCCATGAGAAGTTTCATTTGAGGTTCTCCAAAAAACAGAACTTCACTTTCCAACCTCCTTTGATAGCTAAGGATGGAGGGCAGTTATCAAAGGCAGGACTTAGAAACACTCATAACAACCAGCAAAAATATTTATTATCTATAGCAAGGTGTCCTCATGAAGATATAGCTAGCAACAAAGGTTTGGATTGAGGGTGACCAGGAACAGAGAGATGGCTACAGAAAACAGTATGAGCCCATCTACCCCAAACCTCTCCTTTTATTAAATTACCAGCAGAACATTGATTTGTTCTCCAAGAGCACCAGATCTCTCTTCCATTTCAAAAACACAGACTTGCAAAAATAAATTCTACCACGCCTTAAACGGTGTCCTTCCACTCGGGGTCAGCCAGATGTGTTAGGAAGTACCATCCCAACCCACCTGGAAGGTGGGGAAAGGGAGGTGGCCTTAAACCCAACCCTCCAAATAGGATCTTAGCCTTAATCTTCAAGAGACACCAGTCATTGCTTAGACTAGTGCTCTTTTTCCTTTTGTGGCTCAAGAAACCGGCATTGAATCTCCCAAGGATTATGCCAAAGAGCTAACCACCCGTGGTGAAGTCTGAAGATAACCAACGTGGTGATGTTCCTAACCTTGCTTGAATGATTGGAGTTGCATGGAGTAAAAGAAGTGATCTTACCTATAAGGAACGGGCACTTCTACCAAATCAACTACTGCATTCCTTTGGATCAGCAGGGTTCTTATGATATTATTCCAGGATTTTACATTTTTGTTCTGCTGTGCTGCTGTTATTTCACTAACTGAACCCAGCTGCCTTTCTTTAGGTCAAGCTTGGTCGTGGGCCCTTTCCTCCTCCTTTTGGTGGGCAGAGGGCCTCGTTCTGAGATATTGACTCTTTCTTGGGTCAAGACTATGGCATTAGACAGGCAACGGAGAGGAAAAGCATCCACATATCTCTCTATTTCAGACTTCGCATTTAGAGTTCAGTGGCAACATGAGCCATGCGCTTCTGAGGCTTTTCGAAATCCTTTTTGTGCTCATTACCATTTCATATCGTGCAGTAAATGTAATCAAAACACTCAGGGTTTGCTAATCATTGTCTCCTGTCTGGCGACAGGACCTCATTTTAGCTTTGTTGGACGCTGTTTGATTAATGTTGATTAGGCAAAACTGGGTCCTAATTTGATGAAAATTCTGCTTGAGATTTTTCATGGGAAAGAGCTTGGGTCAGGCAGCCAGGCAAGAAAGAGATCAATCTCGTTCCTGCTCTTCAAATTCCCTGGTCTTTGCTTGCTTCAATTTAGGGGTCGACCTTGACGTTATTTAGATCTCTCCTGCAAAAAGTCTAGAGCAAAGGTGTCCAACGTTGACCACTATAACCCTTGTGGGCTTCAGGTGTTCTAGGAGTTGAAGTCCACGGGTCTTAAAGTGGCCAAGGTTGGACTCCCATGTTCTATATCAGTGATGGCGGACCTTTTTGGCACCGAGCGCTGAAAAGGTTGTTCGGAAATGTTGTGTGTGTGCACGCCCATCAAGGCCATGCTCCAAAAAAGCCAAACTTCCGGGTTCTGGCTTGCATCTGTGCCTGCAATCAGCTGGCCAGCACATATGCGCACACTGGTTTTCAGCACTGCCATGCACTTAAAGGGCAGCTAACCATCATGCACGCATGTGCGCTAGAAACCCAGAAGTCAAACAGGCAAGGCTGTGCGTGCCACTTTGGGCACACGTGCCATAGGTTTTGTCATCACGGTTCTCTACGATCTTCCATAGCAACTGATCTCTGATCTCAGCCATAATTCAGCTTTCCTCTCTCAGGTTCCATTCCCAGTCAGGGCTTCTTACTGGCTCTCCTGTTTCCCAAACGACCCCCTGGAAAAGCAGAAGGTGGACTTGCTCTCCGTTGGGAAAAGTCTCGCCATCTCATCTAGCCAAAGTGTGGTGGAGTTCAGGAATTAGACAATACTAGACAGACGACCTTTAAACTGTTGTTGTGGTCCTATTTTTCCACCTCACTTTTTTTTTTGCTTTTTTGCTTTGGGAGCTGTTTACAACTGTGTCATAAAAAGAAGAAAAGATGTGTATCGCTATCTGTCCAGGTGCTATTATGTTCACAGGGTTTTCTATTTATTGTAACGGAGAACTTTCCTTACTGCATATAACTCGCTGTTGCTTTCCGCTTTCCATCCAGGGCATTAAACCTCATTACCTTAAGCAGTTGAAGTGCTTAATCTGAATAAATTATGCAGATTAAACAGTTCTAAATCAGGGTGTCAATCATTAAGGCCTTTGGGCTGCAGGCCACTGGAGTTCACTCATTGTTAAGTAGGATATCTGGAACTTGGAGCATTGTCCTTCTGGAAATAGGTTTTATGTATATAATTATAAAGAAAGCATACTCTGTATATAACTGCTGTGCTTGGCTTCTCCTAATGGCTTGCTCCTTTAAGCAAGCAAAAATCTGTGCCTCGGTTTCCTGAATTTGAATTTCAGAATTTGAACCATGGAAACTAGGAACAGTTTGGTGGTGAGGACGGTGGAATTGGCCACAAGATATTGGCCTCCATTATCCACCAAATTAAGAACCCAAGCTCTCCCTTGATTGGACTCCTTCAGGCTGCAGAGATGGCTCAGGTCTCAAGGTAGCTTCCACATCTGGGTGAGATTGCTGTGCCTTCTTAGGAAAATGCAAGCTGGGCACCGAGCAACTGAAGAGAGGCAAGTTGCAAAAAAAGTGCTTACCACCTCACTTAGCTGCTGGTCTCAAGCAGCACCTTTGAAATAACAAGATTTTACCTGGGTCTTCTTACTTGAATGCAGAGTTTCTCAACCTGGTCAGCTATAAAACGGGTGGACTTCAACTCTGAGAATTCCCCAGCCAGACCAAGTTGAGAAGCACTGCTTTAATGGGATACATTCCCAGCACCCTCCCTGTTTTCAGAGTACTGTAGCAAAAGGCCCAACATAGAACATCAGTAATAACTCTTAGCTACAGAGGTGGTGAATGAAAATTATCTGAATTTATTTTTTCTCTCTCTGATATTTTCCATGAATATGGAAGAAAGTCTGTTGAGGGCATTATTCAACACAGCATGGATGAACTTTGAGATGTAAAACATTTTCTACATCTTGGCTCTGGACATCATTCTAGGTGTAACCTGGAGAAGTGCCTACAAAAAATAATGCTCTTTTAGCAAAGGACATTCAGCAATCTAGGCACCCAAGATTGGTGTCTTGAGATGTATTCTATTGCAGGTCCCCCAAACCTCTACAAACACTGGCTAGAAATTCTGGGACTTGTGCTGTAGAACCTCTTTGAGAAGGTTGTCCAAATACAACGCATCCTTCATCTACACATCCACTGCTCCACCCGTGTGGTCTTAACTCCGTACCCTCCAGAATTATGTGGCCTTGGCATGGATATACCCAACATGACGGAGCAGGAAAGCATCTTGAGATGGTTAACAGTTGCATCTTGTCTCCTCATTTGCCATGTCCTTTCAGTATTTATTGTCCTTTTCTCTGCTGCTTTCTGGAATTTCCACTCTTGCCCAGGTTTAGATTATGAGAATCTGGAAAAGATTTCAATCCCTGAAGGATTGTTTCTGTTCAAGATGTCATCTGACAGCCTGGAGTAAGGAATCTTCTCCTCATCCTTCTGTAGTCGTTTTTTGTTTGGTTTTTTTGGTTTTTTGATGTGCTGAAACCTGCTAAAGATTTCACTTGGGAGCTGGTTATAAAATTATAGAGGTGAGAAGGATTTCTGGATGGAAAATGCACTTAAGGTCCAAGGCCCATCCAAATCTCCTCCTTCGTGAAATTGTTCTGAAATGCTGCATGGAATCTCTTGTGCATTAATGTATAGAGAGCTATAGATAACTAGATATATACTCTGTGTCAGTACAGGAACAAAAATATTACACAATTACACAAGTTTACATACATATCTTCCCTTTGGGGCAAGATCTTGTCATGGTTTTCTCCTCATCCCTTTTCTCCAGCATCACCTCCGTGCTTTCACGGGTCACTTTTTTAGATGGTTTCATGTTTTACTGAGTCACTACATCGAAGTATTGCAGTTGTAGAGCCATCTGTCCGACTCCCATTCACTCTGCTGTAATCTTTTTGAAAATGTTTGTTTGGGTTTTTTTTGTATTTCATAGTTTTATATATTGTGACAGTGTCCCTATGCAACCACAAACAGAAGGCAGAACTAACAAATGTCAAGCGTCAATTTATATGCATGATTAGTGATGTTTGCATTTTAAATAAAACCAATGAATGATTAAGAAAATGTTCCTTTCACATTTATATTGTCTTTGGAGTGTATTCGCACCACAGATCTGAATGGTTCTTCCTTCTGTACAGTCCACCTCAAAATTCTCCTTCATAACTGATGTTGAAAGGAATTCATTTCAAGAAGGTTCTTCACTTATCTGGCATGTTTCAGGCCTCAGGTCACAATCTGAATTGCCCAAGTGGTTGAGTCCCTCAGGAGTCCTTGATCCTCAAGCTGAACTCTTGGTGTCTACATGAACACAACCATGTAGTAGATGGCCAAATGGTTTGCTAGTGTCACCCAGAAGTTATAACAAATAAGCAAACATCCTAGATTAATCTACTATGGCTATTTGGAAGGTCTCTAATCCAAGTATTAATTTATTTCTTTACTCTCATGAGTAAAGAACTGACATAATGTTGGTTGTGATTGCTCATATATGACCTTCACTGTACATTAATCCTAGAAGTGGTGGTGGTGTTTTTTAAAGGAACTCTGGGACGACTGGCTGGGGAATTCTGGAAGTTGAAGTCCACCCATCTTAAAGTTGTCAAGGTTGAAAAAAAAACTAATCTACAGGCTGAAAGGGAGGACCGTCTCAACCCCAGCAACATTGAGCGTTGTGGATATTAGTTTGGGAGTGATGTAGGAGAAGCTTTCTTAATCTATTCCCTTGGGGTGGTTGTGCATTTTTGTTGACATAATGTTCCCTTTTTCTTGTTTTTAATCTTGTGAAGCTCTCCCCAGGCCCCTTGGAGTGAAGCAGTCTGGACATTTGATAGACAAAGAAAGAAAGAAAGAAAGAGAGCCACACAAAGCCACAGAGTATGTTCACTCTCCAGAAGTTGTATCAGAATGGGTTTCCCCAAAGGTAACTGCCTCCAAACAACAGAGCCCAGCTTCCACACCCAAGCTGCCAAGCTGATTTCAATGAACATACTCTTAGCAGGTGATTCCATGGGAGTGACTTCATTGCCCTCGCTCAACATTGTCATTAACTCTAGCGAAACTCCATCTCCGGCAGAAATAATGAGGGTGGGATTGACAATGGAACGTTCTCTAGCCGCTGGTTTGCAAGGAAACTACCCCAGAGTATGGCGGCCTTGGATCACAGGAGACCAATTAAGGCTCCTGCAACACAGCACAGCAGAAGGAAGAGTGCTGGCACAGAAAATTGGAGGCTCAAACACAATGGAAACATCTCTGTAGGGGTTGGAGTAGGGGCCTCTTGCCCCACCACTCAGCAGAAAAAGATATTTCCATTGGATTTGGCTTTTGAACAACCATCTCCCGTCTATGCTATGGAATTTGTGCATGAGCCCCACTAGCTTTGTTTGCAGACCCTAGGAACCCACTTTTGGAGAGACCCCACTCTCATAGATGCACCAACTTTTTTGGGCAGAGAAGGACAGATTGAAGGATTTGGGGCGTGACCGCAACAATCGCAATAGACTTATAGACCACTTCACAGTGCTTTATAGCCCTTTCTAATCGATTTACAGAGTCAGCCTCTTGTCCCCAACAATCTGGCTGCTTGTTTTACCTACCTCGGAAGGATGGAAGGCTGAGTCAACCTTGAGCCTGGTGAGATTTGAACTGTCCAATTGCAGGCAGCTGGCAGGCAGCAGAAGCAGCCTGCAGTACTGCACTCTGACCACTGTGCCACTGTGGTTCTTGTTTGGAAGCAACTATCTATCAAGTTGGGTGAGAATAACCACCACCATTCTTGAATGTGAGAAAATCAACTCTTCTGATGGAGGCGAAAAGAGACTTCCACTTTTTGCACATCACAGGGTCCACACTTTCTCCACTGTGGCCATATTGGAAACTTAATCTTTAAAGTTGAGCATTACCCCTTAAACTATTTCATGGTGTATCTCCAAAAAAAGGGTCACCAATTGCCTTTTGATTGCTGCATCATTTTTAATGTATGACACACAACCTGTCTTTCATCCTGGTAAAAGCTGGAGGATTTCTAACGGGACTAATTAAGCGAGGAAACCATTCATTATGGCTGAAGTAAGGCAGGTTGTACACTGCACCTGTCTGTGGTTCCTACTAAGGAGAGATGGTGACAATTCAGCAACATGTCTGCTCCTGTGTAGTACATTTCTTCCTGCCATGTGGGAGGCTGGGATTTTAAGCCCATAGAAATGGCTGCCAGAAGCTTTCCATAGTGACTTGTTAGGAATTCTGGATGTCTGTACTTCACAGCTGGAGCAGCTGGGTGGAAGAACATATGTTGGAGCAATCAGAGTCAAACTGGGCAGACTACAACTCTGCTTTGCTTCTGGCTGGGGTTGGGACTTTCTGATGTTGCCTACTATACCACTGGAATTGGGTATGTCTAGTTTAATGAAAAGAAGGACTAGGGAGACATGATAGCAGTCTTCCAATATCTCAGGGGTTGCCCCAAAGAAGAAGGAGTCAAGCTATTCTCCAAAGCTCCTGAGGGCAGAACAAGAAGCAATGGGTGGAAACTAATCAAAGAGAGAAGCAACCTAGAACTAAGGAGAAATTTCCTGACAGTGAAAGCAACTAATCAGTGGAACAACTTGCCTCCAGAATTCTCCAACACTGGAAGTTTTTAAGAAGAGATTGGGCAACCATTTGTCTGAAATGGTATCCTGCCTGAGTTGGTTTAGAAGACCTTCAAGGTCCGTCCCAAGTCTGTTGTCCTGTATTCTATAGGAGATTAGTAACACTCTACTAACACTGAAGGATAAAAAAAGACAGTTATTCTCCATTCTTCCCACGTACAGAGAAAGAGGACTCCAAATAGGAAAACAGATGTTTCCCAGGATGAAGAAACTGGGAGAGAGGGCGTGTGATCACATCCCCCACACTCAGGCATGTACTCCTATAGACCAGCTTCGGTAAACAGGGCTGACCAATCACCCTTAAAACCTGTTTACCTAAGTATGAAGAACATAATGACTGTACGTCGACAGTGTTTATGAACTGAAAACATCTCTAAGAAATTAGCCCTCTTAGCAAAAGCTGAACCCACTCAACCAGATCGAGGAAAGAGGAGCATGAAATGGCTGTTTTCTTACACACTCAACTTTTCTTTCCACTTGGGAAAAAATCAAAGGTTCCTTAGAAGTAGGAGGTTATGGGGAGGGTGTGGGGGAGGAAGGAGAGGAAGACTAATAGATCCTTATAATGAAAGGTGGAATCTAGGACTGGCACGAATGGCAGAGGATCTGTTCTGGTGTAATTCCTCTCCCCAGTCTTAGACTATGACCTGTTGCTCTTGGGACAAGAGTTGGCCATAGTTTGCCCCTGAACTAAATGGAGTAGAAACCTGGAGCAGCTGTTGGCCAGTGTCCAACCAAACAGATTCTTTAACAGCATAGGCCTCCCAACTCAATCACTCTCACAAAGAGTTCTTCGCCAGGAGGGTAGGGAGTAGGACAGCCAAAATCCATGAGGGGACATCTTGAGGATTATGTGGAAGATGTTTTCATGCCTGGCTTGATTATTCACTTGCTGTTTGGTTGGACACTGTGGCTGTGAAGTGTGGTGAAATGATACTGAGAGGTTTCAAGGTGCCAGGGTCAGTTGGGTCTGAATTTTCCCTATAGCCACACAGGAAATATGGAGATCTGAACCTCTCTTGCTTGATTTCCAAGGATGCTTAAATCTTGACTGGAACTGTCTCCCTCTATTCCTTGGTAAATGGCTGTGTGTGTGTGTGTGTCTTTAAGGGGTAAATCTTTACACTTTCCCAGGCTTTATGTTGTGGGTAGCAAACCAAATGAGTCATTCCTGTGTGATCCTGGAGACATAATTGCAGAGACACGAAGCAAAACAGAACAATAGCAACCAGAACTCAGAAACTCCTCCCCTTCCTCTCTTTCCCTCTTGCCACAAATACATTTTGCACAAAAATGCTCTCTACATACCGAAAGAGTCCAAGTGGAACAGAAACAAGAATGAGGCAGACTGAAGTAGCCGGAGTTCCATTTTTCTCATTCTCTTTCTGTGACTTTCCCCGTAGCTGGACTCTCATCCAAGGAACAGGGGTCAGTTCGTTCTGAGCTTCCCAACTGTTTCCCACCCTTTTCTCAAAGGCCACGTCCGCAATTCCTGGTTTCTTATTAAATTAAAAACACAGCATGGATTCAGTGTGTTAGATATTAACATATATCGAGATAAGTCTTCCCTCTGGTCCGCTCCTACAGCGGGAAACAGGTATTCCTCTGATTGGTCAATGGGCGTGCCTCATCCCTATAAAAGGGGAACCCTCCGACCACAGAGCAAGCTGGATCACTACTACTACTAATAAAATGAGCTGTTGAGTTACTTCGTGTCCGCAGTCTGTCTCTCGTTGCCCAGATCTAACATTGGCGACGAAGGTGGGATTGAGAGACAGATAGGACGAAGAACGCTACTTCAAGAATCTCCGGATTTGATCCAGCCCAGGAATTCGGCAGAAATTCCGGCAGCCATCTCAGATCACCGCAGCGCGGCAAATTCAAACTGAGAAAATGGCGATGCATGCTCCCCCCGCTCCTTTCGACCCAGCAACCGACGAATGGGAAGCCTTCATGATTCGTTTCGAGTGTTTCCTCGAAGCAAATGAGTACACGGGGATCACCGATGCAAGAAAGAAAAATATCTTCCTCGGCTACTGCGGAAAGGTTTTCGCTAAGTTAGATATGGCACAAGCTTACCAGCAACTGCCAGTAGATAGCGCCACAGCGGAGGCCCAGACTATAGTGACGCACAGAGGAGCGTTTAAATGCAACCGGCTACAATTCGGCGTAAGTATTGCTCCAGGATTGTTCCAGAGCGTCATGGAACGGCTGTTGCAAGGGGTACCGGGAGTCGTCCCATATTTTGACGATATCTTGGTGTCCGCTGCAAACGAGGAGCAACTAAACAAAAGAGTCAGATCTGTTTTGGCCAGAATCAGAGAGAAGGGCCTCCGCCTTAAAAAAGAAAAATGCCAAATTAACGTGCCTAGCGTAGAATTCCTGGGTTATAGAATTGATGGTCAGGGAATTCACCCCACTGAAAAGAAAATTAAGGCAATCCAGGACGCCCCCACACCACGAAATCAAACCGAGTTGCAGGCCTTCCTCGGACTACTTAATTTCTACAGCGTTTTTCTGAGACAGAAGGCGACCGTTGCTGAGCCACTACACCGTCTACTCCAGAGGAACGCACCATGGAGATGGGGACGAGCCGAAGCTGCAGCATTCGCCGGGGTAAAGCGCCTGCTCACCAATGACTCACTACTTGTGCAATACAGTCAAACCCTCCCGCTGGTATTGACCTGCGACGCATCGCCTTTCGGGGTTGGAGCAGTCCTCAGCCACAGGATGCCCGACGGGAAAGAAGCACCCATTGCTTTCTACTCCAGAACTCTTTCATCGGCCGAAAGGAACTACAGCCAAATGGACAGAGAAGCATTGGCTGCCGTTGCAGGTGTGAAACGTTTCCATGAATACCTCTACGGCCGCGATTTTGAACTCATTACTGATCACAAACCGCTGTTAGGACTTTTGGCGGGAAATCGCCCCACTCCGGTCTCCCTTTCTCCACGTATGACCAGGTGGACTGTTTTCCTGGCTGCGTACTCTTACAAGTTAATTCATCGACCGGGCTCCACTCTAGGGCACGCAGATGCGCTCAGCCGTTGCCCATTACCAGACATTTTGCCAGACCCCACTCCAGAAGTACCGGTATTGCTCATTGACTGTTTGGATTCGGGACCGGTTTCTTCTTACGATGTTGCAAGGTTCTCCTCGAAGGACAATTTAATAAAACAAGTGCAAACTTGGGTATGGAGGGGGTGGCCAAAGGGAAATGTGGGCCCGGAATTCAAAATGTTTTGGTCTAAACGGGACGAACTCTCCGTGTTACAGGGATGTTTGTTGTGGGGGGATCGAGTTGTTATTCCTTTTGCTCTACGAAAAAAGGTATTGAATGCTTTACATATGGGTCATCCGGGGATCGTGAGAATGAAAGCGTTAGCGAGAAGTTATGTGTGGTGGCCCAATATGGACAAAGAAATAGAGGAGTGGGTGGCCACTTGCGACCCATGCCAGGAGTCGAGACCAGCACCCCCGGAAGCGCCCGCCACAGAATGGGAGAAACCCAAGGCACCCTGGTCACGCATTCATATTGATTTTGCAGGGCCATTCCAGGGTCAAACCTTCCTCATAGTTGTAGATGCTTATTCTAAATGGTTAGATGTAGTCCTAATGACATCAACCACGGCAGAGGCAGTTATAAAGGTTCTTAGGCGGCTTTTCGCCACCCATGGTCTACCAGATCTGTTAGTATCGGACAACGGGCCCCAATTCACGGCCATGCAGTTTGAAACATTTTTAGCAGGGTTGGGAATCAGACACGCCCTCATCGCGCCATTCCATCCAGCGTCCAATGGTCAGGCAGAAAGAATGGTGCGGTTCGCGAAAGAGGCCCTCGCCAGGATGGGCCCGGGGGATTGGCAAACACGCATTGACCATTACCTCCTCATTCAACACATTACCCCGAGCGCAACGACGGGTAGAAGCCCCGCTGAACTACTAATGGGTCGCCGCCTACGGTCTCACCTGGACAGGCTCCACCCGAATTATTCTACCTCGGCTCCCCCAGACTCTACAAGTAAGGTCAGATCTTTTAGAGAAGGAGACACTGTTTATGCTCAAAATTACACAGGGGGGACATTGTGGATACCGGCGAGGGTCATTGGCATCATGGGCCCTCGATCGTATTTGTTAGAGCTTGAAGATGGGCGGAATTGGAGAAGGCACATCGATCAGCTTCGAGGTCGCCTAGCACACTCCAACTTAAGGGATGAGGGCGAAAGTTTCCTGTCCACAGAAAGACAACCGCAGGGAAACTTCATCCCAGGAAACGACGACACCGGTGAGCTAAGCGGGGGACAGGACATCACGCACGCAGCTGAGCAACCCCCCGTCATCACAGCCGCTGAGCAACCCCCCGTCATCGCAGCCGAACAAGATACCAGGGAAAAGAGCATCGAAAACGCAAGACCTCCAGAAACAGAAAAAGCACCCGATCCTGCAACTACTTCAAACCAACAGGAAACCAGTCCTGCAAGTACTTCAACACAACCTGAACTCCGACGTTCCTCCCGAGCAAGACAAACACCCACCTACCTGAAGGACTATGTCACCTACCGCAACGTCCCATCTAGGAGGGGAGGGGTGTTAGATATTAACATATATCGAGATAAGTCTTCCCTCTGGTCCGCTCCTACAGCGGGAAACAGGTATTCCTCTGATTGGTCAATGGGCGTGCCTCATCCCTATAAAAGGGGAACCCTCCGACCACAGAGCAAGCTGGATCACTACTACTACTAATAAAATGAGCTGTTGAGTTACTTCGTGTCCGCAGTCTGTCTCTCGTTGCCCAGATCTAACACAGTGTTTCCTTAGATGTTGTGCAGAAGGACACAAGGTTTGAAAGGGGCCATCAGAAAGGGCCAATTCTGCAGGAATGCAATCACCACCACTGAAATGGCATACTTCTAATGAGGTATCCATTCCATAAATATATTTGCATCCTTTAGGACTCCATTTCTGCACTTCCAAAGAGAAGATCTGCAGAAGATCTGGAAAGATGGAACATGGCTTCCTGTTCAAGGCAAGGTTCATGGAGAGAGAAGTGAGTTGGAGAGGTTGACCAAGGTAATCCAACAAACATGTTCCTGTTGGACATCACAGGAGTTCCACATGGCATGAGAACAGTTAACTCCAGTCAATTGTAAAGGTCAAAGGGATACTTTTACCACCCCTTCCCCCCATATCTCAAAGCTATGTAGGACTCAGCTCCCTCCTTCTCATCCTTTTGATTCATCTCCCCTGTCCATATTTAGCTCATTTTCAATTGAGAAAGGCGGCTGGGAGTCCTGCTTGTATCAAAGAAGAAAGAGCTCACTTGGTGGTCCTTCTTTGGGGTGGTCTCCACATGATGCTCCCTGAGGTGGGAAAGGAAGGGAGTTAGAAATTCAGTCACATGAGCATGAATGCCTTTTCTGTCGCATTCAGTTTGCAGTAGGGAGTGGGAGAAACAGAAACTAGGTCTTCCCAGCCTCCTTTGTAGAAGCTGGGAAGATATCAAAATTGTCTTTTTCGTTGGGGCGTTGGGACTTGCATTGTTGGGAATCAGAGCTTAGTACTTCCTGTGGGGCATGGTTGACTTGGGCAGCCATTGGATGTGAAAGTATCCAGTGAGACTCATCACTCAACTTCATCTTTTGGATTGAAAGGGAATTGGAGAACATCAGAACATCAAGGTCATTGGATATCTTCTTGTCCAACCCCCTGCAGGGATCTATCATGATTGACAGATGGCCATCTGGCCTCTACTTCAACACCTCCTTCAAGGAGAGATCACGACCTCCCAAGGTAGCCTCTCCCTGTTGACCAATTCCTCCTCCTCTCTGGATATTTTTTCCCAGGGTTTTCCAACCAAAATCTATTTCTTGGTCATGTGAATGCAATGGCCCCTTCTCTTTTTGCCAGTTTATTTATGGAAGACTCATGGCTAAGATCTATCTAAAAAAAGCTCTACCTGCAACCAGCTCATGATTCACATCCCAGTGAACTAACAATGCCTTTGCACATAGCCACAAGAACCCATCTTCCAAAGCCGTGTCACAAGCTCCACCAAGGGCTGCATAGACACCTACGAGTCAAGTTGAACTTCTGAAGTTTCCAGGGTCCCCACCCATGTTGACTCCAGCCTAGTCTACAACTCAGCAGATCTAACACTGCTTAATTTGGGGGAATCAGCCAAGGTCAATTAGGCGTTGCCACTTAACCATGGACAGGTGTTGTGCAGGATCCTGATGATATCAACTCTCCTTGTCTCTGGCTCTTGGGTCTAGAGGCAGGTGGCCACTTTGATTAGAATTCTTTCTTTTGGGGAGAGACAGAAAGGGGTGGCTGGGAGGGGGAGAGATACAGAGAAGGGCAAGGGAGAAAACAGTAGACAGGTGCTGCACACTTTTATTTGGGCAAAAGGTCTGAAGGCTCCTTTCTTTTCCAGGAGCTTCGTCTTGAAGAGAAAGTTTTTGGTTGAAAAGGTCGCTTGTTGTCTGATCTTCCTTCCACCCTCCCTTGTCTAACATGGAAAATACAAAGGGGAAACTGGCTGGTCAGGAAGGAGAGGAGGTTTTGTTTGGCACATCTGTCCCAGTCTTTGCATTCAGCCAGCCTCCTGTCACACGAAAACCAGGGCTGGTGGTGTTTCTTTTTAAACGAAATGGTTGCTATTCTCAGTTTAATCATCGCAAAATTGGTGCACGGTGGAATTTTCCTTGCCTTCTGCACATTTCTTACCCTTTTCTTTTTCTACCGTAAAAGGTATTTATATAATTTTTCAAACCTACCTTTCCTCTTTTGGACCTGAAATCATAGTGATTTTCAACGTGTGTTTACAGGAACTCACCACGTCTCTCATTCTAATTATATGTGTCAAATAACCTGACAAGAGGCAGAAGCTGGTAAGGAAACAACCATGCTGGGCTCCTGCTTTGTCAGGACAAAATGCCCCGGGATTTTGGGTGAAACTCGGTTGTGGTGTGGAATCCCGAACATCTCCTCTGGAGAAGAACATCTTCATTTCTAGAATCTCCAAACAGACAGCTGCAACTGGAGGCTTCTGTAGGTGAGCTACTGGAAAAACGTGATCGAGGAGGGGACTCTATGAACCCCATGATTCGCAATTGAGGAGATTGAATAACTCCTGGGTAATAACTCCAACTACAAAAGCCGTAGCTAAAAAAAAAACAGCAAGTCACGAAATAAACAGACTGATCATCAAGAGCAGCTCAGCTATTGCTCAGGAGAAGTAGATCCTCTGCACAAAGAGAAGAAGCTACAAAAATGAAATCATCTCAGGCTGTTCTGGAAGAACAGTAAAGTACTATAAATCATAGTGTTTAAAAGGCAGAGACCGTTTTATACCAAGGGCAAGAAGAAACCCTGTTGCAAAGCATCAGCTCGGACGCAGGGGAGTGAGGCCCATCCTGGAAGGCAGAGTCACATCTAAATTATGTGACTAAATTATCCAGAGGAGTTACTCCATATTATTTCTGGCTGGAATATATATTTTTTAAAAACCAGCAGTAGACTTATGTGGTAGAAGCACACAGGGGGTTGGTTTTCATTTTCCCATCTCCCTGTATTGAGACTTACATCGCCATCTGCTGAGCTAGAAGTAGAAAGCCTCTATTTTTGAAGGTGACATTTCCAGCTAGTCTCTAAATCAGGGGTCTTCAAACTTACCGACTTTAAGACTTGTGGACTTCAATTCCCAGAATTCTCCAGCCAGGTATTCTCAGGCCTGCAGCCATCTTTTCTTTTGGATCTTTGGCCTGCCACACTTTCTATTATTCTACTATGCATTTTCTGTGCTGGAAAATGGGAGGGGGGGATTGTATGAAGTGAGATGCTATGTAGCCGTAACAAAACTTTTGGATGCTATTTGGAAGCCTGACAGCTATGCTGGCTGGAGAATTCTGGGAGTTGAAGTCCTCAAGAAAGTTACCAAGTTTGGAGACTCTAAATCCTTCACCATTGGGAATGTCTCACTTACAGTTCCTTCAAACAAAGTATTCAAGCTATGGGGTCTTTGGTGCTCTCTGAGCTTGGATGTGTCCTTGCAGGCATTTCATGACCCAATTAGGTAACATCATCAGTGCTAGTCGGGTTACCTAGTTGGGTCATAAAATGTCTACAAGAAAA
The DNA here is from genome assembly GCF_964273705.1 of Natrix helvetica. NCBI lineage: Eukaryota > Metazoa > Chordata > Lepidosauria > Squamata > Natricidae > Natrix > Natrix helvetica. The sequence goes on from NC_138556.1 coordinate 20,094,229, forward strand.
CAACCAAGCTCAGAGAGCACCCATGATCCCTCATATCAGTCCCAAGCTACAAATGTTCTCATTTATTGGTAATTCAAGGTGTCTTTATACCCCCAACTCTCTCACCTATATCATCCCACCCTCACCTCTAAAATGAGTTGCTCAGTTATCCCACTGTTTGATGTATATGGAATTCCTCTCAAATCCTGGGGAGAAACTGGGCTTCCTCTTTTCTTTCTTACGGTGACGAAGGCACTTCTAGAAGCTGAAGGGAGATTTCATTGCAACTTCTGATCCAGAAGCTGAAGGGAGATTTCATTGCAACTTCTGATCCAGAAGCTGAAGGGAGATCTCATTGCAACTTCTGATCAGCAGCCACCTCAAAGGTCCTCAGTTGCAAATACAAGAACCTTTTCCCTGCTTCTCTATGGATTTCAAAGGTTTCATGCAAAGTTGAGAAAGATTCAACCCAAGCCAGCTTGGATCCAATTCATGGGTTAATTGCAACCTCTGAAACTGCCTTCTCTTTCTTTCACACTCTTTATATAAGTAACCCTTGACTTGGCTTTGGATGACGATGAGTCAAGGAAGCTTTTGTCTGGGGGAAGTTTCCCAACTCTGCAGGAAGCCTCCTTGAGTCATTTGTGTACTTTGAGACAACTGGAACACACCCACTTGCTATGTCATAACCAAGGCTCAGAAATGGAGTTTAGAAAGCCTTCTTGCCTGGAAAACTCTGGGGAGTCCAACAGCTATCCTTTAATTTAGTCTGCCAGCCTACTGTGGAAATAAATTGAAAATAGCTGTGGATAAATTGGGATATGGGATTGGGGAAAAAATTAGCTGGGCAGCAGAACGATGAACTAGAAATTGACTATATGCCAACTAGAAGGACCGTGCCAGGCTGGAGAACTTGTGCTGCAGCCAAAGACGGCCTTATGCAAGCATCAGGTTGCAGGCTGAGAGATTACTTCTCACTCTGGTGCACCAGGGACTCCAAGAGGTCATTTCTTCTCTCCCCCTTAAATCCTGCTTAAATAAAGCCTCTCAGGACATCTGGGCTATTAATAGAGTTCCCGATTTCAAGAATTTCTAGCGTTCTAGCATGGTTGGAGTTTCCTTCAAGGGGCAAATAGGTCAGGGGATCTGCTTGTGTCCCCAACATAGATGCTGAGATGTTGGTTTGGAGCACATGTCCAGTCAGGTGGCTGTGGCAAACCACATACAGATCTGAGGACTTCTCCAGAAACTTCATGCCACAGAGATAGGAACTGCTGCCATTGATGAATTTCCCCCCAGTGTTAAATCTTGGTCTCCATCGTCCCTGTTTGCTTTCCATAAGTGCTTTCTGAGCAAGTATTCCCAGCTCAACACTTCTCTTCCATTCCCTGCTTGAAGGACCCTGTGTTAGCAGAGCTTGGGGAGGCAGGGAATGTTGTAGGCCCCATCCCCAAGGGAGATACACCTGGTGGGACCCAGAAGAAGGGCCTTCTCGGTGGTGGCTCCCTCTCTCTGGAACATCATTCCCCCAGAGATTAGAACAGCCCCCACTCTAATTCTCTTCGGGAAGTCGCTGAAGACCAGCAGGACTGGGGAATGCAGAGCGGGATGGAGCCCATTGGATGGCTCATGTGATCGGCTGTCGCTGGGGCAGGGTGGTGGTTTTATTACATTGATTGATTTTATTACATTAATTGATTTGACTTATTATTAGTTTTACTGTTTTTAGATGTGGTTTTTATATTCTGTAAGCTGCCTTGAGTTGCCATCGGCAAATAGGCAGCAATATAAATTTAATAAATAAACAAACAAACAGCCCAGGTGATCTCTTAACTGTTGGATTTCATTTCCAGCAGCTGGGAAAAAAACCTCCCTGGTCCATGTTAAGGCAAATTCAGAACAGTCTCCAGGAGAAATATCTTCTTCATCTACATTGTCTTTTCTTTGCAAATGTATTGTCTTTAGTTGAAGGAATCCATCCCAAAGCAAGGGTAAGGCAGCGTTTCTCAATAGGGTGGACTTCAACTGTGAGGAACTCTGGGAGTTGAAGTCCACCCTGCTTAAAATTGAAGTCCACATCCCTTTAAAAGGACCAAAGTTGAGAAACATTGGAGAGTACCGTAAAGGTATCTTGCTGTCAGCACTCTGCATGAGTCATTTGATTGTAGGCTTAGTGCTAATTCGTGGTGCCTTGATCTACAATGGATGGGAAAGTCTTCTGGCACCATTTTAATAACAACTTAGCTCAGAGCCCTGGAGGGACTATTCCATGCACCAGCCAGTTAACTCCTTCAACCAGTAGCTCTCGCTTCACTCTGTTGAAGGTGGATCTATCTCTGTTTGAGAAAAGTGGTTTCTCCACTCCCTGGACGGAGCTGGGAGGTGGGATGGTTCAGTCAGCTCCCAAAGGATGAGAGCAGAGAACCAGCTTTAGATCGTTAAGAGAACCTGCTTCTTCCATGGGGCCATCAGGGTAGGTCCTCCAGGGCAGATGGGTAGACCTCTCTGCAGAAGGATGGGAACGCTGCCCAAAGGTAGCCATGGCAACTCATCACATTGGCCAAGAAGATGAAGCAAGAGCGTTGAAGTGCTGTCCAAAATATCCCTTGTTGCATCACACCTCTTCAGTAAGTCTCTTTCATAACAGCCTGGGCTTTTATTGACTCAGATGGAACCTTTGAAGGTCATTTTCCACCTCCGGATGGGAAGCCACACAAAAAAAAAGGGGGGGGGGAGTTCATAGATTGCAAGGGGGCCAAGTTTCCTCAGGGGTAGATTCAGCTAACACGAAGCATCTCCACAATTCTTTTCTTCATTTTATCCTTGAGCAGAGAAGGCGGCCGAATTGGGAAATGATCAGTTTATCTCTTGGGCTCTGAGTTGATGAAATGCTGTGGGAACGGAAGCAGCAGCCATTTGAAGGCCTCTCACTTCCCCTTTTCACAGACCAAGAGCTGGTCTTCTGAAGGACCGTGATGAGTTTCTAATTCCTCCTCTTCCTCCAGCACCAGATCAGAGCCCTGGCCCAGTTACTTTAGCAGTGTCAGCAGCTCTGGAGATCCTTAACCAGAGATCTCTGTTACTTAAGATCCTTTCAAACATCTCAAGTTCTGGGATCTTCACAAAGCATCAGAGGTCCATGATTAATGAGGGAAGGCCAGGGAAAATTAAAACAGACCAGGCCTGGGCCTCAATGAAGGGTAGAATTTAGCTATTCTAAAGGCAACTTCCGGTGCTTATTTTTTTTAAAAAAAACAACAATTCAAAATAAATACCATTGATCAGAATAGACAGGCACTCATCTGCTGTCTCTGCAATCCACTTAAGAGACGGCTGTAAGGCACAGTGAAGTGGTATATAAGTCTAAGTCCTATTGCTATCTATTAAGGGTTACCTTAGTCAGGAATGGCAAAATTCTTTGTATTGGTATAAGAGAATATTTGTAGTTTAGGGTTGAACTTTGGGGTCCTTGGTGCTCTCTGAACTTGGTGGTTTCCTTGCCAATGTTTCGTGACCCAACTAGGGGGCATCATCAGTGCAGAAAGGAGTGAGCATATATTGTACATAAACAGAAAGCAAACTCCACTCCCTCCTACAACCGATCATGTTCCCTAGTTGGGTCATAAAACATCTGCAAGAAAACCACCAAGGTCAGAGAGCACCAAGGATGCCAAAATTCTTTGCAAAATGTACCTCTCAAGAAGACATGATCCAAGATTTTAATTCCATTGGAGACAGGCGGCCATTACCTGTGTGAAGTATGTCAGATTAGATCTGTCTTCCCTGGTTGCAGAGGGAAAGGCGTTGAAAGATCCCCTGGAGGCGGCCCAGGGATATTGAGAAGACAATAACCCAATGGATAGGTAGTGGGTGGGTTGTGGTTTCCTTGATTCACTTCTGAGTCAGTACACAGGAGCCTTGAGGCAGCTGCAAGTTATTTTGGTGTTCTGTGTTTTCCAGTCCATCAGAGATCAGAATTATGACTTTTACCCATGAGAAAAACCAGATGAATGGTTATCTTGGAATTCTTCCTCCACCCTAGAGAAAGCAGCTTCTTTGGGGGAGCAATTGTGTCATTCTTCCATCAGACCTGCTATATGTTCAATAGTACAGAACAGAGCAGAATAATAAAGCTTGAAGGGACCTTGGAGGTCTTCTAGTCCAACCCCTTGCTCAAGCAGGAGACCATATACCATTCCAATCTCTTCTTTAAAACTTCCACAACTTCTGGAGGTAAGCCGTTCCACTGGTTAATTGTCCTCACTGTTAGGAAATTCATTTCAGGTTGCTTCTCTCATTGATTAATTTCCCCCCATTGCTTCTTGTCCTGCCTTCTGGTGCTCCGGAAAATAGGTCGAACCCCACTTTGTGGCAGCCCCTAAAATATTGGAATGAGGTGTAATGTCAGGTTTCGTGGATAATTCTCCTATTTTCATTCGTTGCATCACCTCAAACCTGCGCTCAGAATTGCCCGTCGCTTTTAATGGCTAAACTTTAAGAGTTTGAAAGGGAGGTTTCTAAAAAAAGGTAAGAGAAAAAGGAGGATATAAAAACGACCACGTGCAGCTTTTCAATAAAAATCGTTCTGTATTGCAACCTTCGGTAGGCAAACACAGACAAAACGCATTCAAATTGTTTCATAACACTTACAAAGCTTCCTTCACAAGGTTATTACTACCACAGTTCCCACACCAACTTACTAAATTGACGACGACTCTATAATAATAAAGGCGCAAAATATTGCTTCATAGCATATTTTGAAAATAATATAAAAATAATTTTCTATATTATAATTTAAACTTGGCTTGTAAAATTCCAACACAATACAGCCTTTTATGTCTACAAACAAAACATTTACAAACACCTTCCTTTAAGGGATTCTTCTTTTTTTAAAAAAAACAGTATATTATCATTATTTTTTCCTTGGTTTTAAAAAAAGAACCATCGTGTCTACAGGAAAAGCAAGTGTGCAAACAATTGACTGAAGTAATTTGAATTCCAGGCCACGTTCTATTCTGCAAGAATTCTGTAAATTTTGCCAGACATTCAAAGCTAAATGGTCCTACATTGCAAGAGATTCAAACCTCATCAAGGGTGAAGAGCCATTTGGAATGATGGACAGCTATCATTTTTCACTGCTGGTTCATTGCTGGTCCCAAGATCAAGCATTTTCCTTCAGAATGAAGTAGAATATCACCAATCCACCACTTATTTCTTTATACCTTCACAAAAGACTCTTTGAGAACAACAGAAGTGAATGTATATGGGTGATTTAAAAAGAGGCATACTCTTCTACTGCCACTGTCATGAACAGGCGACACGCCTAATTTGGATCTGACATTCTAAATAATATGATTTTGGATTTAGATTTAGATTTATTCCCATTTATATATTCTGGTCCTCGTTGAATATTTTGCAACTGTGTATTTGCACAAGGGTCTTTAATCAGTAATATGCAGCATTTGCCCTGAAGAGAAGTTGGGGTGTTGCTACTTGCTTTCAACTCAACAATTAAAGAGACGCTTAGGAAGCTGAGCTCACAGCCAACATCTCACTCTGCACTTCCCCCAAACTTTGAGTCACACTTCCTTTCCCTTCTTCAATGTACAATAAGAAATTCTGGAATCTCCCCATCACTGCTTACGGTGCTTTTCAAAATTTTGGGGAGTTTCATCCCTCATATGATATTTAACAACAGATTGTTTTTCAAAGGGAGAGACTGACTTTCATTTTGATTGACATGTGCACGTAACTGCACAATATTTCCCTGTAGAATTAGATTTTTCCCCCTCCACTTATCTTCTCTGCTTACAAGAGCTAGATGGGCTTCCATGTCTCCTGTAACATGCATGGAGGGTAATGTGATTATTTCAAATCAACGGCACCGAAGTGCTTAACCTGCACACTCGCTTCCCAGGAAACGAGACAGACATTATTCACACACTGAGCTCGTCCTGGGTCAAGGACATGATTGAATCTGGAGAATGAGGCTGCAGGTTGAGTTAGAACAAGGTTCCTCCACTTTGGCAACGTGGGAATTTGTGGAGTTGAAATCCACGCTTTTTCAAGTTGCCGAGGTTGAAACACGCTGAGTTAGAGGAATCCATATTGAGTTAGAAGAATTTGCACACAGCGTTACCAGAGCTATTGCTACACAACATGTACACAATAGCTCTATGGCCTTTCCACAATGTCTTTCATTGGTCATCTTGCAAATCCCCTGCATGCTTTCCCCCGTTTTAGATATTTCAGTTGGGAACGATGGGGAAAATTGCAGAGACATTGCAAGTGAAAGCATGACAGGTTGTCCAAGGACATAACCATTATTATTGTTGCTGTTATTATTTATTTTGCAAGAAGAACAATGAGTAATTAACTGAAGGTGGAGAAGGGCACCAGCCTTGGAGAAAAACCTTGCTTCCCAGTTCAACTTTTGCTTCTAATGACCTGCTGCAAGATGCCCAGTAGATGTGCTGGAAAACATCTACCACGCACACAACACAACTTCTCTGTAAACACGAGAGGATCATATTTTATTCATTCATTAGCCCTTTGAAATACTTGTTTTAAGTGAGTTATTACAAAGTAATACGTATCGTTTGCTTACAAACCTTTCCTTAGCTCTTTTGCTCTGTAGAAGAAAGGCTAAACTGTTTGCATAATTTTTGTCTTTTAATAATATTAGTAGAATGGCTCAAACCTGTCCAGAAAACCACCTACTTTCTCCGATGCAACTTCCCTCTATTATTTATGTATATTTTAAACATAAATCTTTTTTAAAAAAAATTTATCTGTAAAAACATTGCTTTGCCCAGAACAGTTAGCAACACTAAGTACATTCAACCACTGTTCCAAGGTCTGACACAGCAAATAAAGAGGATAATCCACCAGAAAAATATTCTTGCACAAGTGCCACTGAAATGACAGGCGTGAATTAAGTTGTCCTTGAGTGACTCCTGTGCATTTCAGCAGGGCTTGTGTAGAAAATCCTCTGTTTTTGCACAACAGCCTCCGAAAATAATCCACCCCCAAATTCCGACATCTATATTGGGACTGTTTTTTTTTTTTTTCTGCACAACTACATTCTTCACTTAGAATTCACTTCCAGGAATCCCACTAGCCCTTAACACACTGAATTGTCTACAATATCCACTTGTCCCACCCCTGACCCAACTCACAAACTTGTACAACACAAATGGAATAAAACGGTAGTAGCATAACGGATTGTGGGTATGTTTGTGTCTTTGTATGCACATGTATTCACACTTACAAAGAAAGAGAGAGAGAGAGAGAGAGAGAGAGAGAGACAGTGAATGAGAAAAGATTTCTGGTAAAATCTGGTTTGGCTTCAATAAAATACAATCCCTCAGGAACAGAACGTTAATCTACATGGAAAAAAATTAACAATTTATAGTTTTGAATCTTTTTAAAAAAAATATCCACATAATTTTTCATAAAAGTTCTAATTCCAGCAACTTTTCATATGTTCATGTATTTCTACTTTTCTTCCTGTAACTGTAAGTAGTGGTAATACTGTGAGGGACTCAAAACTTTTCTTTTTTTCTTTTTCTTTCTTTTTTTCTTTCTCTTTCTTTCTTTCTTCTTTCTTTCTTTCTTTCTTTCTTTCTTTCTTTCTTTCTTTCTTTCTCTCTCCCTCTCCACTAACTATTGACTTCTTGCTATTTCAAGGATTTGCGTTACTCCATAGTAATTGTAGTCTTTGCAATAATTTAAGGATTAGGCTTCAAATCAAATCGTGAAGAAGAGAAACAGTGGAATGATTCAAGTAGAATCATTTTGCTCCAGGGCAGAGAATCAATTATTTCATGCCTTAAGACTGGTAACATATCTTATAAGTTGCTTGTTTGTGCACATCATTCGGAAAAGACATCATTTGTGGCAGAAAGATGTCTTTGAAAAAAAGAAAAACAAACAGCATCCTAGTGACAATTTTTTAAATAACTGCCTAACTTCCCCTACAGAATGTCTACCGAGATTCTCAGCCATCCAGGTCATGGTTCTCCCAAAGGTGCTTTTTCAAGAGCCAATGGGGCTTTTTTGGGTTTTTCCTTCAGAACTGGAGAAGCTTCTTGGACGAGAAGAGAAACATCTTCACAGAAAGTCAAAGAAAGACCAGTTGCCTCTTGAGAAAAATAACTTTGGGTTCACCTACAGAAGTATTTGTGGGAATAGTGAAGGCTGTTTCTTCACCAATGTATCAGTAGTAATAAATGTTTGCTTAATTCAACCTCCCTTAAAAACAATGTCCAATTTTTATGTCTGTCTGTCTGTCTGTCTCTCTCTCTCTCTCTCTCTCACACACACACACACATTATGAAATACAATCACAGGTTGCTCCATCAGGTACCATAGTTTCTTTGGCCAAAGAAATGAATCAGCAATCACCACAACCAAGGAGGAACATCAAGACCCCACAGCCTTCTTCAGCCCTGGGAGGGGGACTCCTAGGGATGAACTGGACACCAGGTTCAAGACTCAGACATCCCAGTCCCACCTCAGCTGAATATCTTGATCCCAAAGTGGAAGCACAAAAGGCATGGAAAAGACATTCTCCAACACGTTCGTCCTCCCAGATCTTAGAGGAAACATTGACAAAAAAAGCCAATTAGTATTAACATAGAGTCATCTCTCTCTCTCCCTCTGATTTCCCAAAGACTAGGAATAAGCTAGGAATCAGGGTTTCTATACACATCCTGGTACTCTCCTTGTGGTTGGGCCCATAGATGTGATAACCTGACGCCATTCATGGGGAAAAGTTGGTCTTAACTGAGAACTGCCACACCTTTCCAAAGACACAAAAAACGGTTATAGTCAAGTATTATTCAACCTTCCAAAATTAAAATACTTCTTCCAAGATGCCAAGGAAACTTTCTCATTCCTTTTCTAGGCCGGCATGAATGCATCAGCGATTGGCTCTCCAGAAGACTGACAACAAGGTGGGTGAAACGCACTAGTGAATAACCATGGAGAGTAGGCACCATTGCTTTATATTTAGGGAGGCAGAAGAACCAAATATAAAATGATGCATGATCAGGAGAGGAATTCTTACACCTGGGTGTAAGGATCTTGAATGAGCTTTTCAAAATCACGTGGATGTTTGAAGGTGCTTTCAAGTTAGGGACAAATGGTTTCCCTCCCCTTTTTATGAATGGAATGGAATCAGAGGAACGGAGTGGATGAGGCCGAGATGTAAGTTAGGACAGATGTAGACAAAAATTCTCCTAAGAGTTAGGTTATATTGCTCTGTATAAGAATGTAGCACATTCTTATGCCCTAACAGCTTAGGTCTGCCAATGAAGAAGATGAGTACAAGACAAAAATGCAATTGAATAGGAAGGAATCCAATTATGGATTGCATCGTGGTTTTTATAACAAACCACTGGCTTTGAAAAAGTAGGGAGAAGATCAAAGTGGTTCCTGCCACTTTTTTCCTCAGGTCTTCCTGATTAAATCTAACTTAAACCAGAAGTGAGGGAGTTACCACGACTATTCTTCCTGATAGGTGGAATGGCTTTTTCTGAAAGATCGTGAATGCAGCTGAGGAGTCTATCTGAACTCAAGAAAAATTATTTGAGGAAGAAAAGATTGGTGTGGAAACTAGAATAGCTTATCTGACTGTTTTGACTATTTCATCAGCTACGCATGGACATTATAAAATGTTATAATCCCTTATTCGGTCTGCCTGCTCCAAGACTAGAGGCCACTTCTGAAGGTTTAACATCTTCAGATGATGGAGATGGTCACTGGCCAAGATGTTGACAAGGGCTAAATGTTCAGATATGGTATCAATTTGGAATCCCCTGCAAAATTTCTCTGTTTCTTTGCAAGACCAAATTCTGGACAAGGATATTCAGGCAGCTGGCAGTTTGGAAGATGCTGTTCTCAAGAACTTGGATTGGGAGCAAGAATGCCATCTGTCCTTATTTTGCCGCAAATGAGATTTCCCTTTATTGTCCTCTGCTTATTCTTATGGCTGATTTTAACTCTGATTTATATTTTGATGGATTTTACTATTTAATGGTTGCTGGCTGCATAAAGCTATCCATCTGTAAAACAAATAATCAGGCTTGTCCCATTTATACAACGTGAGACCTGTGACAAAAACAATTCGATACCTCTAGAAAAGTTATCCAGCTGGTTCAGTAATCCACAATCTCAGAGTTTTTAAAATAATTGCTGAAATAATCCAGCTGCTCGTCCTTTTTCTGAATTCAAATGTAGAGGCGCCACGTTTGAGAACATGTAGAAAAACACACCCCGAGAAAACCCACAGCTTGCTTTTCAAAAATAGGTGTCCATAATTTAACATCAGTGCAAATGAATACAGACCATTTTTGCCATCTTTTCTGGAAAGGGAAGGATCTGGGTGACAGGCTACAGAAAATTTGGAATGAAGAAACATCTGGGGGAAAAATCTAACTAAATAACGTTGCAATAACAGTATTCCTAAAATGATTCAGCCTGCAGGGCAGGACTACAAGCTGACCACACCAGGCTCTGCACTATCCTGACCCTAAACTGTAAAGTGCTTGTTTTTAGTGTGAGAGTTAATATTTTAATATCAGCCGGCAAGGTTGTGCCATGAAAGGGGAGACCTTTTCATCTTGAGCAATTGTTATAGCCCAAAACCGGAGATCACTTAGAGGAATGAATGAACGAATATGCTCCTGCTGGGGGTCGCAGACCCATGCTTTCATTTGTGGGTCTGTGGGGAAAGGGGGTTATAAAAACCACAGTTTGTAGCAAGGGTGTGAGTGAGTTAATATGTGCTAATCACACCTTAACGATGCTCGCTTCCTTTAAAAAGAAAAACGGAAAGGGAGGAAGAGCGATGGGACATGACATTTCTTCTGTGGAGATGATGATCTACAACATGGAGTGGGGAACTGTGGCCCTTTTGTGATGTGTGGACTTCAACTCCCAGAATTCAGCTCGTCCACAAGTCAACAAGCTGAATTCTGGGAGTTGAAGTCCACACGTCATAAAATGGGTCAGAGTTCCCCACCTCGGACCTCCAGCATGAGGCAGACACATTTGTACACTTACCACATCTTACACGTCTTCTATTTTTATGACTTTTCCCCTAATCTTTCTACTACCTGAGTGATGTCAGTGTGAATTCAGGCACCATTAGTAAAGTTTTGACCACACGGATACAGCACTGACAAAGAAGTAAAGATCCCCTCCGATTACCAGCGTATGTAAAAAAAAGACACCAACGAAATGGGAAGCCACCAACTCTTGATTCTCCAAGGATCCTCTCTCTCTCTCTTTTTTTTTTCTTCCTTGTCCCCACCATCCCTGGAAAAATAATTAAAAAGCTAGCGCTTTCTAGAATCCCCCCCTGGTCTTTCCTCTTCCAGTCCCTTACCACATACACTATGTCCTAAGTAAGAAAAAGAAGGAAATAAATATTTATTTGGAGAGAGCTCCACGGTCTTCAATGCCGGGACCTTTTACTCTCCCGCTCCCGGCGTTTGAGTTCCTCTTTGTAGCAGCAGGAACAGAAGTTCTTGGTTTCGGGGCGGCCGTAAAAGGAGCAATTCTCCGTCTTGCAGCGGTTCTGCTGGATGGCATACAGAGGGCAAACTGCAGTCCGGTTGCGGTTCTTCTCATTGTTCAACCAGGTTTGTGGGGCGTCTTCGTCCACGTACTCTAAGCTGTCTCTAATGTCGTTGCTATTGTTAAACCCATTGGTGTACGTTTGGGACTTGGGCTCCGTGGGCAGAGCGTAGGCCAAGGATTCCACCGTGTTGATGGTGCGGATGTCGGCTATCCGGGCCGGGCTATAACTCTGCGAGGACAACGAGCGGTTTTGCTGAGGGTAGGTGGCGCAGCTTTTGAGGGTGCCCACCACGGGCTTGTAGACGTCGTCTTGGAAGCTGGATGGCTTGGCGTTGAAGTCGTGCAAGTGGATGACGCTCTGCCTTTGGATGGGGGGCATATGGCTATAATGGGCAGACACTGGGATGGGCCCACTCTTCTTGGCACCGTTGCTAGGTGACGAAAAGGAAGCTGGCGTGGGACTGGAACGGTCTTTGAACTTTAAAACCAGCTGAGTGGTATGGCTTTGAGGCAACACTGGTGATGCCCTCCCCTGAGGAGACGAGTCCAACTTCTCCTTGGAAAATCCTTCTTGGTCCAGTTTTCGAGACGAGGAGCCGCTGAGAGCCGCCGCCTTCTTCTCTGCCTCTTTCCTCTTCTGCTCTTGCTCGGCGCTGAAGCGCTCTTGGGCACTGCTCAAGTAGTGGCCAATCATCTCCTCGTGGAACTGGTGCCTATGGCTGGTCAGGAGAAGGCCGGCAAATATGAACTTCCGCTCTCCTTGCATGGCAGCTCTCAAGATGTTGAGACTCAGCTTCACGTCCGTGCTGTATTTCCAGGAGTCCGGCGGCTTTTCAGACGGAGATTTCGAACTGGCTTTTTCCGCAGGGGAGATACTCGCCTTCTCCGTGGGTGATGGGGTGGTCTTCTCCGAGGGAGATGTGCTCGCTGAGCGGCCCGATTCCTCTTTGCTTCCTTTACGCGACTTCGACTTCTTCTCTTTAGCCTTCTCCGTCATCTCCCCGTTTTTGCTGTTCCCGGCGTTGGCTCGGTTGATCTTCCCATGGACCAGTCCACCAAGGCCACCCATGTTCTTCTTCAGCTTGATGCCCAGAGTCTTGCTGAGGCTTCCAAGTTTGTTAGCCACCGAATCCCCTCGGTTCTTCTCCTTGTCTTTCCTCTGCTTCTCTTTCTCTTTCCCGTTTTTGCCGTTATTGCCGTTGGAATTACTACAGATGGAGTCCCTGTCTGAATCCATGGAGTCTGCCAGTGACTGGACATCTTCTCCGGCTGAGGCCGTAGGAGACTCTGGTTGAGCCAACGGCGCCTGGGAGGGAAAGCAGGACAACCATTAGAAATAGGGAGCAATTGTACACAAAGAACCGTTGTGTACATTTGCAGGCAGTTTGTCCAAACCCTTCGCTTCTGAAAAATCAATTCAACTCTAAGTCCATGGGTTGTTGTGTGTAACATCTGGTTAACAGCACATCCGGATGAAATACTACAGGGCGGTGGTGAAATTCAACATTTTTTACTACCGGTTCTGTGGGCGTGGCTTGGTGGGCGTGGCAGGGGAAAGGATGCTGCAAAATCCCCATTCCCTCCCCACTCCGGGTCCAGCCAGAGGTGGCATTTGCCGGTTCTCCAAAATACTCAAATATTCCGCTATCGGTTCTCCAGAACCTGTCAGAACCTGCTAAATTTCACCCCTGCTATAGGGACAGCTGGCTTAATATTTTGGGGGGAAATTATGTGGTTTTCATTCAACGCGTTCTAAAAATTTTCACCAAGCTTTTCCAGCCAATGGCATCTGGGATAAGGGATGTTGCAGTGGAAGTAATTAGATGTTAGCAATTTATACAGTTACAGACTGATTTAATCAGGTTAGGCATCATGCCCCATCTGAAATAAGGCTGATGCTACAAGCACAGCCCAAATCATCTATACAACTGAAAACTGTGAGCGATTCCTAGAAGCTTCCTAGATTTTTCCTACCATCCAAGCATTCTTCCTGTAGTGCTGTGCGGGTGTTATTCCCGTAACACAACTGGCCAGGAGGCTGCCTTTTGCCCTTGTGTTAATGCCCAGCCCTGGGTTACCAGTTTCTGAGCGGAAACTCAAGCCAAACCATGAGACCTTCCTTCTCTCTCAACCCAACAGGCAAAGGAAAAACGTTACCCGTGTTTCTGACGGCATCCGGATCCAGGTTACGTTCATGTAACTGTGCAGAAGGTTAAGCTTTGCCTCCAGGGACAGAATCAAACTGGGAGCACAAAAGAGAGAGTGGGGGAAGAAAAAATACCACACCGTGTCTTATAGGCTACACAAAAGGAATTTCCACAGGTGTTCACACTGCAAAATGATCTCTCCAAATCGCAATCTTAAAAGTAAGGATAGTGTCCGAGGTGTTAAAGATCGTAAAAAAACACCTCTAACTGTCTCTTGATCTGACAGGCTCAAAGAAAAGCCTGCCATCGGCACCAGGAACAACCGGAAGTCCCCCACAAGGATTGAAAAATGGACCCCATTTGTGTCTCCTCTGGTGAGACCCTTAGACTTATATACCGCTTCACGGTGCTTTTACAGCCCTCACTAAGCGGTTTACAAAGTCAGCCTCTTGCTCCCAACAATCTGGGTCCTCATTTGACCCACCTCGGAAGGACGAGTCAACCAGGAGCCTGGTGAGATGCAAACTGCCAAATTGCAGGCAGCCGGCAGCCAGCAGAAGTCGCCTGCAGTACTACACTCTAACCACTGCGTCACCTCAGCTCTTGATTGTGTTACAAGAGCACTAAAGCTCCAATTTTTCCCTTGGATTTGCAATCCCCACAAAGCGTCCTGGACACACACAAGGGCCGTTTTTGAAATCTTTAGAGACTAAAAAGAATCTTACTTGGCCAATTTGATGTTATCACTGTCATCCGTGCCCCATTCCCAGTCTTTGCCTGGGTCAACCGCAAAGTGCAAAGGCAGTAACTTATGTTCAGAATCGGTCAGAGGGATCACCGCTAAAAGGAAAGAAGAAAAGTTCAGAAAGGAAGATGACTTGGGGAAAAAAGAAGAAATGGCTGAAGAACAAGAGAGGAGGGGGGGGGAACTAAATGGCTAGTGGCATACTTATGGCATAACAGCAATGCCAATCTAGATATTTTGATAAATGGCCTTTTCAGCCTCAAGCAGAAAAGTAAACAAGCTGCACCCATTTTTGTTCTAATAAATTCTCAGCAATCTTTTACAGATTTTTTTTGAAGTTTTTTTGGCAAGGAGCACTGTAGCCTCAAGGTTGCATCTTAACATCCTTTAGCAATGTGCCTTGCAGAAGGGTTTCGAACTTTCAAAGCCACAAAGGTCCTTTTTCAGGAGGGACACAAGGAACCTCTGTACATTTGCATATATGTACAATAAAAATGTACATATAAACCCTTCCCTTCCCCTCTGTCCTGTCAGAGCTGAAGAAGCTTCTTGGATGAGAAGCGAAACGTCTTCAAAGAAGAAGAAATTAATAGTGGATGTTATTATCCACTATTAATGTCAGTACTATTTTTATTTTTTAATATATTGTAAAACATTATGTCTATTGCTGGTCTATGACCGTAATAAAGACACATTCTATTCTTCTTCAAAGAACAAACAAGAAAGTCCAGTTGCCTCCTGAAAAAAGCATCTTGGGACAACCGTGACCTGCAGGACTGAGAATCTCTACAGACCTTTAGCTAGACAATTTGGGATGAAGACCCTTGGAGTGGGGTGGGAGGAGGAATGGATTTCCAGAGGGAAAATTGCAGACTACAGATGACCCTGAGGACAGAGACAAACCCCCAAGTGGCCTCAATGACCCTCTAAAAGGATGCAAATGACCAGCTGTCTGCAAGGAACATAAATCCTTTCGTTCCCCACCATTCAGTCAGAGCTGAAGAAGCTTCTTGGGTGAGAAGCGAAATGTCTTAAAAAAAAAACCCAAAGTCCGGTTGTCTCTTGAAAAAAGCATTTTTGGGACAACCACGACCTGGATGTGATGGAGGATCTCTACAGATTTTTAATGTTCCAAGTATTTCACATGCATTAGAAAACGTCAGCTGCTAATACAAAAGGAGATCTTGTATACGGGAAATATATGTCCCACCTAGATCAATAAACACCGCGATGAAGGGAGAAACTCAAATGGCTTGTCATATTGTCACTCTATCGCTAGATGGCACTCGCTCCGTATGGCAGTGACCGGCCCTCGTTTAAAAGCAGGAAGCCTTTGGAGTAAAAGCAGCAGAGAAGCTGTGGCTCTTTGGATTAATCCATTACAGGTGCCAATGAAGCAGCATGTAATCTGAGGACATCTTACGCAACTTTGCCAAGAATTCTGGGTCACACCTGTTAGGCTCTTCAGAGACGTTTTGAAAGTCTCGTTTTGATGTGAGGGGTATTTTAGAAGGAAACGAAAGGATTAACCATGAGAATGAAGCCCCGTGGAGAGATTTCACCACCGAACCACATTTTGCAAACGTCTTTCTTCTCCTGCTCTTTAAATAAAATTGCAGCATATTAAGAGGGAAAGGGGCAATGGCCAAGCTACCTGTCTTCCCTTCCTGTTCTTCCACTGTTAACTGTTAAAATTCCCTTTCGGGAGAGGGGGCGGTCTATAAGCGCTCAGTAAATAAATAAATAAAATAAACAGAAATGTTGTAAGATGCCGGCAGGAATCTTTGCATTCCAGTATGTCATCATATGTTCAATTTTTTTTAATAGGAATATACTGTATGCTTCCTCATGTAACAGGGAATATATAATGCATACAGGCACTGCCAGTGTATGAACGGACTTTTATTCTAATAACAAGACCTAAAATCTTATCTAAATCTATATCTAAAATCTAATAACAAAACCCACAAAAAAATAGGAGAACGATAGCCAAATTCAAACTTTCCATAAGAATACGTCCAGACTGACAAAATATCAAAAGAAATTACACTTTTAATTCAATTAACTTAACCAGTGGAGCGTTCCTGCAAAATAGTACAATCCACCTCCAGTGACCACTGAAAAAGATTCTGTGCAAATAAAAAACAGCCCACTGGATCACTCAATCCATTCTAAGGAGTCCATCTCCCCCTCAGATCTTCAAATAATGCAGTTGTAACCCATTGCGATGGATTGGACACGACTTCGCAACTAACAACAAACCCATTCAAACAATGAATTGATGAACAGCACAGCTAAAAATGGCAAAAAGCTCAAAATAATCACTGGGAAAGCACAGATAACTAAGTCAAACTTCAAAGTTTAGGTGTAAGGAGTTCCTTTCAATTTCATATTTTCAACAAATGCAAAGTTGAGACAGAATCATGCTGCAAATATATACCTCAGTGTCTCTGAACAGTTTCCAGACAGTTGCAAACTTAATAAATGATGGTGATGCAATTAATGCACTGCATTTATATCTCTCCTTTTGTCTGGCTGAAAAAAATTTATCTCTCTCTCTCTCTCTCTCTCTCTCTCTCTCTCTCTCCCTCCCTCCCTCCCTCCCTCCCTCCCCCTCTCTCTTTTGATCTGGAATGACCTTCTCTAGATTTTTTACTGATGATATTAGCTCATCCAAAATGGCTCTATCTTTGCAATCCCCGATGGCTCTAATTTGAACAAATATCCATTTTCTCCTAGGGAAGTTGGGTTGCCACTGCTCCTAAATCCCTTGACAAATGCAAATGTAAATACATAAAAGATGACAATTGCCATCTCTCCCGATTCTTTCCGACCATCTCCTACAACCTGGCAGAAAAATGATCATCTAATCCCACGTTGTTGCTAAGTAGGCAGCCACAGCCACAGCTTCCCTTCCCACTCATAGTGTCTCCTTGTTCTGGGGAAATCAAAGGGGGCTTTGAGCAGCTCTGGGAGAGGAGCCATGGTGTTTCTCCCATCATGGGAAGCCAGGCCCAGGGCAGAAAGAAGGACTTGTGTCTTTGAACTGACAACGCGTGGAAAAAAAGGCTCCTAGGAATACACTGGCCACCGATCCACGATGGAAAAGGATTTCGGCCTGGCCCTTATGCACCGTCATCAGCAGGCTTGAGAAATCGAGAAAGCCACTTCTGCCCTTCCCAGGAAAAGCCCCTTGAAAGAAAACACCGGTGGGAGGATGTAAAATCCCGCCACGGTAGGGCGTGGGTGGGTTCCGGATGCCATTACTACCGGTTCAGTAGTAAACAAAGTTTCCGTGCGTACGTGTGCGCATTTTCATTTAAAACGATCTGCTCATGCGCACAACATTAAAAAACAAATAAAAACGACATTTTTTTAAAATGAAGATTGTTCTGCGTATGTGCACAACAGAAAATCTAAATGGCGGCACCAATCAGAGAACCGGTGCGGTCACGTGTCCTCCGGAGTTACTACCTATTCGGCCGAAATGGACCGGACCCACCTCTGCGCCGCGGGGACTTTCAGCGCCATCGGATCGATAAAATCCAGAGAGAAAATGTGAGATTTCTTTCTGGGGTTCTGAGATTCCTGAAAGCCTTAAATTTTTATTTTTCCAGCGAGGGATGCTACAAGATTTGGGGGAGGGGGATGGAGATGAGAAGGCTCAACATCAATCATCTACTTCACATGAAAACCTCCTGCAGAAATGAAGGCCAAAGGAGGCTGGGAGGAAACCGTTTGGATGCTGGTGTGTGTGTGCGTTCATTTAATATTGAAAGAAGCCACAGGAGGACTTAGATCAGGGGCAGCCTAGAAAACAAAACACAGGCTCCCTTTGGACAAAGCAAACTCAAATGTCTGGAAGAGGTGCGGATCAGTTCCCTTCATCATATGCTTTGTTTACCACCTTTCCTATCAGAGAAATGTACAAGGGGGAGTAGGCTCCTTTGATCTTACTGTTATTATTTTTCTTCTTATGCCTTTCTTTGATTTTTAAGGATGACAGTTGACTGATGTTGTCTCTTCCCTATCAAATTCAGGCTGACTGCATTTTCCAAGCATATTGAGGGATGAAGAAGGAGAGGGGGAGGTTGAGGAACACGTGTGTTAAGGAGTTTATCCCCACATCACCTTCCAAAAGCCTCAAAAATAAAAGAATACAATAATAATACAATAGCAGAGTTGGAAGGGACCTTGGAGGTCTTCTAGTCCAACCCACTGCCTAGGCAGGAAACCCTATACCGTTCCAGACAAATGGCTACCCAACATCTTCTTAAAGACTTCCAGTGTTGGGGCATTCACAACTTCTGGAGGCAAGCTGTTCCACTGATTAATTGTTTTGACTGTCAGGAAATTTCTCCTCAGTTCTAAGTTGCTTGCGGGTTTCTAAGCACAGTATTGTGTGTTTCTAAGCACAGATGAAGTCCTGTTATTCTACCACCAGTTTAAACCGGGGTTTTTAGTCTTTTATCACATTTTAATCCAAAGCCACGAGACTTTATTATTTCCCCAGCAAAAAAAGGATTATCTTGTTTTTCACAACTGCCTGTGCATGTAATCGAGGGCTCCCTTGTCTGATAACTAGTCTTTTCCTTCTTCCAGGCACGGGTATCGTTTCAGTAACTTCATAATAACCTGCAAAATTTTATTTTCCCCTGAGTTCGTTTTACTTTTCGTTTTCAACTCTCTCTTGGAGAATATTCAAGAGAATTCAGGGGAAACAAACCTCATTAAAAATATAGACACACCGGAGACATTTTTACTGTTGATAAAAGGCAAAATGCCTAGAGCACCTAAAGAAAAAGATAAGGGGAAGGATTGCTTCTATTTTAGCAATTGGATACTTAAATTTAGAATTGACCTGGAATTGTGACTTCTATATTATGCTGGAAATCCATCAGCCCAATGCAGGATGACCTGGGCACACGCAGCTTCCAGAGGTCCCTATCTAACCATCTTCCAATATGACACGTTGCAGATTCATTCTTGGCTAAATCTCAGTCCTGGTCATTTCTGGGCTAAAAGGTGGTTGTGTGATCCCTTCTTGGTGACAAGTTGGTTTGATTTCAAGCCGGACATACCTTGCTCCTTCTGTTGATCTTTCTGCTCCATTGAGACAAGGGCCGAGAAATGAGCTTGGTCATAGGCGAGGACCAGGGGAGAGCAATGGCATCGGTTGGGCATGACTTCCAGGGGCAAGTAAATCCCACCAAAGGGGATGGGCGCAAAGGCTGTGAAAGACACACAAGAAGTTGCTGCACTACAAGATAAGCAATGGGCACAGTCCCCGGGGTCTTCCTTTTTTCAAGGCAGTTGTGGTAGGGGCATTCTTTCTGTATCACTGGCAGATGCCAATCAACCAATGGTGAAGCAACCAAATGAAGATAACAAATACAGAATATTATATATATATATATATATATATATATATCAATATCAGAATTATAGACTTCAAAATGCATTGTAAGGACTCCAAAAACATATGGAGGGAGGGAGGTAGAAGGAAGAGAAAGAGATGGGATAGAAGGAAGGAATAGAGAGAAAGAGAGGGAGGGAGAAGGAAGGAATAGAGAGGGAGAGGGAGGGACGGAGAGGAAGGAAGGAGAAATGAGGGAGGGAGGGAGGGAAGGAAGTTGTTGAAGACCACAAATTTAAAATGGCCTTGGGCTTACCATTCAAGGTCAAAACAGCCATGGAAATTTACCTTCTCCTCCTGAATCCCGTAGCATCGTATCTGCCACAACAACAATCGGTCGCCTTAATATATGGGCCAGCACAAAAACGTGGAACTCCTCTAGGCTCTCATAGACGGGGTCTTCCGAATTCTCCACTCTAAGAAACAGACACAACACTAGAAAGACAGTCCTGAGAGAAGACCTTGAGCTGGACTCCAAAGCCAGCCAGTTCTCCCAGCATGAAATGTAAATGGGATCGAAGTTCCACTTGCAGTGAATGAAACTGATGCCCTGCACTTATTCCTTTCCCCTTTTGTCTGCCTGGAGGGGAAAAAACCCTCATACGATTTCATAGCAATACCTGAGAGGGCTGTGAAGGCACCTCTAAGGCTTTCTGGGGCCAGGTCCAACCCTAGTTTACAGTTGCTTACTATGCAAATAGTTGCATGTACTTCGTTGCATGTGTGAGGTAATAAGTTACAGTTTTTTTTTCTATATATATTTTTTTATTTTTCATTTTCATAACATATAATCACATGTACACTATTACATAGCCAATATCGTGTTGTATCATTAAATGTTTACATCAATTCATCTTACCATCAACTCCCAAAAACGATTATTGGCTCTTCTGCTCTCCATACACCGTATTTGTACCTTATCCATCACTTTCTTCTCCCTCTCTCCTCCCACTCCCTCCCTCCTTTCTTCCCTCTGTCCTCCTTCCCTTCTCTACTTCCCCTTCCTCTCTCCTTCTCCTCTCTCCCCTTTCCACTCCTCCTTTCTCTCCTCCTCTTCTCTACCTCCTTTCTTCCCTCTGTCCTCCTTCCCTTCTCTACTTCCCCTTCCTCTCTCCTTCTCCTCTCTCCTCTTTCCACTCCGCCTTTCTCTCCTCCTCTTCCCCTCCGGCCCTCTCTCCTATCCTTCTCTTCCTCCCTTACATCTCTCCTCTACTTCCCATTCTTCATTTCGTTTACTTGGTGTATTTCAGTTTCTGAGCAAGCTCCATTTTATGTTGATGGTATTTATAATTCCTTTTCAATATACATATTAAATTTTAACATATCTTCCTCCTTCTTTGTTTAAAAAATAGAACAAAAAAGTATACATATATAGTCATTGTGCTTTTAAACCCAACACACACACCCCAAGCCTAATTTTGGACAAGATGTAGACCTGGTTACAATTCCCAGCTATTCTTATCATTATATTTATATAATTATGCATCCTTAGACACCCCCAATTTGTGATTCTGTCTTTAAATCTCAATAGTTTCCCATTGTAAGCATATTTCATGTTCCCTCTCCATTTTTCCATATCTTGGATTAAGTTACAGTCTTACGCCTTGCAAGTTAACAAAACCACGAAGTTTAGCCCAAATTGCAGGTATCTGTTAGATAACATCGTACATTTTTAGTACATAAATTCTGTGCAGGTAAATTTTGCCTATAAAGTTGACAGGTAAGAATATCAAAGGGGGCTTGGAGACCCCTTGAGACTTATTTCTGTCTGGAATCTAAGAACCGCCAAGCGTAGCCACCTTACATGAACTACTAATCCTCCTTTCCGTGGCACCAGAAGTGGCAGGTAGACGTTGAAACCTCTACAGAACTCTGAAGTTGGCGGTGTTGATATCCTTTTTAAGGCGCCCATTTGCTCATTAAAACCAAAACAAAACAAAAGATCTAAGAGGCAGCTGGCAACCTAGAACCCTTCAAAACCTGTCGTTTTGTTTTCTTCTTTTTAAAACAGAGACCGCTTTGAAGCAACCGTATCTTGGGTTGAAAGCCCATTTTGTCACCAAAGGAAACGAGCCCATCTATAATTTAAAGGAAGGGATGGAAATTTTTCCTCCGCAACGTTATTGTGAAAGAATTGGGTAGGTTGGCTTTGAAAAAGTTATCTTCCCCAGAAAGAAGAGAAGAGTTGGAAGGGACCTTGGAGGTCTTCTAGTCCAACCCCCTACTGAGGCAGAAAACCCTATACCACTTCAGACAAATGGTTATCCAACATCTTACAAGCTTCCAAGGTCCCTTCCAACTCTGCTATTGCATTGTATTGTATTGACTTCCTACAAAGCACCCTTTCCCTATTATGTTGTAAATGTACCCCTGGCTGGCCTCTCCCCCCAACCTCCCCAAAACCAGTGGGCAAATATCCACTTACCCACCGCCGCTGCCTCCGTTTTTGCTGATGTGAGTGCGGGGTTCACTGGAGGCCAACTTGAGAAGTTCATTCCACTCCCTCTCCCACTCTTCCTCCGTATAAACCAATCCTGACTAAGAGAGAAAGGAAAGATGGTTGGAGGAAGAAGAAGCCCATTCAAGACAACAGAGATGCCTTCAAGCGGGGGGGGGGGGCTTTTTCACTCCACCCCCACTTCCACTCAACCGAAAACTAAGAAGAGGATCCCACGAAGCCCCTTCAGAAGCTCCCGTCACACCAACCTCTTTGTTTTGCTGGGTTTGCTGCCAGCGCCACCTTCTCTTCAGAGCTTCCCTCTCGGCCCCACGCCTCATCATGGTGTAAAGGGCTTTGCGTAATACGAGGTCTCGGTCGTGAAACCCCCACATCCCTAGGAGCAAGAGAAAGGGGTGGATCTAAAGCAGGGGTGGCAAAGCTTTTCAGCACCAAGTGCCCAAAGCAGAAGACACGTGCAGCTGCAGGCATTCACGCTGGAAACCTCAGGACCTGGCCAGTGCACACACGCCTGCTTTTTGGGCTATTTGGGGGGCTGTTTTTGGCCTGAAAGATGGCTCGGGAAAAGAGTCTGGTTTGGGGGCATCTTTTGGTTCCTTTTCAGGTCATTTTGGAGTCATTTTCTGACCGTTTCCCCACCATTTGTGACCTGGAAACAGCCCGAAAAATGCCTGAAACAGCCCCCAAAAGGACCAAAAATGCTCCCAAAACAGGGTGGTTTTTGGACATTTCTTGGGCCATTTTCAGGCAGTTTTCCAGCGCTCCGGTGCCCGCAAAGAGCAGCTGGCCACAATGGACGTAACCACAGAGAGGGCTCTGTGTGCCGTAGATTCGCCATCCCGGATCTAAAGAATGAGAGATCCATGGGGGCGGAAAGAAACTTTGGGGTCTTCAAAAAGAATACCACCACCCCAGAAAGAAACCAAAATAGAAAAAAAAATGAAAGCAGCCAGTAAGATAAATAACAGGCCTGGTTCCCTTGGTGTGAAGACCTCCTGATTATGTGAAAGCCTTTCAGATAAAATCTATCGAAGCCAAATTATTCTTTATTCAATTTGTACAGCCGTCCATATTACCTAAGTGAGTCTGAGTGGTTCACAGTAGGTTAAAAACAATCCAATAAAAATGCTAAAATCCAACATACACAAATATAAAAACTATCCC
This sequence comes from Natrix helvetica, assembly GCF_964273705.1. Lineage (NCBI taxonomy): Eukaryota > Metazoa > Chordata > Lepidosauria > Squamata > Natricidae > Natrix > Natrix helvetica. Next base: position 20,117,724 of record NC_138556.1, read on the forward strand.
TAATCAATTAAAGAAACCCACAGAAAGCTGAATATGGGCGATATTGAATTTCAAGGACATGTCAGAGGGCTGAAGGAGAAATAACTAAAATAGTCAGCTGTTTCTTCTAATATTTGATTGTCCTGGAATCAGCATAAATCCTTGACCGACTGCACAGACCAGGACAAATCCGTCTTTTCCACATTGACTTCGCCAAATAAAACATGAGAATATAGTGAGAGTCACTCCAATAGCAGAATAGTTGTAAGGTGAAATCAGTAAAAATGGAAAGGAAAAGAGTTTAATATTGATGCAGGCCAGGTTTTTCTCTTTGAAAGGAGGAAGTTGTTGTTAGTTGCGAAGTCGTGTCCGACCCATTGCGACCCCATGGACAATGTTCCTCCAGGCCTTCCTGTCTTCCACCATCCTCTGGAATCCATTGAAGCTCACGCCGACTGCTTTGGTGACTCCATCCAGCCACCTCCTTCTCTGCTGTCCCCTTCTTCTTCCTTTGCCCTCCATCGTTCCCAGCATGAGGCTCTTCTCCAGGGAGTCCTTCCTTCTCCTTAGGTGGCCAAAGTATTTGAGTTTCAGGATCTGGCCTTCTAAAGAGCAGTCAGGGTTGATCTCCTCTAGGACTGACCGGTTGGATGGCCTTGCAGTCCAAGGGACTCAGTGCAGGAGTCTTCTTCTCCAGCACCAGAGTTCAGAGGCCTCCATTCTTTGGCGCTCAGCCTTCCTTAGGGTCCAACTTGCACAGCCATCCATTGCAACTGGGGAAACCAGAGCCTGGGAAAACTATATGCACTTTGATGGATGTAAACGCTGAAGAAGAACCAGTTGCGGTTGACATTCAACTGACATTCTTGTATCCAAAGCTAAGGAGACGTAGACACTTACCCAAAGAAGCAGCGTGCAAGAGGCAGTTTCCATCCCCAGTTGTGGCCAATGGAAGAAGACGTTTGCAGCTGGTACATGCAGTTGACCACCAGTTGAGGCGACCTAGGAAACATCAACCATCAGGACAATAAAGGTGTGAAGGAATCTCGGAAAAGGTAATGAGGGATCCATTGGGGAGGGAGGGGGGAGGAGAGAAGAGGAGAGAGACACTTGGAGAAGAGATTGGCCAGTAAACGCTACCCTCAGGTTGATTGCTGCGTTCAGCTTCCAGCTCTGAAGTTACTCAATGAGAAACTTCACTAACTACCAATAATGATTTGATTCCTAGTTGCTTAATCTACTTGAAAATGGCATTATTCCATTCAGACATTCAGGAGCTACAACCACACAAAGCCAACCAGACTTTTGGCCTTTTAATCCAACAACAACTGGGGTTTTCTGCAGCCCAGCAAAACAATGTATCACTGGTAAATCTCGGCACTAATAGCCGAATTTGTGAAAAGCCCTTGATAATCTCCATGCGCGTTCAATGAGCACCAGCTGGTGCACGCTTCCTCGCCCAACGACTCTGATTAAATCTAAATTAGGAGTTCACTCGGGAAGCATCTCTTTAAGTGTGCTGGGCTGCCTTTGGGAGCGATAAAATTAGAGGTAGCATGTTCTCATTTTTAGCAACGCCTTTCTTGGGAAGTAACAGCCCGTCACCTGCTCCGTGCAGGAGCTGAAGTGCCAAAGCTCATCAGAGGTCATCCACTTAGCGACTGTTCTAAGTTAAACCGGCACTGGGAAAAGGGATTTAGGACCATTTTTCACACGACCATCGTAGCATCCCCAGGATGACATGATCAAAATTCAGAAGCTGGATCATATTTATGACCTTTGCTGGGTCCCGGGGAATCACGTGATCTCCTCTTGGGACCTTCTGAGTCCCAAAAGTCAAAGGGGAAGACGTATTTGCTTCACAACCCTGTGACTGAGTTAACAGTTCACTCAACCACGGTGGCAAGAAAGGTCATAAAATAGGACAAAGCTCACTGAACGAACGTCTCCCTTAGCAACAGAAATTTGGGGTTCAATTGTGGTTGTAACTCAAGGACTGCTTATATTCCCTTCTCTGTGCACATCTGGCCAGATGCAAATTCATCCTTCAAACACATTGAAGCAAAAACTGCTTCGTCTATGCCAGGGGTGTCCAACCTTGGGAACTTTAAGACTTGTGGACTTCAACTCCCAGAATTCCCCAAATTAAAGAAATAAATAACCCCCCCCCCCAAAAAAAAAAGGGCCAGTTGCCTCTTGAAGAAAAGCACCTTTGGGACAAAAAGCTGCGCTGCTCGCCTGCCTTAAAGGCCTGTTGCTGTGAAGGCAGAATTAAGAGGCAGAAGCAGCCCAGGATTCGAGGCAGAGAATTAGGTTTATTCACGGGGCACCCAGGATGCTGAGTCAGCTGTAACCTCAGCCGGGTCTTCATCGGACTGCAGAGGTTTCCTTGGGTGGGGAAAGAAACAACTGCTTTCACATTCAGGGGGGCATCTCCAAGATTACGTAAGAGGGGAGAAAAAAGCAGACCGTCTTTCTCTCCATAGTCCTCCATTATTCATGATTTTAAAAAGGTTTATCCAAACCCTCCCACACATTGCTGTCTTATTAGATTAAAACAGCCTTTTCTTTGGCCTCCACTTGAACTGCAAGAGCTTCGTTTCTCTGATCGTTTTAATCACTTTCTCGGGCATTTCCTCATCCTTTGAAACCTTTCAAAGACGGCACATCCAGGTGGGCCTCTAGCTTTCATTCCTGATTTAAGTCCCCCATTTCAGCAATCCTGGGCTTTAACGGGGGGCTCCGAGAACCCCTCAATGCAGCCAGGAGTCCAGCTTGAAGGCTATCTCACCCGCTTGTTCCAGAGCAACCATGGTGGCCTGCTCAATCAGGTCCCGCTCGATGAAGCTCCTGAAGTCTTCACTGTAAACGCTGAGGTCGGGAAGTTGAAAGGTGTAGATGGGCATCTCCAGAGAGAAGTGGTCATTGATGCACTCGGTGGCCACGTGAGAGCGGGCGAGTGAGACAATGGCGGAGCTGGCGTGAGAGATTCCTCTAGAAAGCCTCTTCTCTAAGCAAGAGAACAAAGAAGAAGGGGACATGAGATGCGCCCTACTTGGGTCACTGAACATCTGCAAGAAAACAACCAAGTTCAGAGAACATGAAGGACCCCAAAATCTTCCCCCTCTTTCCCTATCTTCTTCTTCTTCTTCTTCCCCTCCTCCTCCTCCTCTTTTTCTCTGCAAACCTCACTCTCTTCTAGCACTGATTATGATCCCTAGTTGGGTCATGTAACGTCTGCAAGAAAACCCCACAGTCCTCTTCTTCCTCCTCCTCTTCCACCCTATATTCACTCAATTACATATTACACAAATCCTATCGGCAACAGAAAACTAAAAAAACCCTTTGCTCTCACATTGTTTTAAAAGAATTGGAATATCCTAGAGGATAAAACTTTCAGAGATCCCTGTGACCCAACAATCACAGAAAAGGACAATCAGGAGGAGTCAAAACATATGATCATTTCCTCGGCTTCCTGATTTATCTTCAACTGGTAAAAAACTTTTTCCTTCTAGCTGGCGTAACCCTAACCCTCTCCCCAATTCATGATACACCTTTAGGACTCTCTGAGTACCGCTCATCTAGAGCAGCGATGGCAAATCTTTTCAGCACCGAATGCCAAAAACGTTGCACGGAAGCTTCATGGGCATGCACTCATCAGGGCCGTGCTCCAAAAAGCCAAACATCCGGGTGATAGAGTGCCTGTGCACCCAATGATCAGCTGGCCAGCGCGCATGCACCAGCGGGTTTTTGGCACAGCTGCGCATGCAAAGGATCGCGCTCCAGAAAAGCCAAACCTCTGGGTTCTGGCACGCATTCACACCCCACAATCAGACAGCCAGCACACATGCACACACTGGTTTTCGGCATTGCCCTGTGCGCGAAGGACGGCTGATCATCACACGTGCATGCTCACCAGAAACCTAGAAGACAAACAGCCAGTTCACACGGTTTCATGTGCCACTTTGGGCACGCATGCCATAGGTTTGCCATCACGGATCTAGAGGCACCCTTTGACAGCACCTCCAAAGATGGAATGAAGTCCAGTTAGCTTTAATCTCGAGAAGACAGGAGAAGGACAGGCAAGCTCCAACCTCAGGAGCTTCACCAGATGTGGAAACTAGGAGGAGGGTCACAGAATGAGGCTTCGGAAGGCAGCCGCTACCTGGGCTCTGAGGCAGATAATCAACTGATCGTCCACGCCAAGGGATCGAGGGGGAGCCTGTGGCAGACTCAGAGGCTGACACGGTTTTATTTACTGCCAAATAAACCCTGGTTTTGAAATTGTCCGTAGCCTCCGAGCGATGAGCTCCATGGGCTAAAGACAGCGATCCTTCTCAATTAAGCCCACACATCTACAGGATGTAGGAGGATTGACCAAGAAAATCTCCCATAGGAACCGTCTTTCTAAGCTCGGCATGGTTTTAATTTCTGCTGTTAGTTACCATGGACATTGCAAATGAATGAAGTAAAATTATTTTTTTCATTTACCGGGGATATTTTATTCTGTTTTTGTTGTTTTGTTAAACGCAGGGAGTTCTTTCTGGAACCTCACGGGATATAAAACGGAGAGATAAATCAATCAAGCCCTCCCTCCATGGGTGCAAACACCCTTTATGGAGTCAACATTTTCACGAGGGTGCCATGCTAATCTGGAACGGGTGCGCAACAACAAGGCAGCTGCAACAGGAAAGCATTGTGAGTCCAACCTCCTTCACCTTCCCTCCATGGGGGAACCATGAAAAGATGTTGGTCTACATAATACAAAATGATGAGGACATGAAAAGGGCCCCTGCTGAGCATCCCATGATGTCACCAGCTTGTCCTTTCAACCCAGAAATGCCTTAGGAAGTGTTTCCAACATGAATGTTGCAGCAGTAGGCACTCTACCTTGGATAAGTTAGCCAAGCACCTGTTGTGGCCCCCCAGCAGATCTGGCAGCAGAGTCGGACAGTGAGGAGGTTGGGGAGGAACATGGGCCAGTCCTGGACGCTGGAGAAGGCTTGGATGATGGCTCTGCGTTAGAGGTAGAGAGGGGGCCAGGGCCTTCTGGGAGTTATGTGCTGCCTCCGGAGCCTTCAGAATTGGACATCAGTGAGGCAGAGGAACAGGGGGAGCCTGTTCCCAGTGCGTGCATGCGCAGAGCTGCCAGAAGGCAAGAACAGTTAAGACAGAAGGGACAACTCGGGAGTAAGGTTTGGAGGTGATTGGCCCCTCCCATAGGACATAAAGGAGGAGCAAAGGCACATGAGCCTGTGCAGGAAGCAACTTGGTTCAAGCTGGTCAGTTTATCTTCTGAAGCTCCGTTTTGACTCTGTGCTCTGTGTGGCCTTGCCAAGCTAACTGCCAATTAAGTCTTTGGCAGCATTTCCAGGAAGATAAAGGTGGATGCTTATCAGCCTTATCCCGAAGGACTTTGGCAGCCTACTGTAGGACTCTTTCCAACTATTTGGGACTCATTACAGGCTGTGAATGAACCTAATTCACAGCCTTTGGAATAAAAAGAGTGTTTTTGGGGACTAAGCGTGTGCTTTTTACTGTATCAGGAAGCCTCGGTCAGGACAGCGCCTATGTGTGGAGATGTTCCTGGAAGAACCTCAAGGTCAAGCCAAGGGAAGTTCTTGAGGTCCAACCCAACACCTTGAATGCCCTCCAGAAACATCTAAATAATCCATACACCTACAGCAATTGCAAAATAGCTGTTAAAGGACTATAGCAATGTCAGTTGGATAATATACAGATCAGCTGAAGTGTTGGAGTGCTTTTCAGAGGCAGCCCAGGCTGAACCCACGGCGGAAATCCACTTTACCTTGGGAGATGTCCTCCTGTCTAGGAAAGGAGAGCCGCTCACTCTTGTTCACCTGTTGGGAAGGTTCTTTATCCGGCTTTTGCTGCGGCTGCTGTTTGGGATACCTTCCTTCGTTGAACACCTGGGGCAGGTTGGCTGTATGCACCTGCCTGAGCTGTTCATAGTCACTCAAAGCAGCAGTGAAATCCCAGTTTTTGCCTAAAAGGGTAAAGAGAAAGGGAGGCAGGGTTGACTTTCACAGGCATGTTGATGGCCAGGCTGAGCTCTACGAAGCAGACAGCCTCTCTTTCGGATGCATTAAACCGAAGTAAAAGGTATCGAAGTAAACATTGGCAGAAATCAATCCGTGACCCTCTTGGGAGCAAAAGTTGGGCTTTGGAGAAGCAGGGTGGGAAGAAGATTGATACATTTGGACTTTGGGGCTGGAGAAGACGCCTGAGAATACCACGGACAGCCAAGAAAGCAAACCAATGGATTATTGGACACATCAGCTTAGAGTCCTCACTCAAGACACAAAGGCTCAAATTATCCTGCTTTGGGACACATAATCTGAAGGCCCAACTCTGTGGAGAACGTTCTGGTGCTGAGAAACATGTTTGTCTGTGTATCAGTGCCACACAGAAGAATATTAAAACTGATTAAAATGGAGCACACATCCAGTTATTTTGCTCTCCTCGAAATCATCACGGATGAGCCAGTGAACTATACCAGAAGTCTCCAACCTTGGCAATTTTAAGAGTTGTGGACTTCAGCTGAGGAATTCTAGGAGTCTGCAAATCTTGAAGTTACCTACTTTGGAGACCCCCTGAACTAAACTGTGGGAGGAAAAAATGAGAGAAATCCCTATTTCACAGAATTTATCTATGGAACTGAGTAATGATGGCCCACCAATCTGAATAACTTTAAAAGGAAAGTGAACCCAAAACTGCCCATTCAACTTGTGAGTCTAAATCATTTTCAATAAAGAGAAGCTGTAACATTCTTAATACTAGTTTCTGGACGGGTCATGCTTTATCCATGTTCTGGCCCTCCAGGAAGGAAATGACCTCTTAGCTTTCTTATCTCTAGCAATTAGATACCTGGACCATATAGTACTTGATCAACAGAAGGCATAAATGCTGATGCAGTTAATTAGCCAACTAACCAAACAAAATGTCGTGGTATATTTCATTATAATCCAGCTTTAAATAACTCCCAAATATTTAGAGCACTAGCTGTGCCAGAGGTAGTATATGTTGGTTCATAACACTGTAAAATATTTAAAATGCCCAAATAATAGAATTGACTGAGAATTTTGGATGAGCTCAGTGATCTGTGTTTGACTAGGAATATAAAATGCTTAATTCAAAGAAAGGCATATTTTATTAAACATATCTCTGCAAGGACTCCGTTTTCCAGAAGAGAGACAATAAAGCATGATGCACGTTTGAACAAGCCGCATTTATTTCATTCACTGAGAATTGCGTTCTAACGTACAATATATAACTTCAATTTATAATTGGTTCATTGCCTTTACATTGTTATATTCTTAGGCCAACCTCCCCCCCTTTAATTCTTCCTCTTGAATGCTGGTGAATTATCACATCAGATCCTTATTATTTTTCAACGCACTGTTAATAAATAAACCGCTAAAGTATTCATTATATCATCCTGCCTTAATTGTTCGCATCTAAACCACCTTTTCTCTCCCCAGTCTATTCTCGAAAGCAAAATCCATGTGTTGGGAGGGCAGAACACGGAAAAAACAGCAGAGCTAAAATTGTGGCAATGAAATGTTATCAGATGATTTAAAAAAAACATGCACACAAGGATAACTGAATTAAAATAAGGACATAACCATTCTGGAGGAAGGGTCACGTTTTCTAATTCCAAAAAAATTGTACAACAAACTGGCAAATTTGAGGAGGAAGAGGAAGAAGAGGAGGAGGGGAGGGAGGGAGGGAAGGAAGGAAGGAGGGAGGGAGGGAGGGAGGGAGGGAGGGAGGGAGGGAGGGAGGGAGGTACTTTTGGGAACCAATTTGAAGGCTTTCATACAATTTTATCTCACAATTGGCTTCTCTGCATGGAAAAGCAACAGTAGCGGCTTTATTTCGATGCCTGCAAAACGGTTATCTCCAAGCAATAACTCAAGCAGCATTGTCAAGCTGATAGAACAATATCCTGCTGTTTCAAGAGATCAACCTTTGCCTGCCCCCCCCCCAAAAAAAATCCAGGAAAAATTATGACATATGAGTAATTTTTAGCTTTTTTTCCACCCGAAGATGATTAGTGGTTTTTATCAAAGCAGAATGCATTTAATTTCCTTCTATTGAAGTAGGGCATCATTAACAGCAGAAGGATGAGCGCTCTTAGCAATCTTTCAAAGGACAGTCAGAAATTACCACATTCCCCCCCCCCCCCCAAACCACATGCTCTCGTGAACAGCGTCTCTGCAAATTGGCTGAGAACGAGGCAGGCCTCCTAGCTGACATTTCTTTGAAATGGCACGGTAAAAAGGCAGCTGACGTCAAACAGTTAAGTTGCTTTTTTTCCAAACCACTATTATTTCAATGTTACCTTCGTTTGGATTCACAACCATCTTGACCGACCATTGCAATTTCTTCCCAAACACACACACACACACACACACACACACACACACACACACACACACACACACACACAGAGCGACAGAGAGAGAGAGAGAGAGGGAAGTGCTTTTCTATTCAGGACTCTTGAAAAGTTGCATTTAACACTCTCCATGTGACAGTAAAGATAAAATATGGTCCATAACTGTGATGGTGAACCTATGGCCCACGTGCCAGAAGTGACACGCAGAGCCATCTCTCCAGGCACGCCATCCGTCGTCCGATGCTCTTTCAGTTTCTGGCACGCATGCACAGACACTGGTCGGTTGGCCTTTGCGTGTGCAGGCGTGCCAAAAACCAGAAGAGCAATTCCTGGGCATGCACGTGCATGCCGGGAAGCTGAGCTTCCAGTTTTGGCCAGCTGGTCTCTGTGCACACATGCATGCCAGAAAATGGAAGACCAGGTGACTGGCTCACACATGTACGCCAGGCAGATGTTATTCTGGTTTCCAGGCTCCTTCATGCACACACGTTCCCGTTTCGGCACTATAACTTCTATAACTTATTGTTTATAGAAGATAAGCCTAATTTGGGGGGAGGGTGTTACACACCAGCTAAAAAGAGAGTAAGGACATTACTCATAAATGACAATTTAGCCCAGATAACCAGAAAGCTGGGAAGAAGCATTTCAAATCAAAATAATGCAGAATAACAGAGTTGGGAAAGGACCTTGGAGGTCTTCTAGTCCAACCCCCTGCTCAAGAAGGAGACCCTACACCATTTCAGGCAAAGGGTTGTCCAGCCTCTTCTCAAAAGCCTCTGGTGATGGAGAACCCACACCTTCCATTGGTTAATTGAACATTAAATTAATTTAATACAAATGAAACCACTGAAAGAGACTCTGCATGGATCAACAAATCAAGGTTGCACATTCATGTTGCCATTTCCAACAAGGTTCCTACCCTTCATCCTGGCCTTAGAGAGACCTTCCTGGCATTGGTGTGGTTCTTGTTTCTTGATCTAGCTCAACTAGGAGAACTGTGTAAGACAAGGAATTTGATGTTACGCAGTGTTGGCCAACTATGGTTCCTCCCTTGTAAACACAGGTTGTCGAAAAGGATGCTGCAGAGATGGCTTGTCCCAGGACAGTTAAGGACCTTCTGCGACGGTCCTTCCACTGCTCTCGCGTGAACTTCTCCGTAGTTTTGTACAAGTGCGTGGGAAATCCCACCTCCTTTGGGTTCAGCAATCTATCAGGCTGGAGGTGGGTGAGAATTATTCCATAAAACAGGTGGCGGATCCTTCTTTTACAGATGGCTTAATACAGAAAAAAAAGGAACAAGTGTATTCTTCCCGGACTTCACACAAATGTGTTATTTTGGTTCACCTGACCATGATGTTGTAATGAAATGGTGCAAAGGTACTTGTGTGTCCAAAGAAAGGGCAAGGGACATCCTATGTGTGATGTGACACCCTTGTGCTGAGTTCGGTATTTTATGCACGGGAGATCCTTGTGGCTTGTTCCAGATGTTACTACTGTCTGGATGTGTGTGAAGGAATGTTGAGAGGCCCTCCTGGCTTCTCCAAAAGAAGCATGAAGGAGAGATTGGTAGAAGATTCCTCCTGAGAAACTCAAGATAACCCCACCTTGATTTCGTCTGATATAAGAGGGGACAAAGGAAAGTCCAGCCCACTTAGCATCTAACCTTGCTAATAAAAATAGTAGCAAAACAATGGATCTGCCACCCTTTGCAACATCTGCTCACCACAAATTCTACCTCGTCTGCTTCATTACATAAATCTACAGTATATACTGCCAAAGTTTTCATTCCTGAATCTTTCACTGAAAAAACGTGCATCGTAGGGCAACAATTTTTACACAAGCAACATAAGCTGTGAAAAGGATAACACTGTCAAAAACATCTCAGAAACTACCAATGGACTATCACAACCACACGGCATCACCGCAGCGCGCAAACCAACCAACTCCTCCAGGGTGTCCCAACCTCTCCAGAGAAGGAAGTACATGTTGATGGCATGAGGAAGTAAAGAACTCACTCAGAAAGGATGACACAATGGGTCATGGGTTGTCTAGTAAGGTTTAAAGGTGAAATCCAGAGAGGTGCTCCTTCTACATTTGGGGGCTCCTGTCCTGCAACACATCCAAAGGGAACTGAAGGAAACCCCCACTTTGTGGATCAGGGGTCCCTAACTTTAGCAACCTTAAGACTAGTGGACTTCAACTCCCAGAACTCCTGGCTGAGGAATTCTGGGAGTTGAAGTCCACAAGTCTTCAAATTGCCAAGGTTGGGGGATCCCTGCTGTGGATGATGTCCCATAAAGGAGATCTTACCTTCCAACAGGTCTCTGGCTAGACCAGGCTCTGCCCCCGTGGACTGAACGAAGTCTGAGAGGACAGCATCCATATCAAGAGTCATGGGATCATGTAGGGCAGCTGCTAACTGGGCAGCAGAAGGAAGGAAGGTTACAAGACATCCATCTACCAAGAGGGAGAAAGAAGATCCCAGATTAATCACCTACTGGAGGATATGAGAAGTCAGCTTTCTGAAACAGAATCCCCAAAAACTCAATGTGGAGGTTTGAACTCTGCTTCGGCTTATGTAATTAGTTAGCGTATGGCATCTACAGAGCTCATGCAATCACTGGTATGCAAACTTAGTTTAAATATAATTCAATATCTCAAGAGGATGCATGACTGTTTTTGAATCGTCCACAGCCTGGTCAGTCAAGGACCTCAATTTTTGCTACTCATATTTGTCCATTCTCAATTCTCTACCTCATCTCAACATTTGTGTCTGCCCAGCTCTTGAAAAAATACATTTCCATCAATGCTATCTATACGTGAGAAGATAACTTGGGGGAAAGAAAGAAAGAGAGAGAGAGAGAAAGAAGAAAAGAAGAAAGAAAGAAAGAAAGAAAGAAAGAAAGAAAGAAAGAAAGAAAGAAAGAAAGAAAAACCGACCAATCATATCAAGGGAAGTCAAGAAATCAATGCATGTTTATTTATTTTTACAAGTTTGTGTTGTCCTTCCTTCCATGAACACCTCTTGGCTTTTTCAGGCAATCAGCTCTTACAACCACTTCTGGCAGTATATTGCCTGTGTTTTTCAATTGAACTAGAAGCTAATATTACAAGTTCTAGGATAAGAATCCTTCGGTTCGTCCTAGTGTCTGAAGATATTTCAAGATTTGCTATCTTGTAGAGGACTGGGAGCTACAGAGGATGGGATTTGTAGCAAATTGCAGGAACTTATCTCCCCTCGATTTTTGCAAGCATCACCCACTTCAAAGCATAATGCTCCTGAAATCATGAGAGCTAGGAACTTCACCTTCATTGGATGAGTATCGAGTATGGGATAAGAGAAGCATTAACATGAGGTTGCACAGGCCACGTGACAAATAAGGACAGCCCATCTCTCACAAGATGTAACCACAGATCCACCAGAAAGTGGCTCTTTATTTAATACTTTATTTTATGTACAACTTGCCCTTGACTTACAATGGTTCATTTAGTGACCGTATGAAGTTACAATAGCACTGAAAAAAGTGACTTAGAACTATTTTTCACCCTTGTGACCATTATAGCATCCCCGTGGTCACAAGACCTTGGCAACTGACTCACATTTATGACGGTTGCAATGTCCGGAGGGGGTCCCTTTTTGTGACCTTCAGACAAGCAAAGTCAATGGGGAAACCAGATTCACTTAATGACTGTGTTACTAACTTAACAACGGCAATGATTCACTTAACAAACGCAAGAAAAATTGTAAAATGGGGCAAAACTCACTTAACAAATTTTTCACTTAACAATATAAATTTGTGGCTCAATTATGGTCGTAGGTTGAGTACTTATACATCATATTTATAAGCTACCCATCTTCCCAAAGGGACTCTGGGTGACTAATCCTAGACCAATCTGGGCTGCACCCAAAATGTCGGACTTGGCTTTCCTAAATGAAGAATGAAGAGGAACCATCCACTTCTCCTCTGACTTACTTTCAGCAGACCTGAAGTAACGTTTCGGCGGTGTGCTTCAGATGGTGAAGAAGCTACTTCATTTTTATCAGCGTAAGCCGTGAGAGTCAGCTGTGTCTCCCGAGGAATCTGTAAGGAAAGAGGAAGCTGGGTTAAAAATAAAATTCTGGAGTCAGGGATTTGTATCAGCACAGAAAGGAACACCAAGTTCATCCTACTACCTACAACACCAGTCCCTACCCCTGACCCCCTTGTGCGACCTTCTGACTAGCAAAGATTCACACAACCACCAGATTATTAACTTAAGAACTGCAGTGATTCACTTAGCAACTTGTGGTAAGAAAGTCCATAAAATGGGACAAAACTCACAGAACAATGATCTTGCTTAGCAACAGAAATGTGTGGTTCAATTGTTATCATAAATCGAGGGCTACCTTTAACAGGTCATATTTTTAGAGAGGTTGGAATATATTTGTACTGTTGTAAGGAATATCAGCAGCTACTTCTTTCTATTTTTTGTCTTTTTGTGCCCACTGTCCGGGGAATTCTGGGAATTGAAGTCCACTCGTCTGCTAGTTACTGAGGTTGAAAAACACTGTTTTAAAGCCAACAGGTTTAATCCAGGTTCCTGATTATATCCAACAGGTACCGCTAGCCTTCCAGGTTAAAAAAGAAAATTCTAAAGAAAGCTGCCTTTATCTCTGTTAAATTTCATTCACTTCCTTTTCTGCCCAATTTCTATTTTTCTATGGCTATTCCATTCCTTTAATCTGCATTAATCTCCCACTTCTTCAGTGCCGTCTGTTACTGCTATTATCAGCAAAAGCCAAATAAATAACAAAATAATTCAGTTTGCATTTCATGGCAAGGATGAGCACAAAAGGTCTAAGAACTAGCATTCGGGGGGGGGGGGGAGTACCAATATTTTCTCTTATCCTTTCAGGGCTAGAATGAAAGAAAAGAATATGCCTGCGGGGTGCATTTTGGGAAGAGACAGCCCTGACAGGGCCTCGATAAATGCACGGGAAAACTTTGAAGAAAACGGTATAATATTCACATGCAGAGATTTCTGCAGTCATCACAATCTATTCATATATATGTGCGTGCGTATAGATATATATTCATATTCTCGTGGAATTCTTAGTATCTCATAAAGGAGAATTACTGCTACTGTTAAGAACTTCCCTTGCTCAAATAATTAATATTGAGAGTTGCTATTTATGTTCCCAAAATAATGTAATGGTGCTGCAAAAAAGCAAAATAGCCTTTTTATTTTATTCTTTTAAGGAGCGAAACAAAATTGCTTTAATTGAGTACTTCAGATGTTCTCATAATGGAAAAGCTTCTCTTTTTAAAACAAAAACAACCCAGCAAAAAATGACACACTAAAGGCTCAACAATTTAGTTTATCTTAAATCAATGTGTGTGCTTTTAAAACAAAAACCAAAAACGAGGTAATAGAACTTCCATTGCAGCAACTTGGTTTATCAGGCTTAATAATATTAGTTAAATTTATGATAATCACGTGTCCTGGACTCTTTAAAGATAGAAAATGCAGATTATGCATTCAAATTACATGGCCTTCACTAAAGCAATAAAATGAAATGAATAATGACAGATATTTTGTACAAACATGAATGATAACAACTTTCAGCTTGCAATAACACCAGATTTACTGTAATCAATGTTATACACCGAGGAGATAAAAGAGTAAGTAGAACCCTTCTATTAATCAGCACTCAATAAATGAAATTTCTTCAAAGACTACCATGGAAACAATTCCATAATTATAATGAGCTGAAACAAAGATGCTGTTATGAATTTCATAACAAGTTGTGAATTTGTTTCGCCCATACTTCTTCTGATAACAATGGGCAAGAGATGGGAACGGAAACACACAGCTTCTGTGGCCCTTGTTACAACTCACACATCTCCAAATGCCCTGATCAATGTATGATAACAAAGAATGTGAGGAGGAATTTCATGTCCATGTGGAAACAAACCTAGGTTTATCATAATACTATAAAAATAGCTGCCACACACACATTCATCGTATCTTGTGAAGCTAAATAGGTGTTCCAGAGCAGGGGGTCTCTCAAATTTGGCAATTTTAAGACTTGTGGGCTTCAGCTCCAGAATTCCCCAGCCAGCCATGAATTCTGGAAGTTGAAATCCACAAACCTTAAAATTATCACATGTTCTAGAGCACTCAAAATACAATAAAAACTCTCTTTGTGACCAAGTGTTTATATTGTATTTGGGCTGCTCTAGAATGGCCCCGCATGAGTTACGAGTTATCCTCTTGACGCCTTTTCCAGTCATGGAAACAAACATTCAGCAGTCCCCACTCACTACCTGGGAAGGCAAGAAATATTTTGCTAAATGGAAAAAGAAAAAAAAGTACACACCCTGGAAAAATCTGCATTGCATCACGTCCTGAAGTATAAATCCCTAGAGATAAGTGAGTTACTCTTAAGGAAGAGAATTGACTGCAGTATTCATTTCAAATAGAAATTGGGACATATCCACCTTTGAATGTTCGGATCTGTTTCAAAATAGGACGATGGTGGTAGCGGTTTTAATGTAGCGGTTTTATAGATTTTATCCATGTTTGGAAAGTGCAGGTAGTCCTCAACTTACGACCACAATTGACCCCAAATTAACTGCTGATAACTGAGACATTGGTTAAGTGAGTTTTGCCCCATTTCACGACCTTTCTGGCCAGAGTTGTTAAGTGAATCACTTCAGTTATTAAGTTAGTAACCGTTGTTAAGTGAATTTGACTTTGCTTGCCAGAAGGTTACGAAAGGTGCCGACATGAACCCAGGATGCTGTGCCCGTCATAAAAGTGAGTCAGTTCCCATGCTTTTGATCACAAGGCCCTGGGGACGTTGCAACGGTCATAAGTCTGAAAAATGGTCATAAGTCACTTTTTTCAATGCCGTTGAACAGTCATTAAATGAACTACCTGTATTTGCGGACTCCATTGCCACAATGTTTTAGGGACAAGCAAACTTTGAAGATGAGAAGAGTTGGAGAGATATTTAAATGAATTATAGGATTCAACACTCAAAACCAACAACTTACTTAACAATGATTGGATTGGATTGTAAAGCATTGCAGGGGTTTGCCTAAGTGTACCAGGGTGCCTACCACCCCTCTCCTACTGTCTCCGTTTATTTCTACCCATTTCCTGTGTTCTTATACAGGCTTATTCTTATTCCTGTTATCTTGTGCATGAGTGACAAACTAAATAAATAAATAAAAATAACTTTTCTTTAGTGACCATTTGAAATCACAGCAGCATGGCCAAAGGGACTTGTGACCGGTCCTCGTATTTATGGCTATCATAGTATCCCCACAGTCATGTGATCAACATTTGGTCCCTTGGAAACTGGCATGTAAAAGCTACGACAGTCGCAGGGTCATTTGGGACCTTGGGGCAAACCAAGTCAATGGGAGAAGGTGGATTCCTGTAACGATCGCATGATTCTCTTAGCAACTGCAGTGATTTGTTTAATAACCATGACAAAAAAACAGGTTGCAAAAGTGGGCATGACTCGCGTTAAAAACAGCCACGTTTAGCCACAGAAATTCTTGACCCATTAAGGTCATAAGTCAAGGATTTTCTTTATGAAGCAATTGCTTCCATTTGTAAATATTTTGAGCCTTTGGTACGTGATTTTCATTGCCTTGAGGTTGACCACCACTTTCTGGGGTGACTCCAGAGAAAGCGGATCCATTCTTGATTAAGAGAGAATCTAGCAATGAAATAATCTTGTAAGAATCTTACTTGTCTTCCTTCTCCCTCTCGTAGACCCCCCCCACACACACACAGGGACAACATTAAAGCAAATAGCAGAGATACTGGAAGAGACTCAAGGAATGTGCAGGAGGCTTTATTTTTTAAAAAATTTATTTATTTAAAAAGCACTAATGAAAGATGCCTTAGATAAACCATCTATTGTGGCTCTAATGTAGTCAGTGAGGAAGACAAAAAAGCCACTGAAAAGGGGGGAAAACTGGGAGCTTGAAGGAAGCTAGAATTCAATGAAGTCATTATGCATTTCGGAACAAGTCCACAGTCACTGCAGTAGCTGGTGTGGCATATTATTTATTTAAAGCAACGATGAAGGGGGGGGGGACATATTTTGTAAGATAAAGAAGAATAAAGAGACAGGCGGAAGGGGAAGATTGCTGATCGGTCCAATTACTTCGGGATTTCTCAGCATCGGTGATGTTAAGATGGGGTGGATAAACTGTCCTTGTGCTTTTTTAAGGCAAGCCGCCATGCAAAACTATTAGCTGTTTCTAACTTTTTTTTTAAAAATCAAATAATAGGCTAAGCTCTCATCTCTTCTTGCGTGGGAATTGCAGGGAACTATTTGGTCATGGTTAGTAAAAAATGTTTCCTTTTCAATTTTCAAGCTTTTGGAAATACACCTTTAATTATTAGTCTCCCGTGTTCCTCTCTTCCTTACAGTCCTTCTTTCTGTTGCCTTGTTTGCAGTTTTATTTCGCCAGGCTGCTAAATTTATTTCGAATTTGCCTCCGGTGGGCAACACCTGGAGACTTTGCCTATCCAGGGGAGCCCAGGTGACCTGGAGCCCCACTGATCTCATGAGCGAGAACCAAAATAAAGGAGCTGGCCGAAGAGACAACAACAATTGGCACCTTTGTGGGTCGGCTTTGGCAACTGTGATCATGGCAACCTGAATCAGAAGCTCAGGAGGGAATAAAATTGCATACCAATCTCTTTTTACAAGCTGTATTATTGGCAGAATATCTCTTGAACGGTATCAAATCAATGAGACTTCTCCATTCTTCCTGATGTGTGGGTTTTTATATATATATCTCAGATTTGGAAAGGGTGTTTCCTAAAGCATCTCCTTCTGGGATGTCCAAGCTTGGCAACTTTTAAGACCTGTGGACTTCAACTCCCAGAATTCCCCAGGCAGCCAAGTTGGCTGAGGAATTCTGGGAGCAGACGTCCCCAAGTCTTAAAGGTGGCCAAGCTCGGATAACCCTGATCTACATAACCTTCCATAGCAACAGCTTCATTATTCTTCCAGAAATCCATATTCGCAATCCCTGCACGCATCGTGTCCAGAGCAGCATCAAGGTGCAGCGTTGAATATAACCCAGGCATGTTTGATGATCCTTGCATCTTTATTGCCAATGTTCTCTGGTCTTCAGCTCCCATCGCTTTAGAAGCAGAGGACAACGCAAGCAAGAAGTCATTATATTGTTAACAGCATTGTGTTACCATGTACTCCACCGAGTTCCTGAGAATTGACAAATGGGGCTTATATTCCCCCACCCTCTCTATCTCCCTCCCTCCCTCTCCCTTTCCCTCTCTCCCTCACTCTCTCTCCCTTTCCTCTCTCCCTCCCTCTTCCTTTCCCTTTCTCCCTCTCTCTCTCCCTCTCCCTCCCTCTCTAACTCACTCTCCTTCGCTCTCTTTTTCCCTCCCTCCCGCTCTCTTTCCTCTCCCTCTCTATCTCCCTATCTCCCTCCCTCTCTCTCCCTCTCTCCTTCTCTCTCCTTCTCTTCCTCCCTCTCTCCCTCTTTCCTTCTCTCCCCCTCTCCTTCTCTCTCCCTCCCTTTTTCCCTCTTTCCTTCTCTCTCCCTCCCTCTCTCTCCCCCTGCTGCTCCCTCCCTCTCTTCCCCCTGCCCTCTCTCAGATGCACTTGCATTTGAACTCCATAATTTTCCAGGACTGGGGAGGTTTTAGGGGACAGCACTCTTAGCCTCTCCAGGTATGTATTGATTTTCTTTTGACTAAGTGCATGGCGCTCACTCCTCTGGAAGTTGGGTTCTCCCCACCCCCACCCACCCCTTAGAAGCGTGTGCTTTTTTGATTGATCATCCACAGCTCCTTTTTCCTCTCTCGTTCAAGAGCAAATGACTATTGATGGAATATTCCAGAAAATGCTTTGCTCTAGCAGAGAAAGTAATTGCTGCCGTAGTTACGTCTTTAGGCTTCCGTTTGTCTTGGGGAATGGGCCTCTGTTTAAAAACACGCATGATGTGGCTCTCGGCTCCTGGGTATCCTTTCCATCTGTGCAACCTCTGCAGTCTGGGGTTAATCCTGGGGAAGGCCCTTCCCTGAAACCCTGCACGGCTTTTGCAGTCAACGTGGGGCATTGGAATTAATATGGAGCACATTTCAACTCGAGATGAAGCTCTTTTGCCTGCCTTCTTGGATGTCAAAGGATGTTTAAAGTAAAGGCAAGAGAGAATATCCTAAATGCAACAGTGCTAAATCTCCTTTGATCTTTTTGCTACTTTAGATGCCCTTCCTCTTTTTTTTTCTGGATGGGGTTCCTCAATTAGGAGAGATTTCCTAAGTTCCTTTGTTTGCAAAACTTCACAAGAGGTTCCAAGCACTTTTATACTTTTATTGGCCAGAATGAGATCAAGAAGGGGAAATTACAGGGTAGTATGAGATTTGTTCCTTGTTACTAATTGATTCCCCCTCAAAAAAAATTAGTGCCTTTCCTTCTTTTTGAATTTAAAAAAAAACCCACCTAAATAATGAAATATTTGGTAGGCATGGAGCTTTATCCTCTGGAGCGGAGGGGCATTTAAAGGGAGCTGTCCAGCAATGGTTGCTGATTAATCATTTACTGTATGGATTTTGGATAATGATTCAGATATAAAATCTATTCTTCAGTAGCCTTAGAAGAGCCAACATCTGAACTTGGAAAAAAGGAATGTAGATCTACTCCTGCTTCTAGATTGCATGCTGATCCTTAATCTCACATCGGTTTTGCCAATAATATTTATTTGATGTATAGGTCCTCAACTTACAACAGTTCATTTAGTGAATGTTCAGAATTGCAAAGCTGCCTTTTGTTCCACCCACTATGCAGCTGTGGGCAACGCCGTCTCTTATCTGACTGTTCCCTAGGGAGCATCTCTTTGCACCAGTCTCCCAAGGCTTTTCCCACGTACCACTCCACATTTCCAAGGTCAATTATTTCCCTTCTGATGATCTTCAAGACATCTAAGAACATTCTGTGTAATGTTACACCTGAGCAGTCCAAACCTTTGTCCCCTAAATCACTTTTCTTTGGATGGGTTCCCAAACTGGATCTTAAGACTTGGGAACAACAGGGAACAAGAAATCATCCTTCACCCATTATGAATAACGATGGGCACCCCAGAAGGTCTAAACAAGGAATAACCCAAAGAGGCTCATAATGACCAATGCCATTGAATGAGGCTTTATCAGCTGTGGGCCGGGTTTGCAAGAGAACTGGTTTGGACAAAATTCAGCAGCACTTTTTTGTGCAGCTGTTGATAAAAATAGGATCACCAACATGATTGTCAACGTCCAATGACACATAAGGCAGGAGGAGGAGGAGGAAGAGGAGGAGGAGGAGACATCAGTATCACGTATGATAACCATCCATGTATTAACTTTGTCACATGCACTAGCTCCTTAGCCCCTTGTACTAAAATGTCACCCTTTTCTTCAACCAAAAGATATGCAACCAAGAAAATGAAGGGCAAAAACTACAAGCCAAGAAACGCCATCTGCTTACACGCTGAAAGGCTGTTTCAGCTAGAAGGATTATCTAATAAGATTTCCTGCAAATACAAAGACTCTCTGCAGCTGGAACACCTGTGCATCAGCATCCTAAAGGGAAGGAGTCTTCTCAACCTGCATTAGCTTTCCCCCTAGAACAGAGATCTCCAGCCTTGTGAACTTTTAAGACTTGTGGACTTCAACTCCCAGAATTCCTCAGCTGGCTAGTTGTTAGTACATTATTGCATTTATTTGCTTCGCTTTATTTATGTTCTTGTAAATTTTTGCTGGTCATTGACCAAATAAATATTATTGATTGATTGACTGAGAGTTCAAATAAGCCTCTCTCTTTTTTGCACAGACTTCAGTGCAGAATCTAAGCAAAACAAACAAAGGAAAATTACGCTGTCCACACACACGTACAAATTGCTGGTCTTCTAATCTTTGTGAAACATTCCTAAATTGTTGGCAAAGACCCCAAAAGGGGATCTTTTGCAAGGGAAAAAAGATTTGTTGCAAGAGGAAAAAATTTGAAATCAACAGAAAAGAAAGAAATGACCTATTTGAAAAGAAGAGATAAACATCTGCAAATAATTCCTTCCTTCTGATTTTCACTCGTCAACATTCATCCACAAACATCTACATTCAAATCTAGTCAATCCTATCTCCACCTAAAGAAGAGGAGGTCAACCTATTCTCCAAAGCACCAGAAGGCAAGACAAAAAGCAATAGGTGGAAACTGATCAAAGAGAGACGCAATCTAGAACTTAGAAGAAATTTCCTGACAGTGAGAACAATCAACCAGTAGAACAACTTGCCTCCAGAAACTGTGGCTGCTCCAATACTGGAGTTTTCAAGAAGAGACTGTACAGCCACTTGTCTGGAATGGTTTAGGGTCTCCTGCTTGAGCAGGGGGTTGGACTAGAAGACCTCCAAGGCCCCTTCCAACTCTTTCATTCTGCTAACACATGTTCTTCCTCACCATCCTCCAATAACTTGTTCTGGTGTGTTTGTTTGTGTGAAAGAAAAGTAGAAATGGAGGCAGGGGAGATGTTGTAGAAGTTCTGGAAACCAAGGAGGAATCTAACTCCCAGGTTGGTAGTCATTGAGATCAACCTCTTCAGAAAGCCATAAATATTTACATTTTTCATGGAACTCTGGTGCCCATTCTGGACAAGAATTCAGCTTTCAGCATATGCATCCTGATGGATCATCTATGCAAGGAAGGTGACCTGAGATGGTGGTATTTGTCACCCAGTCAACGTTCCTCCATCTGCTAAGCATGTGGCTTTTTAGTTTGGTTTTTCAAAAACCCAAGAATTTCAACATAAAGTCCTTTGAAGCCCGTGGGAAGTGATTAACGGTAGAGGAGTCAAAATTTCATTCCACATTTGGCGGCTTTAATCAGGAAGTGAATGACTCTGGCATCTTGAACATTTTTCTTGGAGATTGTTGAGAAAGTCTTGAGAAATCTCGAGAAACACACACAAGGGATGCACAACTCAGATCAGCCAACACAAACACACTAGCAACACTAAAGTACCTGGTGACACTCACAGTTTATCTTCAGATGTTCCCTCACAGTTAGCTCCTTCTTGAAGTAACTATGGAGACAACTATATTAAATACTGGAAATTTGATAATCACCATCAACAAACTCACTAATCAAACTCCCCAAAAGCTTCACAAATCTATTCTGCTCCCGGAATAAACTGTGTCCCAAAAGAAAGACACCTGAACAAAAAAAAACCATAAAGCAATTCCTTATCTTCAAAGAATTAATTTCACTTCCCTGCAGAGCTTCTTTGACCTAAAATGTCCATCATCAATTTTTACACCTGGAATCATCTCATAAATAATGTTCAGAAATTATGAACTCCTCCAAAAATCTAGGTTATCCAGCAGCAAATATGCATGCAAAAGAAAACAACCCTCACCGTTTGATGTCCTCCTCCAAGGAGACTCAGAAAATCCAAATATAATTGGAAACTTTGGTACCAAGAACAACAGAAGTTTGTCTAAAGTTCAACTACATAATGTCTAAAAAAAAGTCTGCTTCAGAATGATATCCAAATGCCCCTTTTCAGAGAGTGGATAAGGCACCTTAATTTATTTTATTGACTCCTTCCTTCCATGTGTTACTACTTGGACATCACCACACAAAACACATAGTCTTCCTTCATAAAGAAAATACTTGGGTAAGCTATTCAGCTAGCAGAGTGTTTTCCAACTGAAGCCATTTTAAGATGGGTGGACTTCAACTCCCAGGATACCTCAGCCAGCACAGCTGGTTGGAGTAGTTTGGAAGTTGAAGTCCACCCATCTTAAACATGGTCACAGTACGAAAACACTGTGTTGGAGCTTTTAAAGTCAATAGGATTTAAAATATAGATCAACATCTGATTAAATCTGATTAAAATTGAGCCTTGGGCAAAATGGAGTCCAGATTTTAATGTTTTTCAGCATCAGATATACTTGCAATCCACTTTATCACATATCAACCAGCCGTTTATAATTCTGGCATGCAGGATTTCAAGAAGGTTGACTCAGGAATCTCCCAAGACCAAAACTGCTAGTTTAGCAAACTTTAAATCAGCCTGGAAAATCTTTAAAGCTCTGGTGCTGCTCAGCCATAAACTAGTCTTCTAGAATGGTCCATCCGACTGTCCAGAAGGTCCCAAAAATCCGGACCCGTGAATAGTAGGAATGGGATGTGAACTCAGGTGTTCTACATCATAGCTATTTAATTGAGACTGGACAGAGAATAGACACATTACCCAATATATAAATTACATATATAACAATAAGGGAGGAGAGCTTATGGCTTAGAGGCAAATACAACTGCCTAACATGTAAAAACAGCCCAGGTTTGAATCCCAGTAGTATGGCTAGCTGATGAGAGCTAAACAGCTTGAAATAGATCTATACTAGTCTCCCTTTATTTATTATCAACACAAATGCTAGCTATACACACACACACACTTTGCTACTTAGTTTATATCTGTCTAGCAAGATCTAATACCTAACACATAAGGGGAAATAATCTGGGAAGTTATATGGATGTATAACTTTTCAACCTTGTAATCTTAAGATGTGTGGACTTCAACTCCCGGAATCCCCTGGTTGGGGAATTCTGGGAATTGAACCCTACACTTCTCAAAACTGTCAAAACTGAAAAACCATGGTTTGCATGCACAGATGACATTTTCTTTTATCGTTCTACAGCACTTCCTTGCAAAGAAATGAAACAAGGCACTTTACTGAATAGTTCCAATAAATAACATCCAACAAATAATGTCCATTTCTTTTCTTTAAAAAAAAATCTATCTCTAACTTATCTGACAGCATCGCTATCTCGTTCAATTTCTGCTGAGGTGTTATTGGAGCTTTAATTGAAGCATTATTTAATTTTGGCTTTCCCAGTCTTAAAAACATTTGCTATCGGAAGCTTATTTGCATTAGGGGCTGCCAAAGCAAACGCAGGTTAACGGGTTTAAATGTTGACTATTCCAAAATCAACGTGACGGAGAGAAAATCCCCGGAAAGGATAAAATAGAGAGGAATTAGAAAGACAATTTCTGCTGCTTTTTTGTCAGAATCTTGAATGACAAGAGAGGGCATGAAAACTGCTGCCATCACCAGAGTTCATTACATTTTATAGGGAGACAGATTCAGTTATGCAATGTTAATAGCTAGTTCTCTTATTTGCATACCTGGATGATATAAAACAGCCATAAATATGTATATGCAGGGACCAAAAAGAAAGATTCATGGTTAAAAGAATAAAATTATCCTACCTTTCCTTGTGCATTTTGGATTTCTTTTGGTCTCGGCACGGAAAAGTTAAAATTCCTTAGGAAAACAATACTATCATTTTTTGGGACATCAATTTACAACCTGGCCATGAATCAATGGGAGAAGCAAAATATTTTCCCATGGCCCGTTTACCTACAAAGAAGCAACTTAACTCTCTCTGGCACGCTTCAGATTTAACGATTGCGCCACTGAAACCTTTGACATGAAACACATCCTGTGGCCAAGACTTTAAACATTTATAGCCATGATGCTTCCTGCAGAACTGACCAAGTTGAACTACCGTTTCCTGCAATCATTTCGGGGCCGCGTTTCATTAGGAATCCTGGTAGGCTAAAGAGAATTTAAAATACTTTGCAACCGTGTTCTCCAAAATGTCATTAGCTCTCATCCAAACTATCCCAAGGAAGTCTTTTTTATGGGGTATTAATTATAACAAGAAAATGAAATTTTCCTATTTCTTTTCTCTTTAGGTACGACCATGCTTGTCTAATATATTTCCAAAATAACTGATTATCCAGACATTAGTAAGCAAGACACAGGATTCAAGGAGATTTCATCCCCAACTAAGCAGACATGAGGTTGCAGCGTTAATAATTCCTAATTTATCAGTATGACTGGGGGACACCTTAAAACCCTTGGATAATCTGAAATTTACCAGCAAAGCAATTATACAAGTGCACCGACAGAGAGTGATGGATGCTCGCACACACAAAGGTTCTAAGGTAAGCATTATTTGAAAAGGCACAAACTTTGTTTTTTCACACTGCAACGTGATCACAAATAGTGGAAAAGAGAAGCACATTAGCAAATATTTCTGGGATTCATCACCTTTTCGGTTTCTGATGACCAGCCTGTATTCTTGCTTAGGCATCTGGAAGGATAACATCCATGCAAAAACTTGGAAATTTCAGCAGGTTGACGCCGAGATTTGCAAAAGGGCGTGTGTGTGGGTATTTTTAGTTATCTTTAACAAATGGATGGGAATCTTTGCTCTGGAAGGGCAAATTGTACTTAGCAGCCTGCAAATGCTGACTGTTAGGGGAATGGAAAACAGCTGGGAGGGAAGAAGGAAAATGGAAGCAAAGTCTTACAGGGTTTTCCATACCATTAGCAACCCTGGCAATTATATTTTGGGGAAGGAGGAGTTAATCAATACGACAAGCATAAATCAAGCCCTCTCAAAAGACTGGGCCTGTTTCCTATTGCCAAGAAGCCATGTTTAAAAGCATAGACACACATTTGTCAGCATCAACATGGTTGTCTTAGCATTTGGTGGGGAAATGAAGGCTTTTGAGTCAGGACTAACAAGACTCCAAGATTTCTCTTCCCCCAAAAATGATGCATGAATTTGTTACTTGAAAATGAACTTGTAGGTTGACAAATCAGGAAGAGTTGAAATGGTGCTCCTTGGAGATTCCCTAAAAATAATCTTTTTTTTTTTATGCATCTGAGCTACAGACCGACTTCAACCCCTCGTGCACTCTCAGAAATTGCAATTTGTGGTGGATTATTATAGGTCTTCAACCAAAGTTTCTCAACCTTGGAGACTTGAAGGTGGGTAGATCTCAGCTCCCAGAATCCCCCAGCCAGCATTATTCTGGGAGTTGAGGTCCACCCACCTTCAAGTCCTCAAGGTTGAGAAATAATGTCTTAGAACATCTGCCCAATAATATAGAGTTTCAGGGCGACTATTTTAAGATATGAAGTTGAAAGATAATTACAGCCTTAAGGTGTGTTATATGCTTTGCCTACTGACAACAAGGCCTTAAGCAGTCTGCAATATGTTATTTAAATTCAGGTACTCTCACCTTCCCAACAAAGGATTAAAAACTCACCTCTCTGGCCTAACCTTGTTTTATCAGTAAAAAATAAATTTAGAGGTCATTTTGCCTTGCAAGGGAATATTAAAATCACACAAACACACACACACCTCCCATCCCTGGCTGCTATTCCCCCTCCCCCAGGGTTATGATTTATCTCTCTGTGATCACCTTCAGAACACCTTTCCTTCACAGGCTGGGAAAGTAAGGCTGAGAAACTGCTTTGACACCCAGGGATGCAAAACTGAACTGAAATCTCACTCCAAGCCCAGCTTCTCAATTTGGGTCAGTGGGATTCTTATCTAAAGTCACCCACAACAGTTTCTCAAAAGAGAGGGGAGGAGGGAGGGGAAGACGGAAATTCTTTGCATCCAAGGAATGATCCCCATCAAAAATTAAAAATAAAAACTGCAGGAAGATGAAGATGAGGATGGGCCCTGTTAATGCCTCACGATGGATCCCAGCTTCCCTTCATGGCTTAAAATCCAGCATTTCTCCCAGGGATCCCTGCGTAAACCCATCATCCCGGTTGATCTAAAATTGCCCCTTGGACATTTAGGATCTTTTAAGGGCTCTAAAGACACATTCCCAGGTTGGCCCATTTGCACTGTGGCTCCTTCTCCATCTCTGCACTGGGGGGGGGGGTGATGATGGAGCAGGAGTTTCTTGCTTTATGACGTCACTGGACCAGGTCAGAGCAAGGAGCCCCATATTAAAAATAAATTGGGGGGGGGGTTGAAAGGAAGCCGACCTTCCAGGGGAGCCCCCTCCCCCAAAACCTGATGCCAAACCTCAGCTGCATCCAGAGGTGGCCTGGTCCTCACCTGGTCGCCATAGAAACGGGGACAGCCAAGGGTGGCATCCTGGCACTTAGCCAGCCGGCAAAGATGGGAGGGGGTGGAATGTCCCCCCCCGCTCCCCCCTTCTCCCCAGCCCTGGGCAAGCGGCCCCTCCTGCTGCATCACGCGGGGGGGGGGGGGCAGGCCGGCTGGCGGAAGATGCTGAGGCCGGCAGCGGGTCGGGGGGCGTCCGGCGCCGGGAGCCGCCTCCAGCCCAGCCGCAGCGCGCAGGCCCGGGGGCGGCGGGGCGAGACGGACCCCCGGCCTCCCTCCCAGCCCCGGCGGGGGTCCCTCCGTCCTCCCGGAGCCCCGGCCGCCGCGGGCTTGAGCCGGGCTGGCTGTCTGGCGCGCCTTACCTGCCGCGGGGAAGCGCAGCGCCGGCATCCCTCGCTCCTTCCTTCCTTCCTTCCTTCCTTCCCTCCTTCCTTTCTTCCCTCCCGGCCGGCGGCGGAGGCTGCTGCGGCCGCTCTGCTGGCGGGCGGAGGGCGCGGGGCGGCTTCTGCAATGCAGGCGCTGCTGCTCCGGCGCCGGGCCGGAGGCGGGCGGGCGGGCGAGCGGCGGGGCTGCGGAGCCCCTCCCGCCGCCCTTCAGCCCCGGCTGGGCAGGAAGCGCAAGGGCGGCCGCCGCCTCCGCCGCCGCCGCCTCCTCGGAGCAGCCACGGGACGGGACCGGCCGGCCGGCGGGCGGGCGGGAGAGGAAGGCGGCCGCAGCGCCCCGCCCAGCCCTCGCCTTCACGCGCACGGAGAGCGGGAGGAGGAGGAGGAGGAGGAGGAGGAGGAGGAGGAGGAGGAGGAGGAGGAGGAGGAATGACAGAAGAGAGGGAGGGCGGGAGAGAGGAGGAAAGAGAAAAGAGGGA